>NC_140167.1:16130262-16281320 GCF_963971535.1 Notolepis coatsorum | reverse complement strand
GCCCCCGATACTTCCTGTTTCCGCCGTACTGGCGTCACCCAACCGACCTGTAGGAGTCGCTGTCCACAACGTCCAATCCCCACCCACCGGCTTTCCCCACCCTCTAACACTAGTGCCAATTGTGTTAGTATGACGGCCGGCCGGCCAAGCCGGTAGCAACACCGAGAGCTGGGCTCGATACCAGCATCTCCTGCATTAGTGGCGAGCGCCTTGCCCACTGCACCACTCAGCCGCCCGCACGTCTCCACTTCTAACTACAACCTAAGGTCCAGCAACTTCATCAAACTCATCATCCCCAAAGCCTGCACGGTTTCTGGCCGCAACGCCTTCCGATTTGCTGCTGCATCTGACTGGAACACATTACAAGAAAACACCCTTAAACTCACTGCCCTCACATCACTCACTGCTTTTAAACAAAATCTGCAACAGATCATCACCGACTGTTGCACCGACTGACTGCCTCCCAATCGCACACATAGCCCCCAGACTGTTCTCCCCTCCCCCTAGGCCCCCTCATCACCGGTCTCCCTCCTTCTCCCCATTTCTTCTCTCTCTCTCCCTCTGGTTCTCACTCTCCCTTTCTCTTTTCCCCTCTCTCTGCTACTGTAATTTTGTATTTTATTTACTTGTATGCATGTATGCACCCCCCTCTTCCCTCAAAAGGCCTTTGCTTTTTGATCAGGCTGCTTTTGTATAAGAATTTGTTCTTAACTCATTCAGCGCCGTCCACGTGTAACGGAGGTACCGCAGTCTATCCACAGTCACAAAGTACAAGTCGTGAAGTGGCTGTGGACGTTAAGCTGTACTGCAAGTAAACTCACTCCCCAGAGGCATCCAGACCCGGAAGCAAGAAGTGAATTCACTTCTTGCTTAGTGGTCTGTGATGCCGCCCGCGACAAGGGCGTCCGGGGTTCAACTCCCACTCAGGGCGATCCCTTAACAGGGGTCGAATCGACTAAACACAACGCAGACAAGATCACACCGGCTACATGTGGTGCCGCTAGACCCGGATGCCCTGGGTGGAGTGAGTTTAGGGGGGTGAGTGTAACGGAGGTACCACAGTCTATCCACAGTCACGAGGTACAAGTCGTGAAGTGGCTGTGGACGTTAAGCTGTACTGCAAGTAAACTCACTCCCCAGAGGCATCCAGACCCGGAAGCAAGAAGTGAATTCACTTCTTGCTTAGTGGTCTGTGATGCCGCCCGCGACGCGGGCGTCCGGGGTTCAACTCCCACTCAGGGCGATCCCTTAACAGGGGTCGAATCGACTAAACACAACGCAGACAAGATCACACCGGCTACACACGCATATATATGTGTTTGTCCGCCAATGAATTACTCTAGATCAGTCTACCTTTGAGGGTCTTAGCAAATATGTGTGCCACCTGTCCTTTTGTATGGCAGTGAATGCTGGACCCTGAAGCCCACCCTGCCGAAGTCCTTGGATGGGTGCTACACCAGAATGATGCGTGTGGTGCTCGACATCAACAGGGATGAGCATGTCACTAATGCAAACTTGTATGGGGGGGTGCTAAGGGTGAGCGAGAAAGTGGCAGTCAGGAGAATGAGGCTGGCAGGTCAGTGCCAGAGACACCATGAGCTGCCAACCAGCAAACTAGTGCTGTGGGAGCCAACACACGGGCATCGATCACGAGGACATCCCACATTAACCTACGTGGACGTACTCAGGAGAGATGCGGGAACAGAAAGCACCGGTGAGCTAGCCAGATGCATGGAGGATCGGGATGACTGGAAGCACCGATGGAGGGCCCGTCCGAGGACGACCTAGATAGTAGATGTATGGCCAGCCATCAGATAAGAATGTGAATGATGCAAGAAATAAAGCATTCTGCATGGCATCATCGGCTTTGCCAGAACTCTATGCCCCCGACAAGTGACGCATTGTACCAACACTACAAAAGGGCAAATTACCAAGCAGCTATAATGAGACATTCATTGAAAGCTATAATGTGTGCCCCTTCACCTGTTGGCAATGGGTGGCACGTCGAGGATGGGGAGTTAACAGTGACCTGGATGACTACAAATCCGGCCCCTGATAGTGTGTTGCAGGTAGTCCACTGCGGTTGCAAACAAGGAACATTTGAGACAGGAAGATGTTCATGTGTGTCTGCAAAACTGCCATGTACAGATCTTTGTCAATGCCAAAACTGTGCAAATGTTTCTAAGGAAACCGAAGATAGGGCTACATGGGATGATGACTCAGATGATAGTGGTGAGGATGATTAACATCAGTGTTGCCTGGGGAGTGTGGAGGTTTATTCGTCACATACAGTACATACACAACTAACACAAGTTTCAAGTTTGTTTATTATTTATCACATTCTGTTTGTAGTCATATGAGGAGAGGACATCCAGAGCTCTCAATGAGCGTTGAAATTTCGAAAAACGACATTACCCACCTCATGCCAGCTTCTGTCAAGCAAATTACTTGTGGATGCATTTCTTTTAATTTCTCTTATTTTTCGGGATTATCTACCACAAAACTGTATGTTATTGGCATAAATTAGAACGCAGTTAGTTTACCTATACCTTTCTGTGAACATTTAGCAAAAATCCGGGTTGCAATCCGATAAAAAATGGCAGACCGGTCTTCATAATAAAAAACGAACTGTATTTACAGTAGATTTCATTCACGGTTCTTGCTGCACGCCTGGTGATACTAAATAAAAGTTTTACTCTGCCATTGGAAAGAGTAGATTTGGCCCGATCCAAGATGTGCAACTTGGCTATAATAATGTAATTTATAGGCCTGATAATAATATTTCAAATAGCATGTGGCAAAATTCACTACTGTATCTACAAAACCATGCATACTTTTTGGCTCTATGAAGGCAGTCTGCCTTTTAATTCTTGGACAATTTGTTGTTTTTCTTGGAGGCTGTAGCTTCTATGAAGGCAGTCTGCCTTTTAATTCTTGGACAATTTGTTGTTTTTCTTGGAGGCTGTAGCTTCTATGAAGGCAGTCTGCCTTTTAATTCTTGGACAATTTGTTGTTTTTCTTGGAGGCTAAATGCTGACGTAGATTGTACTCTTGACGACCGACACGACATCATAACACAAAAGACATACTGTTGTTTATCCTTGAAGCACAAACATGTATTCACTTTCCCATCTTTCTTGAAACTGCCTTCTATCTGCATCAACCTTTCTCTTCATGGACATGTTGGCATCGCCGTAGTTGATGATCTCTACATGGTGTCACGACATCAAGTCCAGAGACGCAAAAAAAAACTGAACAAGCAAAGGCGGTCAGGTGGCGTAGCGGAGATTGCGCTCGTCACCAATGCAAGAGGCTGCGGTCTTGACTCCAGGAGTCAGCATTGCTTGGGGCTTGGGCTTGGGCTATACTAACCCGTTTGGCTGGGTTAGGGGGAGGGCAAGTCATGGGTGGGGATCTGGCGTTGTGGACAGCGACGCCTACAGGTCAGGTCTGGGCGCTTGCTCAGCGGAGGCAGGACTTGATGAAGGCAGCGTGACCTCCCACGCGTTACACTTCACCAATGAGCGTCCTCGCTGCCAGGTGAAAAAAGAGTCACTGGCTGTCGCCGCGCGTGTCGGAGGAAGCGTGCGGATTACTTCAGGGTTCCCTTGTACCGACCAGTAGGAGAACATGCGCACAACAACCAGGTAGGGAAGGGGGGGAATTGGCACAACGACTAAATTGGGACGGGGAGAAAACAGAGACAAATCGGAGAAAGAGAGGATACAAAAATAATAATAAATAAAAAACTGAACAAGCAGGTAAGGAAGGCTAGCTCCATAGTGGGATTCAAGGTGGTTGCAGAGCTGAGAAGCCAGACGCTAGCCTGCAGAACCCCCTCCCATCTATTATTATTAATTAATTATTATTAAACTGGACTTTGAAGAAGAAGTATTTTATTCATTGCACACATTGACAATGTCGTCATGCAGTAACACACACACAGATACATTACACACACATGCAATTCTTCTTCTTCTTTTGGGTCACAGATGAAATAGTATTCTCTGCATTTGACCCATCCCGTCGTCCCTTCCCCCAAGGGCAGCCGGGAGCAGACATGGGCTGCGGCGTGGGGCAGCGCCCGGGGACCAATCCAAGTGCTCCTGTCTGTCTTCGTCACGGATCTGTTGTGCTTGTTTTTCCATTGGGTTTATGTTATCGGGAGGGGAAACCCTTGCGAGCACGGGGGGAGAACATGCAAACTCCACACAGAAAGGCCCGGGAGATACCCCACCTGGGTAACTGGTAACGCGGCAACCTGGTCCCCAAGCGGGAATCGAACCCTGGCTGTGAGGCGACAGTAAGTAAGTAAGTAAGTAAGTAAGTATTTATAAAGCACCTTTCATACATGTCATGTAGCTCAAAGTGCTGTACACAATTATAGGCATATATAACGATAAAAGCAATAAAGTCATAGTGATCAGTTAAGATCAATGTTTAAAAAAAATAATAATAATAATAATAGTAACGTAAAAATGAAAATAACGTAAAAACAGTCATTTGCTTACCAGTTTGGGAGAACAGGTCCGCACAAACATTTCCGCTCAGTGGCAACCGGAAGTGCACTAAACCAATGCACTTGTATGGTAGGTAGCAATGTTTAGGTCTTATAATGCTAGTGTAGTTACGTTTTTATCAGTGGTCATAGTTGGGTCCATAGTGCTTTACCAAGTCCCATGGATCCATCAGTGGCCGTGTATTGTGTGCGTATGTACACATGTGTACATACGTATGTATGCGTATGCGTATGTGCTCATGTGGTCAGTGGCCAGAGTTGGGTCCACAGGACTTATCCAAGTCCCATGGACCCATCAGTGGCCGCGTCTTGTGGTAGAAAGAAAGAAAAAGAAAAACGTATAAAGAAAACAGTCTAAAGTTTGAAAGTTTGGGAGGTCCGCAAAAACACGCCTTCAGCTCAGAAGCTGAGGCGTGTCAAAAACTTTTGAAAAACTGGAGGCGTGTCTCCTATTGTACCCATTCCTTCATCTAAAAAGTTTGAAAGTTTGGGAGGTCCGCAAAAACACGCCTTCAGCTCAGAAGCTGAGGCGTGTCAAAAACGTTTGAAAAACTGGAGGCGTGTCTCCTATTGTACCCATTCCTTCATCTAAAAAGTTTGAAAGTTTGGGAGGTCCGCAAAAACACGCCTTCAGCTCAGAAGCTGAGGCGTGTCAAAAACTTTTGAAAAACTGGAGGCGTGTCTCCTATGTACCCGTTCCTTCATCTAAAAAGTTGGGTCCACAAGGCTTATCCTAGCCTCATGGATCCATCAGGTTTTTCCAAGCCATAACTATTTGTAAGCTAGACTGTATAGGTACGTTTTTAATTTTCCTTTAAAAATGTGTATAGAGCTGGCGTTTCTGATGTGTGTTGGTAGTGTGTTCCATAGTTTTGGGGCATAGTTGGCAAATGCCATACTTCCTATCCTTTTTTGGTTTCTGGGCGTGTCTAGTAAACCTGTAGTGGATGACCGTAGCGTTCTTGAGGGCAGATAACTAACTAGGGAATTTGCTATGTATTTTGGGCCTTGCTCATTAAGAGCTTTATATGTTAGGAAAAGGACCTTAAAATCAATTCTATGAGTTATTGGAAGCCAGTGCAGAGTGGCCAGGACTGGAGTGATATGTTCTCTTCTCCTTGTATGAGTTAGTAATCGAGCTGCAGAGTTTTGGATAAGCTGAAGCTTCCCAATGGTTGCTTTGGGAAGACCAGTGAACAGTGCATTACAATAGTCAAGCCGACTTGATACAAAAGCATGAATAAGTTTCTCTGCATCCTTTTTATTTACGAAAGGTCTTACTTTCGCTATGTTTCTTAGGTGGAAGAATGACGTTTTCATGGCCTTATTTATATGAGACTTAAAGGTCAGGTCTGAGTCCAAGATGACACCTAGGCTTGTAACCTCAGTCTTTACATAGGATGACAGACTCCCCAGGTTTTTACAAAGCACTTCCCTTTTCGCTTTTGGGCCGATCAATAGGATTTCGGTCTTGCTTTCGTTTAATTTTAGGAAGTTATTGTTCATCCACTTGTTTATTGCTAACAGACAATTTGTAATGGACTGTATGGCTGTAGTGTTATTTGGTTCTGCGGAGATATATAGTTGTGTATCATCAGCATAACTATGGAAGCATACATTGTGGTCTCGAATGATGTCCCCGAGGGGCAGCATATATAGTGAGAAGAGTAATGGACCAAGGCAGCTTCCTTGTGCGACTCCAAAATTGCTGTCATGTTCCTCGGATACATTGTCTCCAAGCTTAACATAGAACCTTCTCCCCTTAATGTATGTTATGAGCCAATTTAGTACATGATCGGAAAAGCCAACCAGTCTTTCTAGACGACTGATCAAGATATTATGGTCAATCGTATCGAACGCTGCACTAAGGTCCAATAGGACAAGAATTGAGACTTTGCCAGCATCGGAGTTTAGCCTGAGGTCGCTAACTATTTTGGTAAGGGCAGTTTCAGTGCTGTGATTTGTTCTGAAACCTGATTGTAGTTCCTCCATGATGTTATTATCTTTGAGAAAGGAGTTTATTTGTACTGAGACTATCTTTTCTAATATCTTGCTGATAAATGGAAGGTTCGATATTGGCCTATAGCTTTTTAGTTCGTTTACATCTAAGTTTGTTTTCTTTAGTAGTGGTTTTACTACAGCTGTTTTAAATGCATCTGGAAAAGTGCCTGTTTGAAGAGACATATTTATGATTTCAAGGACATGATTTGAGACACTATCAAACACCCGCTTGAGAAATGCTGTTGGTATAGGATCGAGGCAGGAGGTGGCGGAATTACACTCAGAGACAATCTTACAGAGGTCAGGTAATGTAATACATGTGAATTCCCCCATAGTTATCTCAGGTGGGGTTTCACTCATAGCCAGATCCATATCAGCGGTAATGCTTGCTCTAATCAATGATATTTTTTCATTAAAGAAAACTGCGAACTCTTCACATTTTGTGGCTGATTGCTGCGGTATATGGGGGGGTGGTATGTTAATCAGCCGGTCAATGGTGGAAAAAAGTACCCTGGAGTTACCCATATTTTCTGAGATCATTTTGGAAAAATATTCCTTTCTCGCAAGTTGTATTGCCTTATTGTATGCGCCCATGGCGTCTTTGTATAAATTAAAGTGAGCTGTGAGTTTGAGTTTCCTCCATTTTCGCTCGGCTATCCTACATTTTCTCTTGTTATCTTTAACATTGGTTTTATTTAGCCATGGAGAGATTCTATCAGTTTTTACCTTTTTAACCTTTAGAGGGGCAACAGTATCTAACACAGTTGACAAGGTGCTGTGGAAGTTTTGCACTTGCTGATTTAAGGAGGATTTACTGCATTGGTCGTATGATTTCATCATACTAGAGAATTTTGCTTCAGCTCTAGCGTCCAGAAGCCTTCTGTGAACTAGGAATTCGCTTCTGGTCTTATGTAATATTAGGCTTGTACCATAGAACACACAATAATGGTCAGAAATTGGAATTTGTTTTACTGATATATTCTCAATGTTTAGCCCTGTTGTTATTAGTAGGTCCAGAGTGTTGCCATGTTGGTGGGTGGCCTCGTGAACATGTTGCATCAGTCCAAAACTGTCCAGTAGGTTCAGAAACTCACAACCCCTGGGGTCATCCTTTTTGTTGATATGAATATTTAGATCTCCATTAAGAATGATTCTATCATACCTGGTAATGCAGATCGATATGAGTTCTGAAAATTCCTGTATGAAGAGTGGCGAGTACCTTGGTGGTCGATACAATGTCACACATATTACTGGCATTTCTGTTTTTAATACAATAGCAAGGTATTCAAATGATAAAAATGTTCCCAGGTCAATATCATTGCACACAAATTGAGTGGAGATGATTGCTGCTATTCCTCCTCCCCTCCCACTCTGTCTGTTTGATTGATAGAATTTAAAATTGGAAGGGCAGGTCTCAATCAGTGTTGCTACACCAGTGATATTGTCTAACCATGTCTCTACTAAAAACATACAATGTACACCATGTTTTACTATGAGTTCATTTATCAGAAATGATTTTTGTTTCAGCGCTCTTACGTTGAACAGTGCTAGTTTTAGCTGTACGGGTTCTGTAGTGGGGTGTGAGATAGTCTGTGGTTGAACACTGATATTGATAAGGTTAGATTTACATATGGGACGTGATAATGAGTAATTGATTAGTCTTTTGGTGATCAGAATCGGGATGACACTCAACGTGTTTTTTTGTAGTTTAGGCTGCTTCTGTATATAGTCTACATAGCTAGATATGGTTGGTTGTCAGGCCAGTGATGCTATACTTTGTATGACGTTATGTATTAGCACATTTACCCCTGATATGTTTGGATGGATGCCATCGGGTCTGTAATGGTCTTTCCTGGACCAGAGCAGATCAAAGTTATTTATATAGCAAAGTCCTATAGTAGTACAGTGGGTCTGTAGCCATTTGTGCAACCAGAACAGACGGCTAAATCGCTCAGATCCACGACCTATGGATGGAATGGGGCCAGACACAATGCATATTTTACCCAGGCTTTCAATAGTGAGTATTAGTGATTCAAAGTCAGATTGGAGTTTAACGGATTGTCTAGCCATTACGTCATTTGCTCCGATATGAATAATAACGGTGTGGGCGGACGGATATCTCTCGATGATTTCGGGAGTACACTCTAGTAAGTCAGTAACTTTTAAACCGGAAAAACAATACGTAATGCCGTGTGGTATTTGCAAAAACCTGGTGATGGAATCTCCGATGAGTAGGATCTCTGGCTGTTCCTGGATGCATTCCCCGTCGTAGATGGCCAGGTTTCTATGGTGAAAAGCCGCAGGAGTAGCGTCTGCATTGCTGGCGGAGTTAGACGGTTGGTCGGGCAGCAGCGCCGTGTGGAGGGGCTCGTTCACAGCGGCATTTCCATCGATGACACTCGCCGTTTGAATGATCATCCTGGTATGGGCTGCAGAGCACCGCAGACGAGGGCGTTTAAACTTTGGGGAGTCGGACCCATCGCGTGAGTCTGGGGAGCTTGGCGATGCGAGAGCAAACAGGGCAGAGCGCTTTCTGCTCCGGGTTGTAGATATACTTCCATGGTTGAGTTGTGAGTTGGAGAGGGCCGTCCTGGCAGCTTCGCTTGGAGCCTGGCTAGTAGCTATCATCGGATAGTCTTTGAGCAAAGCTACAGTACTAGCAGCAGGAGACGGAAGCGAAGGAGAGCCAAGGAGGCTGGAATCACTACAAAGAGGATTGAATCGGTTTGATAGTTGAGGTGATTCAAAGGGATCATATAGAGGAAGGGAGAGCTTCCGTCGGCCCCTCACCACTGTCGCCCAGGAGGGACTACCGGTGCGGCCTGCGTCCGCTTTTTCCATGCTAGCCAGCTTGGACATTAGCTCCGTTTGACGCTTGAGAAGATCCACTACTAGTATCTCGATGTGTTAACCACTACACCACCGTGCCGCCTATGAGGAGCTAGCAAGGACTCCCATATGATTCACTCATGTATTCACATCTTCAATCATAGTTGTATATGCACATTTATATTTATTGATAATCAGTTTAATCTGTTATTTATACCAGGGTAGACTAGACTTAGTATGATATATTGTACAGGGAAGACCGAGGTTAGCTATAATATAAATGTGTACCTGGGGTTGACGTACTGTAGGATAGAGTCTGTATCTATTATAATAGCGTGGGCTGTACATACTGTACATAGTGATATTAATATTGATAGAGAAGAAACACATGTCCAATCTGTCCAGAGATCCAGTGCAGATCAGATCTTTATCCTCATTATATTATTTATTTATTCTCACCATGTTTCTATTCTCATATTTTATTCTTATCATCCTTGTACTCCTCCTCCTACCCCTCTCCCGTTGCTGCTTTGAAACCCGCACTTCTCCCCCCAGGGAATAAATAAAGATCCATCTTATCTTATTTTATACTACAGTATTGACCAGTACGCCACACACACCGCTGAATCAGATACATGAGTGGCCTGCTAACAAACAAACGGTGCGGCTCAGCGAGTCTGGGATTATAGAGATCACAGCGATCAACACAGTATTCCGGCTCTGCCAGAGCCGCGAAAACACACGGTAAAACGTGCCAAGCTGTCACAAGCCTTTCCAGAGACAATGAAACCAAGTGAAGATGATGTGAAAGTGAGCACTCTCTCGTCTCTCTCTCTCTCTCTCTCTCTCTCTCTCTCTCTCTCTCTCTCTCTCTCTCTCTCTCTTCTCTCTCTCTCTCTCTCTCTCTCTCTCTCTCTCTCTCTCTCTCTCTCTCTCTCTCTCTCTCTCTCTCTCTCTCCCAATCTCCTCCCTCTCTATCCCTTCCTTCTCATCTCCCTTTCCGTATCTCTCTCTCTCTCTGTCTCTCTCTCCATCTCTCTCCTCTATCTCCATCTCTCCCCTCTATCTCCCTATCTCCCCCTCTCTCTCCTCTCTCCACCTCTCTATCTCTCTCTGTCTCTCCTTGTCTCTCTCCTCTCTTCCTCTGTCTCTCCCCCCTCTCTTTCTCCTCTCTCTCTGTCTCTCTCCTCTCTCTCCCCCCCCCTCTCTCTCTCCTCTCTCTCCCTCTCCATCTCTCTCTCCTCTCCATCTCTCTCTGTCTCTCCCCGTCTCTCTCCTCTCTCTTCCTCTCTCTCCTCTCACTCTCCCTCTCATCTCTCTTTCCTCTCTCTCTTCCCCTCTCTCTCTTCCTCTCCGTCTCTCTCTCTTCCTCTCCATCTCTCTCTACCCCTCTCTCTCCGTCTCTCTCTCCCCCCTCTCTCTCTCCCTCTCCGTCTCTCCCCCCCTCTCTCTCTCCTCTCTCTCCCCCCAATCCCCTCTCTCTTCTCTCTCTCCCCCCCCTCTCTCCCTCCTCTCTCCCCCTCTCTCTCTCTATATCTCTTCTCTCTCCCCCCCTCTCTCTCTCCCTCCTCTCTCCCCCTCTCTCTCTCTATATCTCTTCTCTCTCTCTCCCCCCTCTCTCCCTCTCCCACCTCTCTCTATCCCCCTCTCTCTCTCCCCTGCAGTGGTAGATAGACCCACTTTGCAGTAACATCCTCATGTTCTCACCGCAGACTGTATTGGTGCCCAGAAGCCGGCAGGCGCCGGAGGAGGTGATGTTTGCCAAACTGTGCCGGTATTTTCAAGGTGGGGGGGGGGGGGGGGGGGGGGGCGGGGGGGGGCTGTAGTGTAATTATATCTGGCCATCGCAACAGGCAGGTAATGAGACATGGCTGCCCGGTGGAGGTGTTGCGGAGGTGGGAAGTGAGAGACCCAGATGCTCCTGGCATTCCGGAGCATTTCTGATGATGTGTTTGCAGTGGCATATTTCAGACGCTCAGCGAGGACGCGTGGAAACGGATAAATCAACGGGGCCATCTGGGAGAGAAGTCTCAGGATGAGAGATGGTTAAGGCCGGGCACGCCGCTCAGTCGACAGTATAGCCGCCTCGCAAGACCTAATTAGTCCATTCATTACCGAGATGAAGAAAAGAACCCCGCTATTGTCATCACACAAATCAATCCAAAAATAAGAAAAAAATATTTTCTTTTACTTATTTGCCTTTTGCAGATTGTGTCATTTCTAAGGATGTTTTTATTTCCTTTCGCGTGTGCGTTTTGTCGTACTGTCCTTGATCCCTCAGACCGTTTCTGTGTATATCTTTCCATTATTGAGATATCTGGTATCCGATATGTGCTGACTGAATCCTTTGTAAAAGAAATTATAATAGTCTTCTTGCACACCCACTATACATTTTTAATAATCACGTTTCGGGCCAAACGACCTTCGATATTTGACTGAATCCTGCCATAGGCTTCCAGTGTAAAACAACAACAACAATAACAACAACAATAACAGCACTACTGTAGACATGCAGGTGACAATTGTCTATTAAAGGTGCTGTAAGTGGTATTTCTTTGTTAAAATAAGTGTTAACTAGCTCTACATTCCGACAGCCATCACTGATACATATATACATTTGCAAATACATTTGAGTCTAATCTAATCTAAATGCTGTATTACTCTGAAGAAGAGACGGTTGTGTTGAAACATCAGGGGCGACAGTGGCTCGGGAGGTAGAGCAGTCGACTTGCAATCCGGAGGTTCCCGGTTCGATTCCCGCTCCTCCCGGGCAGCGTGTCAATGTGCAAGACGCTTAACCCCTAATTACTCCCGATGAGCAGGTTGGCACCTTGCATGGTTGCCTCCGCCGTCAGTGTGTGAATGTGTGAGTGAACGGGTCAAATGTGAGGAACAAATTGTAAAGCACTTTGGATAAAAGCGCTATATAAAAAAGCAGCCATTTACCATTTACATCAGTGATTCTTTTTGCACCTTATTCAACTTTTTCAAAAATTATTAGTGTACTTCAGTGCCTTCCTTTTTGATGACTACTGTAGACATATACTACATACAGTAACCCACACAAATCACCACGTTTAATGAAAATGCATTGAAAAATGCCTCTCTTCTAGTAGCTGAAGGCTGGGTTGAATAGCTGTCAGATATGGCATATGCTTTGCACAGCTGACAGGTAGAAGGGAAACGAGACAACCTGGAATCAACTTATCAGTCAAATCATTCTGTGGTGAAAGAACACACTAAATATATGCTTGCTTTGGTTTTGTCAGGTTGTAGTTCTAACAATATATCTAATTTATACTTGAACTATCTGGATGTTTTCCCCAGGACTTGTGGCCCGGTTTCTACATGTCTTTTGATAAATATCTAAAAGTGAGAATTGATTTCTCTGCAAATATGGCACATTAGATGTAAGCCAACACTTTTAGATACATAACGCCTTCAGTCAACCTCTCATGACCACTCTAGATGCTAATGCCTTCAGTCAACCTCTCATGACCACTATATACATCTAGATGCTAACACCTTCAGTCAACCTCTCATAACCACTATTAGATACATCTAGATGCTAACACCTTCAGTCAACCTCTCATGACTGTAAATTCCAGGCCAGGAGAAGATTCCTCACCTCCATCTTTCCTCGGACGCTTCAGTTGGCGGGTCGGCAGTGATGGCTTCTCCTGGCTTCCAGCTCAACTCCTCTCCCTTCCTGCTATTCCCAGAGCTGGGAGTGTCTTCCACACAGACTACACCTCGAAGCCCCTGCAGCCGACCTCAACAGGGAATAGCCAGATCTGCCACCCTCTGTCCCTGCGTTGTTGCACCAGGTCTGCCACCCTCTGTCCCTGCGTTGTTGCACCAGGTCTGCCACCCTCTGTCCCTGCGTTGTTGGACCAGGTCTGCTACCCTCTGTCTCTGCGATGTTGGACCAGGTCCTCGAACTCGGTGGCTCCCTTCACGTCCCTCTTCCTGTAACATTCCCCAGGTTGCTGCGCCATCCTGTGGACTATTTCAGGTGGTGCAGCTTTGGTCCCTGATCACCATGTTATGTCATGTTATTATTATCAATTTGTGTTCTGTTCATTTGATGTCTGTCTTGTCTGTGATGTTACACTCCCTGGTCTAATGTCTCTCCTATCTGTGTTGGTTTTGTGTTCTGGTTAGTGTTGTTATTTTGTGTGTATATATATTTCAACCTTGTAATGTTCTGTGTCACTCTGTTCTTCCCAGCTGAGTCTAATCACCCAATTACCCTCCTGTGTCAATCAGTGTCTGTATATATGCCTGTGAGTTCCTGTCTTCCCTGTCGCGTCATTACACATTGTTACCCGGTTCCTGTCTTGTTGTGCTCTTTGTTGTTAGCCGTTTACAGAACACTTGTTGTAAGTAGCACACTGTCTTGTCGGAGTTTCTATCGCTCCTTGTGTTGGAGGATAGTTTTCATTCATAGTGTTTTTGTTTTGTAGGGCAATTAGTTTGTTTTTAGACTTGCCCTTTCCCTTTGTTTGTTGAGCCACTCTGACCTACATTAAAGGAGCCATGCTCACTTCAAGATTCAACTGTTGTCTTCGTCTCTCCTCTACTAATCTGCGCCTGGGTTTGTCTCTGTCCACTATTAGAATGCCTAATCGTAACCTCTTCCCACGGTTAGTTCTATCAGGATGATCCTCTTCACCTCTTCATATATTTGTCCAGGTTATTATGTGTGTGAGCCACATACTGTAGATACATACACTCAATTGTGTGTGTTATGACGTATGAATCTTTGAAAGGAAGTGATGCTTCCTACCACCCACTAGGGCTGAGCCCAAACGGTTGAACGTTCGGACCTTCGTTCCTTACGTTGGCATTAGAATTTTAATAAATGGGTTCGAACCTCGGCTTTTAAATTATAATTAAAAAATTTATATTATACATTTTTTTATCAGAATATCACAGTACTATGTTGTGTTTACAAGAATTCGAAGGTCACGTGCGAACACAGACACAACAACACAGTCTAGTCGAGATGAGGAGGGGTCCTTCATACATTATCAGGAAATTAATCAATCATGCAAAAAAGAGAGAGTTGAGTGACTCAAGTTTCAAGTTTCAAGTTTCTTTAATAGTTGTCATACAGAAGTACAGAATACTTTCATACAAAATGCTTCTTACTGTTACGCTCCAGAGACAGACAAGATAGTATCAAATAACATAGTATAGCATGTAAATTAGAAGTAGAAAATTAGGTCACAGTGTTCAGTATAGACATATGTACAATGTTCGATGCAGAATAGACGTAACTGAGTTACCATATAATATACAATACTATGCAGTGTACTAATGTACAATACTATATAGTGCAAAGCAGAAATGGGATGAGGTACAATTTAGGTACAATTTACAGTAAGGTGTACGAGTTGTAGTGCAATCCTTCATCAATAAATATAAAGTGTTGGGAGTGGGTGCTACAGTGTGTTTGTTTAAAGTGAGTGTGTGCGTGTGGATGTGTGTGCTATGTGCGTTTGATGGTTGTTGTGTAGTGTTCACACTCACTTGTCTTATTTCATAATACAACGTTTCTGAATGGACATTTGGATGAAACCAAGCGTATGCAGTGATGCTGAACTTTCCAAGCGGAACACAAGTTACTTAAAACGTTACACAGGTGCACGTTAATTAAGCTATACACATTTAGCTTGTTACCGTTAAGATAGCAGGAGCCGTCGGCCAACAAAGATGTTGTTTCAACAAATGGATTCACAAAATGGATTACCATCCAAATGTTATTGAAGCCTCCCGTGACCAGTAAGTAGGTACTACTACTCTTAACCGCAGCAATATGCGCATATGCGCTACGTTATATGCGTAAATGTGCGCTATGTGCCTAAAGTCAAGACGCGACAGTACTGAACCAGAAATATTATTTAGGACCACATTTTTTGCATGATTAAAAACGATAGTTTGAACGTCTGTTCGAAAAACCCTGGCGAAGTTCGAATCCCAAAAACAGGCTTCGGGGGACAGCTCTACCACACACACACACACGCACACGCACTCACACACACACACACACACACACACACACACACACACACACACACACACACACACACACACACACACACACACACACACACAGACACAGACACACACACACACACACACACACACACACACACACACACACACACACACACACACACACACACACACACACACACACACACACACACACACACACACACACACACCTTTCTCCAACCATATCTCCTCTAATTGTTAGTCTGTTTTACTGCCAAAGAATGTAATTTATAAAAAGGATGCTAAACTAAGTGCCTTGGACCTCTGGGGGACTAAGACTATACCATCCCCACAGTGCAGCAGCAGGGGGGGTCAACTCTTGGAGGCTGTGTGTGGGATGAGTTTGAAAGAAATATATTTAAAAAAGAAATGTCGCTTGTCAAAAGAAGAGGCTGCCAACTCTTCAGAATTCACAACAGGTGTGCTCAGTCACTAATGAGTACCGAAAAAAAGTATCCTCTCTATGGGGTTTTAAAACCTCCAGGGAATTCCTGGTTCATTTGGCTGTTAATGAACTGCTGTTTAAAACGGTCGTTTTCCTTTATAGAGTACGTTATGTGGGATATATAAGTGTCAATTTGTCACTATACCACAATAACACACAGCGCCGCTTGTTATGGTCTTGTAGATTGCTACTGCTTTGCTGTGTGCGCTTTGTTAAGAGCTCATTCATCACGCTAAGTATGGAAGTTAGTTAGGACTGTCCTCACCTAATATGGCCAAACTTGGTATACTGCACGATTCAAAACACCTGGGAAATAGTGGCTGTTTACAGAGTCGACATTTGTGACTATTGATTTAGCTCTTTATGGCGCCGCAGTTGTATATAGTATACGAGCAACAGAAGCGTTGCCAATTCACATACTGAATACAGGGCTGTCCCCGACTAAGGATTTGGATGGTCGACTATGATTGGCCAAAATTTGCCGTTAGTCGACTATTGGTCGACAAAAAATATATATATATATAATATTTTTAATATATTTTTAATATATTTTTTTAATTTTTTTTATCATTCCATTTGGGCTGTGGCGGGTGCTTAATGTCTGAAGGAGTCGACTGAAGGCTTCTTGTCCTCTGCAAAAGCATGCAATTGGTCCACTGATGGATACATCTTGATATTTGTCTAGTCTAGTGTTCATTAGATGGGTGAAGTCCTCTTTCAGTGCCTCTGTGCCTGTTTTCATAGGCAGTTCGCCTCTGGTATGCGTGCCATTAGCGTTAGCCACGCTTCTAGGCCTCTTTTCTTTTGGAAAGAATGATAATTTAAATTTTTTTTATATATTATATTCGACTAAGAGATTGGCCAGTCGACTACGGCTCCTTTCGACCGATTAGTCGACTAATCGACTTATAGGGGTCAGCCCTACTGAATACTGAGTGTGTGTACAAACTCAATTAACCACATAACGTGCACCGGGACGTATACGAATGTGAATGTTTGTTTTCGGTGAACGCGGCAACCCCACCCCCCACACAAAAGCTACATAATGTACGCCATACGCAGTGTTGTAGTACTCAAGTCCGAGTCCTCATGGGCCCTCATTTATCAATGTTTCGTACGCACAGATATGTGCGTAAACCGTGCGTACGGCCATTTCTAAGCAGAGTGTGGGATTTATCAATATGAACGTGTGCTTGAGATTGTGCGTACATCTATGCACAGCTCCGACCGTGCGTACATGGCACCAAGCGGTAGAATAGGAAAACTGCAACAGACGGAAATAAGCTTTCATGCATTAGTTTCAATACCGACGTGTTCAGTATGACCCGTAATCAGGGTGCGATCCACAGGGGAGGTGGGGTAGCCATGGCTCCCTTAGATCAGACATCAGCTCCCCTGAAAACATGATTTGTGAATTTTTGGGGGGTCTCTAAATTACTGAAAATAAATGCTACATTTGCCATGCATTTCTCATTTTTCTGTAATTTTCTGTATCATCATCGTGTATAATAATAAACTTATGCTATTTTGGATGTATGATTAATGATTTGCGTGTAGTGGCTACTTACTGGGACATAATTCACGGCATTCTAGCCTTTTGTGGTGTTTACTACATCTCCCATGACCCTTAGCGGGGGATGACGTAGTTAAAGAGAGACAGACGAGTGAAAGTTGAATGGAAGTGTTGTTTGTGCGACAGTAGCGTGCGTAATAAACTAGTGTTTTTGCATCGGAACACGACTCCGTCTACGCTATCATTACTGCATTCCTACATTTGTGACCCTTGGACGTATTTCGGAGATTATATCGAACATGTCAACTGAACAACAGAACGCAGACCGCAGAACTTTGAACACAGTTTCACTAAAGCTGCGCAGAGTGCCAACGCTTGGTTCGCGCAAGCCGAAGCCCAATTCGCTCTCAGGGATATTACCGCGGATGCCACCAAGTACTACTACGTGGTAGCAGCCCTTACGAATTCAACGGCAGCGAGAGTGGTGAACCCACCTACACATGACAAATATGTGACTATAAAAACACGCTCTGAGTTTTTTTTGTTTTTGCCCCTTATTACTAAATATGATCTTATACTCAGTCAAGGAGGGGAACTTGATGACTCCTCTGACCAACCCTACCACCCAACAGCAGCGCATCTACAACTGGGCGCACTCGCAAACAAGAGTCACCGTGGAGCGAGCAATTGGCCTGCTGAAGGGTCAATGGCTCTGCCTGTCTGGCACGGGGGACACGCCATCGTGGCTTGCAGTGTGCTCCATATTCTGGCCATCAAAAAAGGCATCCCGCTGCTGGAACCCCCAAGACCTGACGGCCCCATGCATGTCAGACATGGAACACCCACCTCCAAACGCTGCAGCAATGCAGACAAGAGCTATAGGATCATAGAGCAGTTATTTTTTTTAAACTTCATTTTTTTAGCGTTTATCGCTTTTCTGGTCAAGCATGACCGACAGATGCAGGGTGAAACGGGAGGGAGAACAGAGGAAGACATTCGGCAAATGATGGCGGGTCCGGGAATCGAACTCGGAGTCAACCAGATCCGTGACGCAGCACGGTATTCCCCGACGCTTTCGCGTCAAGGTACATGGTGAGCTACTGGAGCTCCCCCATAGAGCATTTTTAAGTAAGTATATGTGGTAAATTCCCACAGACTTTCTACAATAATTTGAGGTTATTGTAGTACAACACAATGAGATTGACTATCTGGAAGGAGGAGGAAAGATTCATACTTGATAGAATTGTTGGTCTCCTCATCTGACTTAGCAGATGAGGAATAAAACGTGTACGCCAGACAAACCAGAACTGTAGTTCAACTCAACTGATTTATTTGAGTCAGGGCCAAGGGTGAATAAAAGGTTGACTTTTACATACAAAAGATTATCAGAGAACATTAACAGAGCTGTCTGTTGTACAGAAATATCACAATCAGGTTTGCATCTCCAACCTCAATAATGTACATAAAACAGTCGGTAACATAATCTGAACATACATTGACCATGCTGCACACATTTATACATGAGTAAATCTGGTTTCAGATATTAAGGATTTACACTAAACTTTAAACAACAAATGGTGTTTCCCATGTATTTTACTCACATAAAATGCATCAGTCAGTCTCTCTGGTGGTGGAGTGGTGGAGCCCCCAGACCCCCTGGGTTGGTCCGGCCTGAGAGCTCCCGAATTACAATTTGTCTCTTCCTTATATACCCAACTTCTAGCCAAAATAGAATCCAGTTCACTATTACAGTTGATCCAATCATGCATCTCCTGTGGGCGCCTTCTGTGAGCGGTGTCCTGTGGCGCTGGCAGCCCCTCCCTCTGGGTTTCTCTGTGTGTCTTCTCACGGGGGGGGCTGGCCTGATGTCCTTCTGGTGGGGGGTGTGAATACACTTTGGGCCAAATTACCATATAGTACTAATCTGATCACAGAGTGGGGGGGGGGGGAGTAGCTCTCGTCACCCCTGCTAGTTGGCAGAGTAGCTGTGATGACTTCTTTAACACGAGTGTAATCACCCTTCAAACCTTATTTCTAATATTATGGTTTACTCTTTTGATACTAAACAGTTGATTAATAGATCCATGACTCTTCAGCATGTAATCAGCATTTACATACAGTCAGTTTGAGTGAGGGCTTTGTGACTTGTAACTATTCCCCTATATACCATTTGGGTATGCAGCCTTCTCATGCGAGGGGGTTGGTGTGAAATGTCTGTCTCTCCTACATTATGACTCTCTAATTATTCACACATATTATTTATGAAATTCAACTCAATATTACCACATTTCCCCGTTTTGACGATTCTTATCGTCACATATGATATATTGACTTGATTTTCTATACATTCTAACCATACATAATAAAATTCATTTTTTCCCAAATTAAAATTCATTTTTTCAAAATTTCTCCATTTTTTCTTTTTCCAATCTAAACATTACACATTTAAAGTCTAATCAATCACAATTTTTTAAGATTACAGTATTCGTTTACATGATCTGGGGAGGACACAGAAATTATTATTCATTCTTTCATACATTTTGCTTCTCCTCTCTTGTTAATTCCTTTTCCAAGTCAGCCCAATCACATTTTGCATAATCAACTCAGTTGGTCTTCTCACCTCTCCCCCCTTTATGAACATCCCATGGACATAACAATACCACCTCAGCGCACAGTCGACAGGGAGGGAGGAGCATCACGCAAGGAAAAAAAATGTTTCACCATGTCGGCCATAACCTACACCTAATACTCTACCTATGTGTATGTGTTTAGTTTAGTACTCTTGCGTTGTGTCATAATCTATACCAGTTGTTACCGTTCAGTCACCTCCCGTTCAACATACCAATCAATCACACAGAGGCCCTTGTTCAACGCTTTGGTTGCACAGTCTCTGACCGTTTTCGCCCCCCCCCTCCACCCCATGTCGGCCAGCCTCAGCTGAAGCCAATGTTTGTAGGCCTGTGACCTCGTTATATTCTGTCCCATGACTGTATTTCCATGGATCTACAGACGAACGACTCTGTCAGTCTGGAGGTTTGTCTCAAACCCCCGGCCTTTGTATCCGGGGCTATATTGAAGGAGGGGCAGCGTCACAAGCGACCTCTCTTCACAATCCAACAATCTCCCACAGGAACTGACTGAACGGGTTCACACCATCGTGTCATAATCTAATGAAATGTATTCCTACACATTTTCCCCATGATCCCTCCACTTGTGATGGTCCATCCTCCCCCTCCTACTGAACTGCAAGGGAACAAAAACACAACACAAATTTTCTTTACACAATATGTCAAATATTTCTCAAGAGAAGCCAACTGTTTAACCATTATGCAAACGTGACGGGACCACTTAACTGCCATCGATCTGATCCAATGTATCCCGGCCTCGATCTGTCCCAATGCATCTCATTCTCCAACCGTCCTCTCACCAGATCATAACAGAGAATTTAAGAAACAAAAGGCAAATAATAAAAAAAAACATTCCAACAGATGTGAAAGCAAATCAATGAAATCAACCAGCTCCAACCGCAGCCCACCTTAATGGTTATTTAGAAAGACAAGAAAAGAAATCTAAACGCTAAATTCAAAGATTAAAAATAGAAAAGAACTCTAAAAATCTAATTCAATCCCTCATCCAATTGATTACATAAACACAGATATATCATACTTAAACACATTTTGTTATTCTTAAGACCAGTTTCACCTTAAGTGAAAGCTAAGTTGCGTGTGTGCATGCATGTGTGACCAAATCGTGTGAATGTGTGTCTGTGTGTGCCTGTGTGTGTGTGTGTGCGTGTCCGTGTGTGTGTGTCTGTGTGTGTGTGTGTGTGTGTGTAAATGTGAATGGGTGTGTGTGTGTGTGCCTGTGTGTGAATGGGTAATCAAGGCCACCTGGCCCCCATCCCCCGCTCAATCACTCACTGAAATCAAAAGGACATCCCAATCTCACACATACATTCAAAAATTAAATTTAAATAAAAAATATCATCTGTACCAACTCAACCAAAAATACGAGCTCCAGTAATCATTCATATTATAAACATATATCTCTCTCATACACTCGTTAATCAACCACAGACCGACAATGGGTTAGTTTTGTTCCTCCCTCTTCTGCTCTCTCATCAGGCTACACTCATTATCAGGCTAATCCAGTACACACTTTCTCACCATACAGTCCTCACTGTATCTTCTACTCCTCACATCCAGAGGAAGTCTGGGAACCCCCTCAGCGATAGACCCCAAAACATACCCAGTGTCCTGAGAGCCAAAGCTAATCCTTCTAATCAAACAGGTAGCCCCCCAATGTAATTAACCTCATCTGAACTGGCTATCCTAATTCAATTACTGTGCTCACTCCTCCATCAGCTGTGTTCTGTATTAGCACGCTTCCTGTCTCAACATTTCCCCCGTCATAATAAATAACTGCCAACTGTTCTCTCACTCTACAACTGTCTCCTGCATCTTCACCTCTGACCCTCTCCTGTTGCATCTAATCTCACGCCATCCTGTCATATAAGAACCGCCATTGTAAGCAGTTGTATACACGACCCCCTTGGGCCGTTTACTGCCTCAAAAGGATTCCTACCCCCCGGGCAATATCACCTCCTCACTTTTGTCTCTTTCATGCTCCATGCATACAGTCTCCCCTGAGCATAAAGGCTTTTGACACAAAGACCCTATCTCCTCACTTCATGAAATAACTCCATCTGTAAATCATTAAATGGTTAATCACACTTCTCATCTTCCCAGAGGCAAGCCGCCCCCAGGTTTTTGAATTAATCACACATTCCCAGGGAGAAGGCCAACCCCCTCCCCAGCGTATAAAATTATTAAGGATCAATAAAAACAATCATGTCGATCACTGTAAACACAACCATATCAAAATTTGTCATTGCAGCAAGCCTCCATCAATAAATTATCCTACAAGTCGGAGGCTTGTGTCAACATTTTAACAGTGTATTAAAGATTTAACAATCTAAAACCAGCATCAGCAAATTATCCTGCTTCACAACTGGGCTTGTATCAAATTCCACTATAAAACATTTAGCAAATAATATAAACATTATCCTATTTAAATCAACAGTGTCATTAAAGCTATAACAAGTATCAACATCTGACATTTCAACATCAATGCATTCTATACAAGCATCTTAATTCAAGCTACATAAAACACAACATCATTATTCCAAGCTTACAATTGTACATGTTACACAAATTAAAAAAACTGGAAATACCCCATCAACTCTAATTATTATACATGTAAGCATGTTTCATTTCAACATAACATTATAGTGGTTAGTCCTAAATGTGCACCAAGCCTCAATTGTTGTAAACAGGTTTAGAAATGTTCCTATATTCAAACGTGACTATTTTTAATCAATCAACTACTCCTCCCCCCTTGGATAAAAATATTCCTGTGTCAAACGTGCGTATGTAAACCAACCACTAACAATGATACATTTCTTAGCCCGTGCACTTGTATCAAATCGCCAATGTACTAATAAAACTGCTTTCTCACACAGACAACAAGGCCCCACCAACAAATTATAATCTCCCATAAATCTGAGACCTGTGTCCACATAATAACAGTGTACTAAAGATTTACCTCATACAAACATCTTAAAATAATCAAATCACATTTGTACATCCTAAAAAAGCACATTATTTATCAGTCAAGTTCCCACCATGCTAAGTCTCATAACTGTAAACAGGATATTCTGGGAACGCCTACCACATACAGGTGACATGTGACTATAATGTAGACGCTTTAATCAAAATATGACGCAAGCGATATGCCTTGGATAAGACTCCCCCTGTGTAACATATTCATTGCCCATTTATTACAAGTACAATGTGTGTCTGGTATATGAATCCCAGTGTAAGTTAAGGGCATGTATTTTAAATCATCCCACCACATGCTACACCTATATAATTTGTAGTAATACCACCAAAACCCACTCCCAGAACATTGTTTACAACCCACAGAATGCACAATGCACAATACACAAACACAACCATTTTACATAATGCAGAATATTCCCTTACCCGTTATTTCTGTCCCCTGAGCGAACTACTCCGAATGCACTAGACCCAATCCACGTTGTACCGCGCATGCGCAGTGGCAACCGAAGCGGCTGTTATAACGTCGTTTACGACAACCAAAATCTGCCACGACATTCATAACATGCCCCGATATTCATAACCTGCCACGACATTCATCACGTTCCCTACCCCTTCCCCAACATCATTCTCAAAACTCGAAACGTAACATATGCCGCCCCCAAACGCCACAAAACAATGGCACGCAAGCTAACTAGCTTAGCCAGCTCTAATGCGACGTTCAAGGCCCTCACGGGAGCCGTGCCTTTCAAGATCCGTTCATCCACGCAATTCGCTCAGTACCAACCAAAGCATTAACAACTCACACAAGCTTAAAATAACCAACCACTCTAACAGAAAATTTATTTTTAAAACTCTCTCACCAACCAGCGCCGCACATATAGTTCAACACGAATCCTTTCTCCTACCTACTCCGCCACACTCCATAGCACCGCGAACGTTACATACTCCCCACAACACCATGACGTCACCAAGCAGCGAATCCTTAATATCATCATCAATAATAACCCTCAAAACGGCCACAATTTCGCCAGTCTACGTCTCGATCCGCTTCTTACCTGTAATCGCCGCCACAGTGTTTAAACAATTCTCTCATAACGCCATCGTAACGTCCCCAGCTTCACCGCGGACTCTTCACACAGAGCTAAGCTAGCTAGCCCCAACCACCAGCAGGACTCGCCTCCAACATATGTCCGTTGGTCATTAAAATATCATAACAAAACAACACTAAGCTCCTACGTTTCACCCAATCATTCATAACCATAGCCATAGCCCCCCCATACAATTCCTAACCATAGCCATAGTCCCCATACAACCATTAAGTACTTATCAGTCAGTTCGACCGAATTGTTTTTGTATCACAGCGAATGTAATTAATCAACAGGCCGGTTTCGCTCAAGATTAAAAAGGATACTATGCCTAAGGACGGCAAATATATCTACATTTAAAACAGGCCAGTTGGTCCCCCAGACTTCAGTCCGTCCATTATCAAGCCTTGTCCCGAACACGCCGGCACCCTACACTTCTATTAATCACTACGTTTTTATCCTGTAATCGCACAGACCCCTGCGCTGATCATGCCAGGGTCTACCAATCTTTCACCATACCTGACTTGCATTGTTCTGAATAGTAGCAGAGCTCTGCACTCTTCCCATATTCTCTGCACTTCCGTACCCTATTACACATAGCTGTCCCTCCATTCAGAACAATTAAATCAATCCAACTCACCCGCGCCCCCTTCCTGAGAACAATTTTAGGGCAATTATATACTCAGAACGCGCCCTTGTCGTATACACCAGACAACCGTGCTTCCTAGCCAGAAAAGCCTTTTATCTGCCGTCATGCGACGCTAATTCCAATAACCATGATTAGATAGTCTGTGCCCCACCAATACGTCACCCCATAACATGCCGTATCTTCTTGGTGCAACTCCCCCGTACAGTTCATAAAGTATATTCCATACGAGTTAACCAACCCAACCCCCGTGGCCCGCTGGGCCGAGACCGGCCTCCTGTGTCTGAATAAACATACAAACATAAAAAGCCCACGTTTGCATGTTCACTGCACAACAAGCGCGATCGTCATACCTCCGGACATCCTAACCTAAGACACCGCACCCCCAACCCTGCATGCAGAAGCCATATTCACCGTGGGCCCCAACCAGTGGCGTACACAACCAACCTTCATCCTGTCCCTCTCCCTCCTCCATTCAGACAACAAGCCCCTCGTCTATCACTCCAAACGCAGCAACACCCCAGCTCTTTGCCCCGTGTCCCCAACACACAGCAAGGTCCAGATATGATACATATGACAAGACCCTACCGCACCTTTTCAGGGGGAGACACAAAGGATGGGAAGAACGGCACCATTTCTGTGGTAAATTCCCACAGACTTTCTACAATAATTTGAGGTTATTGTAGTACAACACAATGAGATTGATTATCTGGAAGGAGGAGGAAGGATTCATACTTGTAGAATTGTTGGTCTCCTCATCTGACTTAGCAGATGAGGAATAAAACGTGTACACCAGACAAACCAGAACTGTAGTTCAACTCAGCTGATTTATTGGAGTCAGGGCCAAGAGTGAATAAAAGGTTGCCTTTTACATACAAAAGATTATCAGAAAACATTAACAGAGCTGTCTGTTGTACAGAAATATCACAATCAGGTTTGCATCTCCAACCTCAATAATGTACATAAAACAGTCGGTAACATAATCTGAACATACATTGACCATGCTGCACACATTTATACATGAGTAAATCTGGTTTCAGATATTAAGGATTTACACTAAACTTTAAACAACAAATGGTGTTTCCCATGTATTTTACTCACATAAAATGCATCAGTCAGTCTCTCTGGTGGTGGAGTGGTGGAGCCCCCAGACCCCCTGGGTTGGTCCGGCCTGAGAGCTCCCGAATTACAATTTGTCTCTTCCTTATATACCCAACTTCTAGCCAAAATAGAATCCAGTTCACTATTACAGTTGATCCAATCATGCATCTCCTGTGGGCGCCTTCTGTGAGCGGTGTCCTGTGGCGCTGGCAGCCCCTCCCTCTGGGTTTCTCTGTGTGTCTTCTCACGGGGGGGGGCTGGCCTGATGTCCTTCTGGTGGGGGGTGTGAATACACTTTGGGCCAAATTACCATATAGTACTAATCTGATCACAGAGTGGGGGGGGGAGAGTAGCTCTCGTCACCCCTGCTAGTTGGCAGAGTAGCTGTGATGACTTCTTTAACACGAGTGTAATCACCCTTCAAACCTTATTTCTAATATTATGGTTTACTCTTTTGATACTAAACAGTTGATTAATAGATCCATGACTCTTCAGCATGTAATCAGCATTTACATACAGTCAGTTTGAGTGAGGGCTTTGTGACTTGTAACTATTCCCCTATATACCATTTGGGTATGCAGCCTTCTCATGCGAGGGGGTTGGTGTGAAATGTCTGTCTCTCCTACATTATGACTCTCTAATTATTCACACATATTATTTATGAAATTCAACTCAATATTACCACATATACGCATGCAAGTCTGATCTTTCATTACATATCTTATTGTAACATAATATGTGTGTAAATCTGGTTTTTAGTTTTTTGCTGCAGCCTAGTTGGTTGTTGAGTAATTTCCAAAGTTTGCGGGGTTTGGTAGTCTGTTTGCCTGGTGGAAGTAGTGTTCAGTGTTCTATTGTGGATGTGGACCTGAGACTGTGTACGGTCTGCCAGATTTACGTAGTGTCTACAATTTACGTATTGTATTACATGTGTATGTATTACAAATAAGTACCTAAATGACTGTATATATATTTATTTAAACTTTTTAAGTTTTCAGAAAACGTAACTTCTTCTGCTGGCGATCGAACCCTAACCTTAACCTTAACCCTAACTTTATATCTAACATGTTTTGCATGTTTTTCCATTGGGTTTATCTCTTTTTCTGGATGGGAAACCCTTGTGAGCACGGTGAAAACATGAACGGCCCGGGATATACCGAGCACGAAAGCAGATTGATGCATTTTAAAATGGTGTGTTTCGGACAAGTTATGTTTTTGTAGGTTTTTATTGAGGCAGCTGATCTGAGGTCTGTGGGCATAGTACATCATGGTATATATACTATGCCGAGAGGTAGTCAGGGTATATAACTCAATGCCCCTAGAAAAACAGGGATTGGACTCTACATTTGCCTTCACCAAAAAACTATGTTGATTTGCGTTGCACATAATAACCTCACACATTCAAAAACTCTAAACAGTTTTGCACACATTCATTAAGTTTGACAGTTATTGAAATGTTTGAATATGGCCACTAGTGATGTTATCTGGGACATTGAATCCTCTGCATTTTTAATTATAGCTCCATGAAATGATAAGGTACAGTAGCAGTCTCTATAGACAAGGTAGAGCTGGGCGATATAACGATAACGATAATTATCGCGATATATTTTAATAATCGATATCGGAAAAAATATATATAAAAAAGAAAAAAAAACAGAGACAGTGGAGTGGACAGACTTGTCTTTCTTGCCTGCAACTTAAAGTAATGGCTTTGCTTGTCCAAATGACAATACTGACCAAATTGAGATTTATTTTTCTCTTGTCCATTTATTTTGTTTGCTTTCTAATTTAAAATACAGTTTGAAACCATCTGTACACAGTAGGCTATGTGTGCTAGCAGAACTAGACTCCAGTCACGAGTCACAGTGCACATGTGCGGTGGTTTGTCCACCAAAAAAGCGCCAAAAGATAGATAAGAAACTAGCAGAGCCAGAACTGTTCAACTCCTCTGGAGCCACAGCCAGCAGAGAAGCCGGTTTACTTTTGCTTTCAAACCAGCTGCAGCCTGAGAACTGGAGTGTGAGGGGATGTAACACTAAAGATGGCGGCAACGACAAAGAATTGCTGCAAAATAAACATACATCTGTTGTTTAAAAAAATAATAATAATGTTTAAATCTACAATATTGAATATAGAGTGATATGATATTGTTATCGATATCATTATCATTATCGCAATATCATTTTTGGCCATATCGCCCAGCCCTAAGACAAGGTATCACTATTTCTTCACATCTACATAATTTCATTGAGCTATTAACAAAAGATTCAATGTCCCTGATGACATCACTGGTGGCCATATTCAAACTCATTTTGTCAGGGTTCCTGCCTGTCAGTGCTTCTTCCTCTCTCTGTCTCTCTTCCCCCTTCTCCCGCTCTCATTATGGTCAAGTAGGTGCAGGTGTGGTGTCAACGAGGCAGCTGATCTGAGGTCTGTGAGCATAGTACATCATGGTATATAACCCCGCCCCAGACGTGGAGAAGCTATCAGATCGTAAACTCTCGTTACCAGTCAGTCGTGTTACTTTGATCTTATTCGATATTCTGATATTTCTTGTTGTTCGCCTGGATCTCCTGTTCTTTGACCTTGTCTAACGTGTGCTCTCATCCTTTCTCCTCAGCCTGCCCAGCGAAGACCTGGAGACACCTGGCCTGGCTCACAAGGAACTGCTCTGACACTTGCCCGGCTGACTATCCCTGTCCCTGCTCTGACCCCGTCTGTCTGACTCTCTTGCCCCCATGCACACCCTGGACATTATGAGTATTACCCCTGTGTACCGACCCCTGCCTGGACACTGACCATTCTATTAAATATACCCACATTGGGTTTTATCCAGACCTGTCTGTCATTTCTCTTTGTCTGCCTATTGGGTTCCAAACACAACTGTGATACATTTACTCTCAGTAACTGTCAAAACTAAATTAATGTGTGCAAAACTGTTTAAGATAAGATAAGATATTCCTTTATTGATCCCGTTGGGGAACATCAGACATCATAGCAGCATGGGGGAGGGGGGAGGGGAGGTACAGGTACATGTGACCTTAGACATGATACAGGTCATACAATTATAGTACAGTGGAGAAGTAACAATAAAAATAGAATATAAATAAAAATAGGCAGTGTAAACAATATAATAATATAATTAAGTATGCACATATGGGCAAGTAGGCAGTGTAAATAGGTCAAGGAGGGTACTGTATGTATGCCCTCTCAGTTATACTTGCCTTACAATAAATATAGTTACAATATATATATATATAATCTGATAATCTAATATTGAATCTAATATATAATATATAATCTAAAAATGCTAAATATATGCTCTGATTGAGTAAGTATACAGTATACACATACAGTGCAGTGGTAGACCTTGTGGTAGAGTTTTTGGGAGTGTGTGAGATTATGTGCAAAATAATTCAGCATTGTTTTTTGGTGAACAATGAACTTTTAAGTCAGTCTCTATTTCTCTTTATACTTTTTCTACATTTATAAGTCATCTGCTGCAAAACTGCAGCTAAGAATGTAACCACCATGGCTACTGTAGCTACTTCTCACAGGTGACGTATCTTACAGCTGCTCCAGAGACTCCAGATTCTCCTGCAGCTATAGCCAAATTAATGGACTATTAAAAGATTGCTCCTAGCTTCGTCTGTGAACAAAGCCTTCTGATATACATTTCTCTCTCTGGTAAGGTAGGGGATTTAGAATAGCAAGCGGCAGTTTAAAAAATCACTTGCCAAAACTAGGTTAGCGATGCAGATCAGGTCACCCAACGTCACGGTTGAATTCTCTGCAACATCTGGTCATTAATATTAGCAATTTGGCTTTTAAAAATAGGAACATTTAACAAAGATTGAAGATTCTAAATCCCCTACCTTACCAGAGAGAGAAATGTATATTAGAAGGCTTTCTTCACAGGACCGCAGGACTACGGTGGTGTAGTGGTAAACACTGTTGCCTTACAGCAAGAAGGTCCTGGGTTCTATTCCCACTTGGGGGATTGCCAGGTACCCAGGTGGGGTATCTCCCGGGCCTTTCTGTGTGGAGTTTGCATGTTATCCCCATGCTCGCAAGGGTTTCCCCTCCAGAAAAAGAGATAAACCCAAATGGAAAAACATGCAGAACAGATCACTAATGCTGTCGTGTCCCTGACGAAGACGGACAGGAGCACTTGGATTGGTCCCAGGATGCGGGGGAAGGACAACGGGATGCGCAGAGAGGCATTTCATCGGCGACCCAATGCATGTGTGTGTGTTCCTGTGTGTCACCCATCTCGCATGTATTAATCTGCATGACAAATAAAAGATGTCTTCTTCTTAAAACATAAAATCCTTTGGTGAAACAAAATTTTCCGATGAACTCCACATGCAGTATCAAGGACAAAATGAAAAGAAAAGGACCGTTCATTTCTGCCATAGGTGTGGGAAAAAAATTCCCCGGGTACTCAACGTGTGAGAGGTCTATTGACAGTCAATTGAGTCATTAAATTAAGTCACCCAGCATGACAAGTGACAGATTCAAGTTCAATGTACTGAAGCCAAAGAATCTCGTACTTTTATATAGTTCATACAATTATTTTATGAATCTCATCACTTTGCAAAAAAGAAATGGAGTACCAGGGAGTTCCTGGTAAAATATACTGTAAGTATGATGGGAGTCAATGGCAGGGGCGTCACTAGACTTTAGGCACTACTGGGGCACAGGCCCCCACCACTGGGGCTCCACATTAGCAGGGCTGTGCTGGTCCATCGGCTTCGCGTCGTGCCCATGACATCAGCCCAACAGCCGGGCTGATGTAATTGATATATAAGACCTCCCTCTCGTGTGATATTGTTTAAATTAAATATATGCTGATTGTGAACATGTTGAATACATGCCATCAAAACTGAATAATTTCTTATATAAAAGAAAGATGGTATACAGCATTATTGGACATGCTATCATACAGAGCTATGGGTTATATGCAGGTGTATAAGTAAGTATATAGAGGGGTTATATGCAAGTATATTCAGACAATATGGATATATATATATGCAGTAAATATAAAAATATGAATATGCTTTATATACAGCACTGTTGTACATGCTATCATACAGAGTATAATGGGTAGACTATAGTATGAGGTAGGTAGTTAAGATTATTATGGTTACTATGATTACAGTGTAGGGCAGTTGTAGAGAGTGAAAGCATTAGATATGTATAAATTCAGTATAGGCAACGGAGTTCAGTGGTGCAACAGCATCTGAACACTTCTAGTATTAAAAGTTCTATAACTTATTAACTGCCGAGTCCAATAAGCACAGTATAATTTTAGCTCCAGGGGGCGCTTGACGTGCTTATTGAAATGTAACAGGAAACTGCACCTCCGCTGTGAAGTGAGTATGATAACATGTAAGCCCCATCACAGAGGGGTCTAACAGTGCATCACTAGGCTCGGTTGTCATGTCAGAAGACGCAACAGTGTTCCGCTTGCATCGGTGCGATTCACACATAGCGGAATTGTTTTCTTATGACAGTCTTGTTTAGTCTCAGCGGCACTTGCTGAGGTGTCGTCTCTTGTGTGCCAGGTGCTGTGGGGTTTTGATGCCTCCTGTGACTTTTTCCTGTCTTCCCGATGTGGGATAATGATCCCCCCCCCCCCCCCCCCTCAAACAACCTCCCAGTCATGGTCCAACTTCCAACCCCCACCTCCCATTACCCTCCCCCATCCATCCACCCTTTGTCTCTCACCTTCAACCCTATCCAGCCCCCCAACCCATGCCCCCCCCCCCCTCCTCCTCCTAACCCCCCCCCCCCCCCCCCCCCTTCCTTGACTCCAATCCAATCCAATCGTCTCTCTCACCTGGACACACCCATCTTCTACTATAGATCAGCCTTTCTTTCCCCTGTCTCAGGGAGCCGTTATGAGACCCCCCCCCCCCCCCGGCCAGGGATTTCGCCGGGTCTCTCAAGTCAATTCTCCTGGGTTGTAAGTAGGGATGTCCCGATCCGATCATGTGATCGGAGATCGGGGCCGATCACGTGATTTTCAGAAGAAATCGGGATTATTATTATTTTTATTTTTTTTGTGGTGCACCACTGATAAGCTTTATTTTTCTTTTGTTTAGAATTTTGATCCAATGCTGCAATAAGTGAAAAAAATAAGCTATATATCCATGTTGGATATAATGAATATACTGTTAAAAAAGCCATATCCATGTTGGATATAATGGATAGTTGGATACTGTTAAATAAAAAAACAACCTTAAGGGTCAACTTGATTGCATTTTTTCCTTTTATTTTTTCTTAATGCATTCCCAAAAGATCAGATCGGGAAAAATCTGTATCGGCAGATACTCAAAATCACATGATCGGGATCGAATCGGGAGCAAAAAAAATAATGCGATCGGGACATCCCTAGTTGTAAACTTTGTTAACTACGTCTACATTTTGTCTGGGTACATCCTTACTCATATTATATTCCTCTACACCGACCAGCGCCATCTCTGTGTTCTGAGACTTCCTGGTTTAGAAATGTAGTGAGGGAAAAGCACCTTTGGTGTAAGTGGCATCCCTTTCAATAGGCCTACCGATTTGTCCTGCCAACTTTCACTGTTCTTGAACTCTTGAAGTTGCAGTGGTTCAGAAGGTAGAGCGGACGTCTGGTAATCGGAAGGTTCCTGGTTCGATTCCAGATCCTCTGTCCTGGCAATGTGTCATTGAGCAAGACATTATGCTTTGTAGTAAAGGTCGGTGTGAATGTTACCAAACCCAATAAATATTACATCTATACCAGGGCTCGGCAACCTTAAGCACACGTGCCACCATTGGCATGCAGTAGCTTAATCCAGTGGTCCCCAAACACACAGAATTTGAAAATGGTCAAATGTATTACTGTAGTTAGGAAAGCGTTTAAAAAAAAATACCACACCAACTATTTAGTATTTTTTTCTACTCGTCTACATTCAAACTGTGTTCTAGTGCATTTATTGGTTATCATAGTTAGATGGCCGCTTAAAATTGTAGAAGAAATTACAATAAAAAAAACGTTCTCACTCTTTTATTTTGAAAGCAGAATCACACCGACCTCAGTAGACAGAGGGAGGGATGTGTCATGCCGTCTTGCTCTTGGCTTTGTAACATGAGTGACGTTAATGTTACCTGGAACGCATGACATGGCTCCGTTAGCTTTTCTTTCAGCTCCTGTCAGTGTCAAAAACCTTTCCACTTTCTCATCAGATTTTCTCTTTCACAGTCATTGGCAGTTGCACGGCCTGTTATTTATGGTAGTTTGATTGATATAGCAAAAAAAGATCAGGGTCAGAACCAATCAGAGGCAGAGTAGGGGCGGGTCTTCGCAGAATGCAGGTGAGGGGATAATAACACTGCCAGAGAGGCTCAGCAGATGATGGCAGGCCTGCTAGCTAACCCTTTCACTGCGACAATACAGAAGGTTAACCCTTTCACTGCCACACGACAAAGGTTTAACCCTTTCACTGTGACAATACAGTTCAGTTCAGTTCAGTTATTTTTTATTTCGGGCTTTGGACACATAACAACGGTCATTCCATAAATCGCCAAGGGCTAGGGAGAAGCACTAGGCTTGTCGGGCCCTACCCCTGAAGACTTACGTTTTTTTTTTTTTCATTTACATAGTATATAGTAAGCCATTACAGTACACACATATAGTACACATTACAGTACACATTACAGTATAGTATACCTGCAGTATATAATAATAGTATATAGTACATAATAGTGTATACAACACGAATAAAAATAAGGAAGTTCCAGGCACTCTTCTTGTCTATAAAAAAGGCTTTAATAAATAGCTTAGTTCATTGTAGAACCATTAAAAAAACACCAACATGTTTCGGCCTCTCTTCTTCAGGGCATACAAGTGTATACAACACATATATAATGTGATATGAGATATATAGTACATGATATATACAATATAATATAGTACCATAATATAATAGTATATACTGCAAATATAGTTCAATATAATATACACATTTATTATAATATGATTATATCTAGCGGTTAGGTGGCGTAGTGGAGATTGCGTTCGTCACCAACCCCGGAGCTGTGAGCTGGATTCGCCTGTTCGAATCCAGCTCACAGCTCCGGGGTTGTCACCAGCTTGGCTGGCCGTTCACACTAATACAATCGGCAGTATTAGAGGGTGGGAGAAGCTGGCGGGGTGGGTCCGGGTCGTTGTAAACAGCGACTCCTACAGTTCGGTCGGGGCGCCTGCTAAGCGCGGATAGGACCTGAGTGGGATAGTGTGATCCTTCCACACTGTTATGGTTTGTAACCGACCCCAATCGCACAACACAAGACAGGTATGAGAGTAAGCCAAGAACTGGGCATTTATTGAATACAACTGAAAAGCGGCACTGTCCCTTTAAGGGAGAACACAAGAATACTAGAACAAGGAAAAAAGGGCAATGTGCCTCTAAGAGGCGAGCAGGCTAAGGGGAAGGCTAAGGGAGAACACAAAATACTGGAAACAAGAATTAGGGAAAATTGGCACTGTGCCTTTAAGAGGCGAACAGGCTAAGGGGCTAAGGCTAAAGGACAGGGCCAGGGCAAGGACAGGGCAGGAACAGGGGCACTGGAGTGGGGAACAGGGACAGAGGCCCGCGGAGGCGGGCTGGAGACAGGGACAGGGAAAAACAGGGTTAAGGCCTTGGACAGGGCGAGGGACAGGGGTACTGGAGAGGGGAACAGGGACAGAGGCCCGTGGAGGCGGGCTGGAGACAGGGACAGAGAGAACAGGGTTAAGGCCTTGGACAGGGCGAGGGACAGGGGTACTGGAGAGGGGAACAGGGACAGAGGCCCGCGGAGGCGGGCTGGAGACAGGGACAGAGAGAACAGGGTTAAGGCCTTGGACAGGGCAAGGGCCAGAGCTGCTTACAGGGATGGAGTAGGAGCGCGCAGGCTAGATGTCTGGAGTGGGGCGCGTCGGCTTGGAGAACGCGCCGGTTCGGAGAGCGCGCCGGCTCGGAGAGACACATCCTCCCATAGAGAATTAGAGAGCGATGCGCGTCTGGAGTGGTAGCGCGCCGGCTAAACGTCTGAAGTGGTGCGCGTCGGCTTGGAGAACGCGCCGGTTCGGAGAGCGCGCCGGCTCGGAGAGACACATCCTCCCGTAGAGAATTAGAGAGCGATGCGTGTCTGGAGTGGAGCGCGTCTGGCGCGGGGTCTGGAGTGGTGCGCGTCTGCTGTAGAAGCGCATCAGCGCGGAGTCTGGAGTGGTGCGCGTCTGCTGTAGAAGCGCATCAGCGCGGAGTCTGGAGTGGTGCGCGTCTGCTGTAGAAGCGCATCAGCGCGGAGTCTGGAGTGGTGCGCGTCTGGCGCGGGGTCTGGAGTGGTGCGCGTCTGCTGTAGAAGCGCATCAGCGCGGAGTCTGGAGTGGTGCGCATCTGGCGCGGGGTCTGGCGCGGGGTCTGGAGTGGAACACTGGAATACCTCCCGTAGAGAATTAGAGAGCGCAGTACTGTGTCCCACTCCAGGCAAACGGCGACAGGTGCACGAAGGCTTGCACCTCGTCTCACGCCGGAGATGAAACAGCATACAGACAGATAGGGAATCTCCCGTAGGAGCTTACAGATAGAGAACGACCCGATGAGGACTGGGGGGGAGATCGAGCTATTTAAAGCCCACTGGGGCGCTAATTAGAACACACATCAGGTGCGAGATGGTAATTGATACTTGACTAGAAGTGTGTGTTCGGCAAGGACCAATCAAACACATAATGAAGGGTAGTCCAAGGGTGTGGGCTGCTGAAGAGCAGACGAGAGTAAACGAACGCGAGGGTGGGGGCTGGAGAGGTGAGGAGACAGGGAATTAAGGTCCAGGGAACAGGAATTAAGGCGAACCTCACACACACGCTACGCCCTCTCAGGGAGGATCCGCGCTGCCAGGTGAAAAGAAGCGGTTGATTGGCTGGACGTGTGTCGGAGGAAGCACGTGATAGCCTCCACTCTCCCAGATGATCTGACTGTGGGGGGTAAGTGCGCAGCGACCAGGAAGGGGATTGGGAATTGGCATACGACTAACATTGGGATGGGAGAAAATCGGAGGAAAAATGGAGGGGGAAAAAGAAAAAATAATATGATTATATAATGTTATATGATATAACGTACAATACAGATCATACCTATTTTTAAAATTAATATGGATTTAAAGCTCTTCTTCCCTTCTGTACCTAGAAAATCGAAAATAGATAGACAATACAGAAGAGTCCTCGTGGACAGAAGAGTGGGGCTATGTGTTTCAGAAGGACAGCGCTGTGTTGTCTTGGAAATGTTGTTTGCTGAACCTTGAGTGTTAAACACAATTTTGAGACCAAAACATGAGAAAACTTTCAAGGATGAGTCAGACGAGGCTGAATCCATCAGATGCGCAGTATGGGAGCGAGCATTACACAAGGATGGCAGCATTCTTATATGGTGCTCATATATAATTACAATGTCCTGATTATGGGAGAAAATGTTTATTAAAATTTTTGCCTATGCATGTTGCCTATATGGATGGAATAAAATGACAGGTCCGTTGGGAGATGGGAGAGTAAACTTGCTGATATGACACACTGATTAACAAGAACATTTATCAAAAAGGTTACAGACCCCCTGATACAGTATATTATACTCATAGTATATATTCAGATTCTAAGTGTTATTGACCATATTTATTAACGTATAATATAACTGATATGTCATACAGACCCTCATCTGCACCTTTGATCACACTGTTTACTTGCTCATATTCTTATATTCAGAGTAAATTATATTGTTTACACTGCTTAAATTTGTATTGCGTTATTTGTGTATTCAAACCTTTATTTATTCTCGAAAAGGACAATTAAGGTCACCCTCATTTTCAATGTCGTCGAGACGTACAGACATTTCAATGCATCATTTTATTTTTACAATATAATAATAAATAATAATAACTCTATCTATATAGCACCTTTCACACATAGACCGCAGCCCAAAGTGCCCCACAGCAAATAGCATAAAATGAACATATTAGGCATAGAATTCGCATACAGTTGACAGAATAAAAACAATGCATAAAGTGCAGACATAACAATAGGTATAAAATACAATAAAAGTAGTGCAACGTAGAATGTGAAGATATAAGAATAGGCATAAAATATGTACAATAAGTACAGTGTTTCTCGAAGGCATGGGAACCCCCCCAGAACAGCCAGTCCCCCAAACACCCCACACATCAACCCCACCACATCCCCATCCAATACACATGGTCCCCTGATAAAGCATGCCATGACCAAAGGAAAACACAAACAGCCCGCATGTCACTCACGCCGCCATGCACGGCGACGTGCATATTATGTATGTATGTATGTATTGCCTATATTTATGTCTTCTACTATTACCCATACCTGTACCTCCCCTCCCTCCCCTCCCCCATGCTGCTATGATGCCCGAATTTCCCCAAGGGGATCAATAAAGGAATATCTTTATCTTATCTTATACTGTATATGGACACAACTGCATCGCTATCCCGTTCACTCGTAACACAGATACTGAGAAGAGAAGAAAAACAAGATGTGGGACTTTGCCACTTTTCATTCAAAATGGATGGACCTTGGTGGCTGATGTATCCCTTTCTAGACACCGTGTCACTCACATACAGGGGAGTGGAATTACAAAACCGGCAAGCTGGCGACGTCCTCGTCACAGAGACACACGAATAGAGATAGAGATACAGGTGGTGGCGGTGGAGTTACAGTAAGTGTGTAGGCGTGGTAGGTACCGTACTGTATGTACTAACTGTAATACAAACATAAGTGGGGAGGGAGAGAGAGAAGGGGAAGAGTGAGAGAAAATGAAGCTAAATAATAAATATATGGAATAGTACATCGTGCAGAGCTTTCACACTAATGAGGCCATCTGGGGAGAGAGGAAGTCAGGATGAAAAATGGTTTAATGCTGACATCCCTTTCGACAGTAGCCTCGTTTTCCCACTCTCCAAGTTGGACGACGCTCCACTCCCGCTGTCGTAGAGGCAGCCCCCCGCCCCTGTACCTCGTTGCCAGTGTCCCCTCATCACCACACGTTGTTAATCTGTTATTATTATAATGGGTTCAAGCCCAAAGGGTTGAAATCCTATTGTTTTTGTGTGAATTTGTTATTATTAATCTTCTTCTGCAATGGTTTTGCAAATTCCTGTGAGATGGTAAATGGTGGCAACATGAACTTTGACCCATTGATTGGAAGTTGTGTGCAAATGATCTCCAAGAAATATGACCCCAATAGGACAGATGCGGGAGCTACAATTGAAGATAAAATATTTGATGGTCATAACTCCTACGCCATGAGTCAGATTTACACCAAACTTGGTACAGACATCCATCTGTCTGCCCACTACAAATCTGCTGCGGCATATTGGATCTTCTGCCATCTCTTTTAGTTTAGAAGATATTGACCAATGGGCGGTCAGGTGGCGTAGCAGAGATTGCGTTCGTCACCAACACCGGAGACGCTGGATTCGCCTGTTCGAATCCAGCTCACAGCTCCGGGGTTGTCACCAGCTTGGCTGGCCGTTCACACTAATACAATTGGCAGTATTAGAGGATGGGAAAGCTGGCGGGGTGGGTCCGGGTCGTTGTAAACAGCGACTCCTACAGTTCGGTCGGGGCGCCTGCTAAGCGCGGATAGGATCTAAGGGGGGTAGTGTGACCTTCCACACGTTACACCCTCTCAGTGAGAGTCCGCGCTGCCAGGTGAAAAGAAGCGTTGATTGGCTAGACGTGTGTCGGAGGAAGCACGTGATAGCCTCCACTCTCCCAGACCGACTGTGGGGGGTAAGTGCGCAGCGACCAGGAAGGGGATTGGGAATTGGCATGACGACTAACATTGGGATGGGAGAAAATCAGAGGAAAAAGGAGGGGGGAAAAGATCAATAAAAAAAAATAAAAATAAGATATTGACCAATGAACTTGAAAAAGGTGTGGCTCATCACATACTGTATGTAGCAGGGGTAAGTATGCCCGCCCTGTAGGGGTTAATATGGTGTTCTCTTACCTTGGACGATTGAGACAACGAAGGATCTGAGTCCCCATCCCCAATGCAATTAGCCTCAGTACCTACGTGTGTAAGTATGTTTTAAATTTTTTTATCCACTTTTTCTCCTTATTTTTAAATTTGTCTCCCATCCCAATTTCGCCTCGCCAATTCTCCCTTCAATTCTCCCCTCCCCTGTCTCGAACGTTGCTAGACTATGCCTCCCACTGGTCGGCTGCAGTGAGGACCAAGCCTTGCATCACGTGTTCCCTCCGGTACACGAGGAGGCAGCCGTCGCATCTTTTCACCTGTACAGCGCAATCTCTCAGTGGCGAGGAGTAACGCGTGGGAGGCTCACGCTGCCCCTGTTACTTCCCGATTCTGCTGTACAGGCGCACCAACCGACCTGTAGGAGTCGCTGTCCACAACGTCCAATCCCCACCCACCAGCTTTCCCACCCCTAACACTGCCAATTGTGTTAGTATGAACGGCAAGAGCTGGGCTCGAACCCAGCATCTCCTGTGTTTGTGGCGAGCGCCTTGCCCACTGTGCCACTTAGCCGCCCGTGTAAGTATGTTTGTAACTATCCTGTTCTACTCTACAGTTAGTAGGAGTCAATAGATGTTGTCGTGGATATCAAATGTCCCCCCTCCCATCACCATTGTCCCCTATCCTGTGCCCCCCCCCACACTCGTTTGACCTATCATATGAGGGTCCCCCCCCCCCCCCCCCCCGTTTCACTATATAGGGCTCCTCCCAACAACAATCGGTCTTCTTTACCTGGGTCATTTCAGCTGATAACCTAGGCCGGAAGCCTCAGCCATGTATCTACTTATCTTGTATATATTTCTATCTGTCTGGCTAATAAACCTTATTAACTAGATCTCGGTTGACTGAGCACGTTCTTCATGATATCCACAATATCCTACAATGTGACGAGGTGGGCTTCAGGATTTAACTCTGACACAGTGGCAACCTGAAGTGTACAATTATGCTCAACTCTCAACAGTACGATATGAAGCATAAACCCTCCCTCCCCAGCTCTAACAGAATAGATGAGATGCCCCTACTCCAAAGTAAACCAGTACTCAATCAAACACCTGAGAAGTTATTTCAATTTGATGCAAATGAATATGGAATCTTTATTTTCCATGAAGAGAAATATTCTCTTTCTCTTAGTCCTCTTTCTTTAGGACCTATTCCTTGAAAAGGGAAATTATTCAGAAAAACACAAAAACAATTCACTTGTACAGCCACAACATCCTTCTCAGTTCTCCATATAATCAATACCCAACCTAGATAGTTATTTCTACTTCAAAAATGGATTCACAGTGTAACTGTGAATGTAGGCTACTGGCGGTATCTACTGACTTTTAGCTTATTAAAAGTCCATCAAAACTCTCATAGAATATCCGTCTGCTTCTTTCTTCAGCAATGTAATTCGCCTTCTTGAAACTCACAGCACTGACGAAGCCTCTTTCGCCCTCAGTCGATGTTATTTTCCGGCCATTACTGCGCTTAGCATGATATTCACACAGTCACGAGGATACTTGTCGCTTAAGACTCACGTTACGATAACAATGTGACCACTGTTATTGAACTGTCCGTTCTGATGTCCGTTACCTCTTTTCAGAGTTTGTGTTAGCTTAAAGTCAATTTCTGGTAGTCTTCATGAAGAGTCTTTCCGTGCCTCTATTATGGTCAACGTCACTTTCCAATCTGCCTCGATACGCCCCGTCACTCTGAGACTCCACTCAGGTACTCCATTCTAATAGGCTGGTTCTGAAAACTCCCGCCTCGCTTGTGATAGGACCATGTACCTGTTCATAATGATCTCACTATGAGTAGAAATACGATGGTAGAATAACCATCTATTTGCATCCCCTACACAAAAATAAACCAACGTCAACAACAACTGATTATCATGAAACTCGCCGCATATGTCCAGATAATGAACTGAAACATTCCCTGAAAGTCTCTACAAAGTTGCTACAAATGCCAGAAATATGTGTGGCATAACACAGATCAGACTATATATCAACGTTATTTTGTCCAATCATTACAAAACTATGTTTCATAATACTGCTGAACCATGCATTTGAACTTATTTCGCAATCCTAATGATCCATATTATCATCATTAACCTTTTGGCCATAATCATAGCAAGTTGCAGGTCAAGACGTTCAGTTTTGGTTGAACCGAAGCACCACTGTAGTTTGTTACAACAACTTACAGTACATGGCTAAATCCCATTGTGATGCATTTCTCCCTCGGTTGTTGCATTTGGGCACGCTTATGCCACTGAAGAATCGTGCTTTGCTCTCGTTGGCATATTCATTATCCTGAATCACCCAGGGATGTGCTTTAGCATCATAAAGATGAAGGCTTCTCCGTCAATGCCACCAGCACATTGCAAGGCAGAGAAGTGATGGTGGATAATTTCTAGTCCACTTTTTCTAATGTGACACTTCCTAATGCTCCATTTCACCTGTAATAAAGCCAATGCCTCAGACGCCTAAATGGACCCATGAATTTCCCACTGGGAGAACCCGCCTGCTCCTGCCCTACCCCGCCTCTCTCTACCTAGGAGTTTGGATGTACTGGGTTGGCCCTTGTTTACCATTTAAATAGATCAGATAAGCACAGTAAATATAGTACTACTTAGTAGAGTGCAGAGAATAGCCTGCTTCGTTTCATTGACCGTTTCGTTCTCAGGTGGCCAGAAGATGCGTAGCGTAGGGATCTTGAGGGTGTGTAGTTAGACCATTGAGCGGAGGTAGGGAACCATTCGCCTCGTTGCACGGAATGCCACGTCAAGAACCTTGAAGCGGATTTGTGTGGCCATGGGAAGCCAGTGCAGCTCTCTTAGAAGTGGGGTGATATGGGCTGACTTTGGTAGATTGGAGATCAGGCGGGCCGCTGTGTTTTGTATGAGTTGAATCCCCTTGGTGGCCAGTGAACCAGCTAGCAGTGCATTGCAATAGTTGAGGCGAGACATTATTGTTGATTGCAGGAGGAATTGGGTGGCTTCTTTTGTCAGGAAGGCAACAATGTGGTACAACAATGGGGAGTCAGTCAAGAATCAATCAAGAATCAAGAGGTTTAATTGTCACATAGATACCAGGGCAGGGCATACAGTGAAATGCGGGTGGTCATGCCCGCATTGATTGTGCAAAATACAATAATAAAAATAGGCATAGAAAAAAATAAACATAGACAAAATTAAATAGGTAAGATACAAGATATCCATGGTAAAAAAAAGACATGCTAAGTTCCTGAGAAACTGGTTCCTATATACACCACTATACAATATACAATTTACAATTTTAACTCTTAATGTATCTAAACTATACTATTAGTACCTCCTTCCTTTAAAGTGAGTTTCTATTTTTTTTTTTTTAAGATTTTAAGTTTGGTCTGATGGTGCTGCTACAGGAAAGGTCAACATTTATTTTATTTGATCCCTCTTGGGGTCATGGATGTGCACATCAAATTGTATGGCAATCTGGCCATTATTTTATTTTATTTTTATATTATTATTATATTATTTTTGAGATATCTTGTTCACAAACAAAAAAACAAACAAACTGACAGACAATCAAATGGGGGTGAAAACATGACCTCTTTGGCAGAGTTAACCAGAGGTTCCAAAGCTTTTTCAGCGGATGACCTCATACTGAACTTGCAACATTTAAAAGACATGGAAGCTACGTGTCACATTATTGATGTTTACCGTATAGTACAGTACATTCAACTTCCAGCTTCTCTTGGGAGCTTGTTAAGCCATTTGGACCGACAGCACCCTCTAAAACACTTTATAAAACCTGTATTTCTCAGCCTCTGTAGAAGATATGATATAAAACCATCTGAGAGCTTAAACCTTTGACTTTTATTGAAAACGATTTGCCCTTGCCCTAATCAATAAACAAAAGAAACTTGAAAAAATAAATACATTTGTACATATTTTACAGTGATTTTACAGCGAGTGGCTCTGTATTTGTTTTACTGGTTATACTGTATACAGTCACTGTATGGCATCATCTTACTTACTTAATCATTTGTATTTGTTATTGTTATTATTGTCCATCATCAGCATCAGATAATCGTCATTTCTTATTATCATTATCATCATTATTATAATTATCATCATCATCATCATCATTTTTTTTTTATATATATTATAAAACACTTCTTTGGTCACCAATAGTCTCTCCTGGCTGACAGCTGAAGAGTGCCCATGGTGACACAATGAGTCAATAGTCTCTCCTGGCTGACAGCTGAAGCGTGCCCATGGTGACAGACTGAGTCAATAGTCTTTCGTCGCTGGAAGCTGAAGAATGCCCATGATTTTTGATTTTAATATATTTGTTTATTGAATTTTCAGCACAACCAACATTTACAAATGAGATGCACTTGAAAGTTATCCAATAGGGACACAGAACGGAATACCAAGGACGATAAACGTCAAAACAAAATGACAAGCAGACAAACATTTTCCAAATAAAAATAGACATACAAATAAGGGGGAAAAAATAAAAATAAGTGAATACAGTGATTCATAGGTCAACCAACTCTGGTATCAATTTGAGATGTCGTGCTCATACCGAGCCTCTTGCATTGGCAGGTGCATCAAGGGAGGAAATTAAACGGGGAGGAAGAAGTGAAGAATGCACCACAAATATAAAATATATTTTTCCAAAAAACAATTAGGAATGGACAACTCCAAAACATGTGTACATGGTTTGCTGGGGACTGATTACATCACGGACAATTCGGTTTCACAACTTTGTAAATTCTGGACATTCTCATTGGGCTCCAGTGAGCTCGGACTGCTCGGTGGATGATTTTGCATTGGATGAGACCATGCCGAGCACAGATGGAAGAGGTGTGAACCTTTTTGAGTGCATTCTCTCACATGTCGTCAGATATCGCATCCCCCAGTTCCTCCTCCCATGAGGACTTAATTATGTTTAAGGAGGTGGACTGTAATGCGCATAGCTGCCTGTAGATTGTCGACAGGGAGCCCTTTAGAGTGGGAAGAGGGGTAAGAAAAGTGTTGAGTTGTGTTTCACCAGGAAGGGTGGGGAACCAGGGCCCTCATTCATCAACGTGTTCTACGCACAGATCTGTGCTTACCCTGTGCGTACGATCATTTCTAAGCAAAGAGTGGGATTCATCAATTTCGATTTGAACTTGACTCCGTGCTTACGTCTACGCACAGGTCAGAGCACACTTACCTGACGCCCAGTGGTAGAATATATTATTACAACAAGGAAATGAGCTTCTGTGCATAATAACACTGGCATGTTCTGTACGAACCGTAGTTCATTATAGTTCATTGTAAAATAGCAACAGTAGTGTAATTATGGTCAAAACCCTATAAATAGCATTTGGAATAATAGATCTTTCTCTCAGAATGAATGCAGCATGGTTTATATAGCGTTATCGGAATATACGGGGTGTAGGCTACTGACTGACTGCGCTCTGCGTAGCTTGATTGATTGATTGATTGAAAAGTTTATTAACAGATTGCAGAATGGGTACAGTACAGTACAGCTCAGTACATACAATTGTTAATTGGGGATGCAGACCAGAGAAAGAATTTCGTCTTGTTTACATCAGGGTCCCCCATTTTCAATTCATCATAAATCATAAAGCTCAACTCGTTATTATTTTGCGCAGACCGCAGAAACACGGGAACGTTTTGATTATATTTAAAAGGCTTTACGTTAAACGAAACAAGTGGAATTTCGAAGCTGTAAGCAGAATACAAGTCATATGAATATAGTGTTCTTCCCCCTTTTTACTGTATAAGAAAGAATAGAAAACGCATTGCAATGACACCAGATAGTGGACAGACTATGTATATGATGGGATTCAAGTTCGCGTTTTTGTTGATCATAGGCATGCTGTCAGAGTATGATATCTTAATCAAACATTCTAGAACATTTAGAACATTTGTCGTCACAGATCATGTCCTAATAGAACATAGGCTATGGCATGGATCGTGATATTGTGTGGACTGTTATTATTACTGTACCGGTACCACCCATTGTGACAACAGCCTTGTGAGTCCCGCACACAAACATGATGGAATTCAAGTTCATGTATTGAAAGGCAGGCTACATCATACATGCAGTGAGATTCATTGTTCTTGTATATGCTCTCGTATTATTGTTTATATAGGCTACCCAATACTGACATCAAAATAGATTGTAGTATGCCTCTAGAAATCATATGCAGCAGGTAGAAAATTGACGGGAGATCCATCGCGATTTGGAATAAAATTGAGGAGAACTTTAATCCCTGGGTATTAATCAAACAACACGGGAAAAGGCAGTCATATTCCAGCGCGGTATTTATTAGTGTTTGCGCTGCCCAGGCAGCAATGGTTAATAGATATCATATCCGACATCACCGTAAGTGTACACGTCTGTCAGCCTGTCTCATGACACGCTTCCCTCGGCTTAGTCCATTTTTCCACATTTCATGGGTTTATTCCATTACCGTATATGGTTAATCGGGGCGTTTCTGGTATGCAAATACGTGAAAGTGTGCACGAGCCTCTGCGCAGAGCCAAGGTGGGATTCATCATGACAGGTGTGCGTAGAGCCTGCGTACGCACGTGTGATGAATCCCGACTTCCCTGTGCGTACACTGGTTCTACATTCCGTGCTTACGTGTGGAAATAGAACATGTTCTACGCACACATTGATGAATGAGGGCCCTGGCCTCTAAACTGCGGACATAACTAAGAATGCCCATGGTGACACATTTAGTCAATAGTTTACTCTGTCTATTCTATTTTACTCTTTTTATTATTGTACTATTTCTCAAACTGAATCAAGCCGTGCACAAGCCAAGTCCTGGGTGGGGGAGGTAGGAATTGTGGGTGGGGAAGCCGCTCGCCACTCTTATCTCCCAGAGGGCCTTCGACTCCAGCAGCTCCCCGTTTCGACCTTGGTCCAGGAATTTGTTTTGGCTGACTGACTGGCCCATTTATCCCAGCCACGTCACTTTAAATTTGATTTGAATAGAGTGAAATATAACTCTATTGATTTGAGTGGAGTGAGTTTTAACAACTCCGTCCAAATGACTGAATGCATTATTAGTCCAAGTGTCCAAGTGTCTTATCAGTTCATTTTGGTAGATCCTGTACGCGGTAAACAGATCCAAAATCTTCTTATTGCAGTCCAAAAGCTTCGATAATCCAAAAATGACCACGTTTTCAAGTTGGTAGCCCGATTATGATGTCCCAATAGGCAGAGAGGGTTAGCCTTATTCTGCTTCTTGAAGAAAATATGCAATCCACTGATTAGATCCATTTAGAGTTGATTTGAGTATAGTCCGGCCACCGGCACGAAGCAGAGCATAGCAGCGTCGGGCTCCATGGAGCAGTAGAGGCGGCGGTAGGAACGGCCTTGAAGGCCTAGGGAGAGAGGAAAGAAATGCGACTTGTCTCTGCAAGAGGTGGGAGGTGTCTGCACTTGATGTGCTCATTTTATGCCTGTCTTTTTTCTGTTGTGAAGCACTTTTATCTTAAAATGTTTGTAAGAAAGGTGCTATTCAAATAAAGTGTATTATTATTATTATTATTATTATTATTATTATTATTATTATTATTATTATTATTATTATTATTATTATTATTATTATTATTATTATTATTATTATTATTATTATTATTATTATTATTATTATTATTATTATTATTATTATTATTATTATTATTATTATTATTATTATTATTATTATTATTATTATTATTATTATTATTATTATTATTATTATTATTATTATTATTATTATTATTATTATTATTATTATTATTATTATTATTATTATTATTATTATTATTATTATTATTATTATTATTATTAATAGTCTCTCCTGGCTGGCAGCTGAAGAATGCCCATGGTGACACACTTAGTCAATAGTCGCTCCTGGCTGGCAGCTGAAGAATACCCATAAAGAAGCATTTCATGCAAAGTATTCTGTATTTCTGTATGACAACTAATAAAGAAACTTGAAACTTGAACATGGTGACACTCAGCCCAATGAAGGTTCTCATATCTCTTACCGTAACAGGTGTCCAGTTCTGCTGAGTTTAGCTTGTGTTGTGTTAATTACAGCTTAAAGGACGACTCCACTTTTTTTGGAAATTAGCTTATTTAACATCTTCCCTGGAGTTAGACAAGAAGATGCATACCTTTTTTGTCTCTGTGCGTGCATTTTAGCTTTGGGAATAGACGCTCCGTTAGCATAGCTTAGCTTCATCACTGGAAGTGGGGGAGGACAGTAGCCTTACAGTGCCTTACAGTGTATTGCAAGGTCTGACATTGACCAAACTTGATATGCATGACCTTGGTGGGCTCTAGGTCAACTCCTGAAAAGGGGGTCAATGTCAGACTTTGCAATCAAAGTTAGGGGGCTAATAACCCTTGCCATAATTTCAGTGCGCCCCCTAACTTTTGATTGCAAGGTCTGACATTGACCCCCTTTTCAGGAGTTGACCTAGAGCCCACCAAGGTCATGCATATCAAGTTTGGTCAATGTCATACCTTGCAATACACTGTAAGGCACTGTAAGGCTACTGTCCTCCCCCACTTCCAGTGATGAAGCTAAGCTATGCTAACGGAGCGTCTATTCCCAAAGCTAAAATGCACGCACAGAGACAAAAAAGGTATGTATCTTCTTGTCTAACTCCAGGGAAGATGTTAAATAAGCTAATTTCCAAAAAAAGTGGAGTCGTCCTTTAACAAAATTATGTAGATGAAAAATGTTTGATACGGATTGCAATATAGATTGCTATCTTTTTATCTACATCATTTCATTGAGCTGTAATTAACACAAGGATTCCTCGAGGATGTCCTCTGATGACATCACCAGTGGCCATATTCAAACTCATTAACCTTCAATAACTGGGGCGCCCAAGTGGCGAACCATGTAACACGCTGCGTCGCGGCACGGCCGACCCGGGTTCGATTCCCGGACCCGGCGTTCTTTGCCGAATGTCTTCCCCCGCTCTGTCTCCCATTCTTCCTCTCTCTCTCTCTCTCTACCGGACTGCCCCGTAGAAAAAACCAATAAAAATCGACCAAAAACATAAAAAAAAAAGAGAATTCAATAACTGTCAAACTAAATAAATGTTTGCAAAACAGTTCAGAGCCTTGGGATAGGTGTGAGATTATGCTAAATAGATTGGCGTTGATTTTCAGCGAAGTGCCTCGGGAGTAGAGCAGTCGTCTGGTAATCCGGAGGTTCCCGGTTCGATTCCCGGTTTTTCCGGGCAGTGTGTTGAAGTGTCCTTGAGCAAGACACTTAACCCCTAATTGCTCCCGATGTGCAGGTTGGCCCCTTGCACGGTTGCCTCCGCAATCGTCTGGTAATCCGGAGGTTCCCGGTTCAATTCCCGGTCCTACCGGGAAGTGTGTCAAAGTGTCCTTGAGCAAGACACTTAACCCCTATAATTGCTCCCGATGTGCAGGTTGGCACTTTGCACGGTTGCCTCTGCTGTCGGTGTGTGAATGTGTGAGTGAATGGGTAAAATGTGAGGAACAAATTGTAAAGCACTTTGGATAAAAGCGCTATATAAATGCAGCCATTTATGGTGGCGCTATAATAAGCGTTTATGTTTTCATTCAGTGGGTGTATTGCTGAGGAACCAAGGGAGCGCAGTGTTGAGTGTGAAGTAGATCGAATGAGCGGGTCTGGAGAACGCAGCAAGCCGCCGTGGGCCTCTTTACCCTACGCCTCTATCTTCCCCCAGTGCTTCATTAATAAACACACACACCCACCATCGGGTTGTACCGCCTGTCTGTCTGCGTTCTGCACCTGCGTTCTCATGTACTGTACCAGCCGTGACACACCTGGGTGTAAATATCTACAGTGCATAAGATAACATGTATACTTTTATTGATCACCCATATGGGAAATTCAATTAGATGTACAGTCGCAGCACAAAAAAGAAAGAAAGACATTTCCAAAGAATGACATTTCCACCACAGAAATACATTTCCATAAATATACCTATACATGAAAAATTAAGTACAAATTAAAACAATGGAATAATAGTCAAGTCAAGTCAAGAGTTGTATTTGTCACGGCATACGAGTATACAATGAAATGCGGGTGGTCTTGCCCGCAACGATGTGCATAATACAATAGTAATAACATATAATAGAATCCAATAGAACGACATTGTGCAATAAAACAAGTAAACAGAGTAGGGCATATCGGTATATGTACATAAGTTATTTACAGAGCATGGTAGGACATGCTAGGTCCTGTGGTAGTGCAATACACTGTTAGCAGGGGCGGGGCTAGGGGGTGGCTACTTGGGCTCAAGCCCCGAATGTTTTCTGAAAAGCCCCGAATCTATTTTCAAAAAAAAATATATATATAATATAATTTTTTTTTTTTTTTTTTTGTTTGGGACAATTAATCATTGTTACATGAAAATATGTTTGCACCTGATTTAGCAGAAGCTCATTTCCATCTGTAGTCTATCCAGCTGCTAACTGTATTTGAGTGAGTTATGGTAGACTCAGACCTAAGCTTTAAATCACAATCAACAAGTTGACAAAAACATAATTCTCCCACCTTAGAAACATAGCTAAAGTACGGCCATTTATATGTCTTACGACTCTTACCTTGACTTTGTCTATTTTACTGCTATCTATTTTATGCTTTATGTCTGCACTTTATGCATTGCTCTTGATCTGCCAATGTTGTGCTCATTTTATGCCTGTCTTTTTGTACTGCTGTGAAGCACTTTGAGCTGCAATTCTTGTATGAAAGGTGCTATACAAACACAGTGTATTATTATTATTATTATTATTATTATTATTATTATTATTATTATTATTATTATTATTATTATTATTATTATTATTATTATTATTATTATTATTATTATTATGATTATGATTATGATTATGATTATGATAATTATTATTATTATTATTATTATTATTATTATTATTATTATTATTATTATTATTATTATTATTATTATTATTATTATTATTATTATTATTATAAATTATTATAGTTTGCTTCATTAATTAAAGGGTGTGAATTTAAGTGTTCTCTAGTGCCTTTTGTCCGCTTTAAGGTGGTGGTATAAGTTAAAGGTTGTGGTGTAAAGTAAAAAAAAACCTATCTGGGCTAAGCCCCGGATCTCCTACAATCCTAAATCCGCCCCTGACTGTTAGCTACGGATGAGGCACTGGGTCTTTATGTACATGTTATATTATACAATCTCATAGTTATACTATACTATTCTTAAAGTGACCTTTCCTTAGTGGCCATACGTGTGAGCGTGTGCAGCATGAGTGTGTGCTTTCTCATGTTAAAGTGGCTGCTAGTGTGTGAGCGTGTACAGTGTGTGTGTCGTGTGTGTGCTCATGTGTGCTTGTGTGTGGAGAGTTCAGTGTTCAAGGCTCTGATGGCCTGGGGGAAGAAGCTGAGCCGAAGTCTCTCTGTCCTAGTAGCTGGTGTTCGCAGGCGTCTGCCTGACCTCAGCAGCATGAACAGGCTGTTGTTGGGGTGGTGAGGGTCTTTCATTATTCTGCAGGCTCTGAATTTGCACCTCTTGTTGTATAGAACCTGCAGGGGTGGTAGTGCAATACCGATGGTACGCTCGGCTGAGCGCACCACTCTCTGTAGATACAGTATATAGTATAGGCTGCTCAACGAACAATAAACACTATGCAACAACCATCAAATGCACACAGCACACACATACGTCTCAAGTGATGTAGCAGATGTCGACCCAGTCACCCCCAACACACTCTTGATGGCGCGGCTGGACCCTGCGCTACCCCAGACAATGTACAGGCCTGAAGAAGCGAACGGCCGAAGAATGTGGAGGTACAGTCAAGTATTGGCTGACAAGTTTTGGAACAGCTTCCTACTCCACTACCTACCGTCTCTACAGACCCGCCAGAAATGGGTAAAAGAGAGAGACAATTTGACAGAAGGAACAGTCGTCATGATTATCGACCAGTCACTACCCCGAGCTATGTGGCCGGCTGGCCGCGTAAGCAAAGTGATCACCGGTGCTCGTCCAAGGGCGGACCTACACCCGACCCGTGGCGAGGCTAATAGAACTGCCAAGGCTCCCCGATACTATCGATGACGACCATGACCCCATGACTTTGTGAACTGACTGACCCTCACAGCAGACATTGAGTAGTGGACAGTGCGGTTAATCTGTCTCTGCTTAGCTAATTAGGTGGGACTAATTAGGGGGCGGCTGTTACGAAGGATCAGATTAAACCGAATATATATATTTATTTATTGATATATATTGCATAGTATTTGTATATCGTTTGATATCCCTTGTATATTCCTTGTACATATACACGGAATATCCCTTTAGTCCAGCCCATAATAGTTCATTCTCCTATTGGACAGCGGTCCACCGGCGCCAGGGACCGGCCCCCGGAGCCAAGTTCAAAGTCACCGACACGACGTGTCTGGACATGCCCGGCCCTGCCCAGGGATACGGCGACAGAAATGAGAGTGGCACTATTTGTGCACCGTGCGTATAAATACGGCGCAGGTGAATGTAGAAGCCCCTTAGCCCCTTACCTCCGTACCCTTCGTCCTTTTAGTATGTTACCCACTAAGTGAAGCCTCACCCACGATACAACGTGCGGTGAAGTATGGCCTGTTTGGCCTCAGAATAGAGCATCGAGACCGCGTGCGAATTAGTAACTGAATTGTCAGAGTTTGGCACTATACCGTCGAGTGCGACATATTTCTATTGAGTCTTTAATAGTCTATTTGTGTATAGTGTATCGTGCGGTTAGAATTCTATAGTGACCAGCATCTCCAACGCTTTCTCGTATTAGCTAGAGTTCTTATCCAGGCTGGGCCGACCGCATGGCGCTTTCACCCGAGGAGACCTAGGTGAGAACCGTATGGACATGTACACTGGATTAATCTACCCGACGACTACATAGCCCTTTGCGGCTGGAATATATTTGCTTTGGTCCTATGATTTATGGAGCGGATAATCGCCGACGCCTGCACGTGTTGGATTTACCCCGAGAGGAGTCAAGTCGAGTCGGCGCTCAGAGAGCCTGAGGCCGCCTAGCTTTCTTCACTGTAGAGCTACAGTCTACAAGAGAACCAAGCTGTATTCGTCTGTGGATCAAGAGACTACTGCACCGGCTTCTGTACCTGAAGTCTCCCTAGTCATCGTTGACCAGACGTCCTACTACCGACAGATCTTCTACCCCCTTGCTGGCTTACAACCAGTGGGAACCCCTTCCAGTATCTCCCGCTATTACTAGTGTACCATAGATATAATTCCCTAAGATTCAGGTTGTATAATTACCTCCTGCGTAACCAGAGAATGGACATTCGTTATTGATTTGCCTACGCATACTCCTTTGCCTTACAAGTGCATTCAAAGAATAATGTAAAGTATCCTATGTACCTTTTGCTCCATTAAATACTTGATTAATACCTTTGACTGGAACCGATTTCATTGTGGGAAGTGTTCATCATATTCATATATCGTGTACTGTATGGCCAGTAATTAAAGTACATAAAGCGGTAGTGGTTTAATGATACCATACTTATCAATACAGTCAGGGAATTGTACCCCTCAGTTACAATGTGCAATATCTGTGTGTATATACTGTATTCGACTATACTCATACAATATCGGTCCTGGCTGGACTGGGCAGGATGGTAACATTGGGCAGTGCCCTCCACCTAACATTGGGCAGTGCCCTCCACCTAACATTGGCTCTCTGCCTAACATTGGCTCTCTGCCTCCCTCTAGGGACCTAAGCCCTATGGTACGGGCTGCTATCACAGTTTGGTTACACATTGTGAATTTAATTTGTAATGTTCTGTTGTCCTGGGCCACCCCTGTCTATGTGTGATGTCACCCCCCTGTTGTGTTGTTGTGTGTCATTGCCGTAGTGTCTAGTTGTGTTTAGTTTGTCATTGCTTTGTTGTCTTGGTTGTGTTGTGATTCTGTGTTGGCCAGGTGTTCTTGATTGTTAATTAGTTTGGGTATTTAGGTTCTGTCTGTCCTCACTTCCTTGTGGTGCCATTTCCTCCAAGTCCTCAGTGTTACCCTTCTCGTCGTTTCTCCTGTGTACCCCCGTGCCTTGCTGTTTGTAAAATATGCACTTGTGAGTAGTTTAGTCTTTTGTTTTGTTGTTGTTTTATTTTCCTTGTTTACAAATCAGTTCTCTTTCTCCAGCGCCAGCTCGGCTGTGCCGTTTATGCTTTCTTTGGTAACGTACAAGTCGTGTTCAGTAAAGTCTGTTTACACGTATCCTGCCGTCTCCGCCTCCTCCATTCCGGTCCGCTACCTGTGTTCGCTTCGTCTACCCTCACTACCCACCTATCGTAACAGTTTTGTGCAAATAGCAATGTTGGCTACGGTCACCTGGACTGCTTGTCTCACTCTGCCATGCTATATACACTTGTGTGTAAAGAGCCACATTGGCTCTTCCACCCCGGGTGCAAATGGAATTGGTCGCTAAGGACACTTGGGTGATAATAGCATCTGCTATATATATATTGCTTGTCCGCTGAAGTCCCGATATTAACTACACACTGGCTGTCCCGTCAGACTAACACCTCACCCATAGAGCTGCGCCTTGATGCTGGCCGGCCGTGTCTTCAACCTAATCAGGTCGCATGACCTTGTCCGTTAGCATTTATCACTCCTTCACCTACATACGTGGTTTTTTATACTGTCTCTGTACACAACCTTGTTCTTTGTCATACAACTGTGCGCTCACTGTGAGGTTATATCAATATTGTTGCTACATAAATTATGGATTTCTAGCCTGCGTCCGTTGACCCTGGAAATATCAGCAACACTTGTCTCTGTCATCTGCTCGCACTACAATGCAGCGAGGGGACATTGTTATGCCTGGCGGTGGTCTGCACTCTACTGAGCACATTCCTCATGGTGTTTTAATGAATAGTACCTATTTTGCCCCCTTATTTTGTGAGGTTATGGCAGTTTTACTTATTTAATGGCGTTAATTTTTTTAATAAAGAAATTAAAATGTATAACTCATGATAGAAACAAAACGAATGAAAAACGTATTTCATGAAATATTATGGGTATATGTTAATAACTAAATATATTTAAGTCATCATAACACAAAAGATTGTTTAATTTGTATCCACATTCAAGTTTCACTCAGATAAGATGAAAGGATCCCCCCCCCCCCCAATTACACGGTAGCACCTCCCCTTAATTCCAATAAAGCATATTGAATTGAAAAAAAAATTGTTAATCGAATTTAAATTACACATTTGCGTGTCAGTGTGAAGGGTGCATGCGTGAGGAAATGCATGCGTGTGTGTCCTCATTGTATACTCTCCATTACTCTTTCTCTCTCTGCATCCCTCTCTGTCTCCCCCCACTCTCTCTCTCTCTCTCTCTCTCTCTCTCTCTCTCTCTCTCTCTCTCTCTCTCTCTCTCTCTCTCTCTCCTCAGACAGACACCCTTGAAAAGACGAGGTGGTCAGTTTCCTGTTTCATTTGCCTCCGGTCATGGAAGGCTGCCTTGGCGGCGTCTCCTGCGGCCTCTCCCCCGCACTAAATCAAAGACACTGTAGATCAGCCAGCCATAGCGGTGACTCCTTTATGATATTCCATAGGAACTTGATCATTGTGAGGAGCCAAATGTATGGCCACTAAAGAGTCCTACCAATCCTCTCAGGGGTCACAGAGGCGTTTCTTCCCCTCGCTGTGCGTGTGAGTCACGTTTCACTGTCTTCACAGGCACCTGGCTGCCTCCTCCTCCGCAGCAGCGTTCGCTATCATCAAAAACCTCATTAAGCAGCAACACTAGAAAGCTTGGAGTTTTTATTCTGCTCAACCTCCTCTTGGTTTGTTATCAAGCTGTGACAGTTCCCATTTGCAGTGTTAGATACTGTTTCTGCTTCCTCTCTCTCTCTCTCTCTCTCTCTCTCTCTCTCTCTCTCGCCCGCTCTCTCTTTCTCTCCCTTCCTCGTTGCAAACATGACACGTTGTGTCAACTCGACAGCCTGTGATTTGACAATTTCGTGCAACCGCATCAGCCGCGCTCATGTTAAAAGACGAGGTTTAAACTGCATTGCACCAAGATTGTTTTTTCGCACTCGGCAGCCTGTGCATCTCTGAAAACCACTATCAAAAGAGACATTTCCTCTGGCTTGGATGTGATGGTTTAGGCCGGCTCCAGGGAGATTAAAGCTGGCGGGGGCAGTTCATATCGACACGGTACAGCCAATGCATTATCACAGCTATACCTATAGCACATAATCGAGACAACTGTGCCGCCAGGGACGTGCACAGGACTTTAGAGGGGCAGGTGCTCAAAGGCTGAAAAGGGCACTACACTTGCGTGTATTAACCGAGCGTGAACTATAATAATCAGTGCAGGAGCTCACTTATCCTTGAAAGACACTTTTATCACTGACTTAAAAGGCCCATACATCTCCATAAATGTTCAGGGGGGAGGGAATAAGTGCTTACCCTACAGACCCCAAGAAGTGCTGTATATTCTGTTTTGATTGATTGATTGAAAACTTTATTAACAGATTGCAGAATGGGTACAATACAGTACGGCCCAATACACACAATTGTTAAGGGGATGCAGACCAGAGAAAGACTTTCGTCTTGTTTACATCAGGGTCCCCCATTTTCAATTCATCATAACATATATGACATACCAGATCTACAAATATACAGTACCGTTTAAGAGTACAACGCCTGTCACATAGACCCTGGCGTTGGAAACTCTGATTAAGAGACAGAGTTTCTAAGAACATTTGAGGCCTGAGGGGGAAGAAACTGTACATTGGAGGGGGTTGGGTTTGGACATTTACAGGGGCCAGTTTCGAATTGCAGCCTCCCGTAGGTGCTCTTTGAGAGTGGTTTTGAAGGTGGGTAGTGATTCACATTCCTTTACAGCTGTTGGTAGGGTGTTCCACATTGATGTGGCATAAGTGAAAATATATGTTCAAGATTCAAGAGATTTGTCACATACATAATTTAAATCAACTGCATATTATTGTTCGATGCCGTAAAATGTTTCATTTGTATTGGCATAATAATGTTTTTCACTGCATAAGCTGTATAAATTACACTGTACTGCGATTTTGAGAATACATTGGACAGTATAGGTCTACTTGGGCATGTCAGCATGGAAACTATATTCATTCAGGAAGATTGATTGATTGATTGATTGAAAAGTTTATTAACAGATTGCAGAATGGGTACAGTACAGTACAGCTCAACACATACAATTGTTAAGGGGATGCAGACCAGAGAAAGACTTTCATCTTGTTTACATCAGGGTCCCCCATTTTCAATTCATCATAAATATGACATACATGACATACAGATAGACAGTACTGCTACATCTATACATTTATGACATATCAGATTTGCAAATACAGTACTGTTTGTGATACTGTATTGTTTAATATAAATGCATTTTTTATTCCAATCCCGATTTGTATTTGAGATTCCCAAAGCCCATCGGACTTGACTTCTTCGTGTCCCTCAATGAGTGTAATACCAGCATTCAACTGTATGCGCCACAGCGGTTTCTATCATCATCATCATCACCACCCACGCTATGCATAAAATATATAGGTCCGCGGAGAGGTACGCTGAGGAGGCCGTGCAAACTGCAATGGAATATGGGGCATCTCTCTCTCTTTACCTAATATTTTTATTCTATCCTGACATTTTTCAGTTGGAAGGGCAGTCTATATGCGTAACGGTAAAAAAAAAGAAAAAAAGAAATAAATCTTTTTTCAAAAAGGGCACTTTTTTGATGAGGCTCAAAAAGGCAGGTGCTCAAGCACCCCTTGGCCTCTATGTGTGCACGTGCCTGTGTGCCGCTATTGACAATTTCGATGGACGCTTACGCGGTTGCCTCTACGCGGTTTTGTTTTGTGGAGGGTATGCTGAACCAAATATCATCGCCCGTCTTTCCCGTGCTCCTTCCTTGCAGCAGTGACACTTGACAGTTTTAAATGGTTAGTACTTTACCCTGCTTTTACTGTCTCCGTTGTCAGTTAACTGCTGGTATCCGCAGCGATGTACACCTCGTTCCTGCCAGATGATTGGCAGAAACGAGAATGATGTCGTTGCAGATGCTAGCAGTTAGCTAACAGGGTAAAGTACAAAAAATTAGGGATGTCCGATATTATCGGCCTACCGATATTATCGGCCGATATCGGCATTAAAATATCGGTATCGGTTTTCAAATTTGTTTATTTTATAATTTTTTTATTATTTCTTTTACATTTCTATAACCTTCATTTACCCAGGCAAGCAAGTAAGAACAAATTCTGATTTTATTTATTGTCAAAAGTATGCATAATGTTGTGTTAATTCCACAACAAGAGATATGTAATGTTAATTACCTGAAATTATTCCATTTTTTGGGGGGGGGGGGAAACCCTGCATATATCGGTATCGGAAATTAAGAGTTGGACAATATCGGTATATCGGTATCGGTAAAAAAGCCAATATCGAGCATCCCTACTAAAAATGCCCATCAACTATCGAATCCCCTACAAGATCCTCCTCCTCACCTACACATCCCTGCACGGGTTGGCCCCTTCCTACCTGACCAACCTACTCCACCCCTACACTCCAGCACGAGGCCTCCGATCCTCCAACTCCGACCTCCTCACCATCCCCCGCACCAGGCGTTCCACACTGGGAGACCGAGCTTTCGCTGCAGCAGCCCCCAGACTGTGGAACTCCCTCTCCCCCCTCATCCGAGGCTCTGACACCATCAACCTCTTCAAAACCAAGCTAAAAACCCACCTGTTCACACTTGCCTTCACGCAACACGGCCCCGCTCCCAAGTAGCCCACCCCTGACTCTTTTTAAGCCACAGATTCCGTTGTTTTGTTTTGTTTTGTTGTTTGTTTGTTTGTTAATTTTAACCACTTCATCCAATTGGACAGAACTTGCCTCCTTTTTTTACTTATTTTTATCTCTTATCTTATTTGTTTTTTCTTGTTGTTACTATACACAGATCTTTTATGTATTTTATTATATATATTTTTTTTTTCAATTTTATTACTTACTTTTATTTTTTTCCATCCTTTCCTTGTACAGTGTCCTTGAGTCTGAGAAAGGCGCTTCTCTCTTAAAATTCAATCTATTATTATTATTATTATGTAACAGCTACCGTGCCATGAGAGGAAAATTCAGAGGAATCTGCTACCCTGTTTTCTAAACCAGAAGACAACACAACTTCCTACAGTAATTTAAGATTCAATAGTAAATGGTAAATGGTGCATTCATCCAAAGCTCTTTACAATATTTGTACCTCGCATCCGCCCATTCATTCACACATTCGAACACCGACGGCGGGGGCGACCATGCAAGGTGCCAACCTTGCTCATCAGGAGCAATTAGGGGTTAAGTGTCTTGCTCAAGGACACTTCGACGCGCTGCCCGGGAGGAGCAGGAATCGAACCAGGAACCTTCAGACTACAAGACAACCACTTTACCTCCTGAGCCACTGTCGCCCCCAACAGTAGTTGGAACAACTGCACTTTATGCATTACTGCCACTCAAGAGAGATCATTCACCCAATGACAGAATAAATTGTGAGCCATTAGGCGGCGGTATAGCCTACCCATCAGCATGTCGAAGGCCGCTATCAGCACGTCGAAGGCCCCTACACAATGTGTCACGCTCCATTGCCTCCCGCATTCCCCTAAACAAAATGGCAGCCACAGGTATAAGGTCATAAATATTCAACTGGCGTGTTATCAGCCCTCGGGGATTAATCCCGGTACGAGGGATAAAACACAGAGCACAAAAGCAACATGGATGGCATGTCAAGTCCATTATGTAAAGACGCAGGTATCGCGTCCCTCCAGCAGCGTCCATTAGCACACGGAGTGGCAGGTTCAGTTCAAGAGCACATTTGACCAAACGCACACTGCTTTAAAAGTGAAACGAGTGACATCAGTCAGAGGGCCCGCTCTCTGCCTCCGCTTTTCACCCTCGCAAAAGAGCTACTCCTTTCACTACTGAAAGGAGACATTTTATGTTCTAATTTATTTTTATTTTTAAATTGTTTTACAATTTACACACTTCACATAAAATGTACAGAAAGTCTATCTTTCTAAAATCTGTCTTTTACTATCATGCACTCTGCCACTAGATACTCTTCCTCTGCCTATACTACTACTGTTGTGAAGGATCAGATTAAACCGAATATATATATTTATTTATGGATATATATTGAATAGTATTTGTATATCGTTTGATATCCCTTGTATATTCCTTGTACATATACACGGAATATCCCTTTATTCTACTACAGCCCATAATAGTTCATTCTCTTATTGGACAAAAGGACCAGGCGCCAGGGACCAGCCCCTGGCGTTCAAGTTCAAAGGTACCGACGAGACATGCCCTTACTAGCCCCGGCTCCGCGCAGGAATACGGCTACCGAAAGCAGAGTGGCACTATTTGTCCACCGTGCATATAAATAGGGCGCAAGTAAATGTAGAATTCCTCTTATCCCTTAGTCCTTTACCCTTCTACCCAACTAAGTAACAGAACGTGAAGCCTCACCCCACGATACCGCGTGCCCTGTAGTATGGCCTGTTTGGCCTTAGAATAGCAGTGAGACCTCGTGCGAATTGATAGCTGAATTGCCAGAGTTTGGCACCGTATTTCTATTAAGTAATAATAGTCTATTATGTATGGTGCATCGTGCGGTTAGAGTTCTAAAGTGAGCAGCACCCCCATCGCTTCCTCGTGTTATCTAGAGTCTTAACCAGGTTGGGCAGACCACACGTGGTGCTTTCATCCGAGGAGTTCTAGGCGAGGACCGAGTGGACCTGTACATTGGATTACCTACCCGACGACTGCTGAGCCCTATGCGGCATGGAATATATATTTGCTTTGGTACTTTGATTTGTGGAGCGGATAATCGCCAACACCGGTGAGTGTTGGATCTACCCCGAAAGGAGTCAAGGTGAGACGGCGCTCAGACCAGACTGAGGTTGCCTCGCTTCTTCTTCACTGTGGAGCTACAGCTACAGCTACAGCCTACAAGAGAGCCAAGGTGTATTCATCTGTGGATCAAGATTCTACTGCACTGTCTTCTGTACGTGAAGTCTCCCTAGAAATCGTTGACCAGACGGGATACAGCCGACGGCTCTCCTACCCCCCCTACTGGCTTACAACCGGCAGGACCCCTACAGTATATCCAGCTATAATCATTAAGTGACCATAGATATAATTCCCTAAGAGCTAGGTTGTATACTTGCTTCCTGCGTAACCAGAGATTGGACATTCAGTGTTGATTTGCCTACGAGTACTCATTTGCCTTACAAGAGCATTCAAATCATAAATGTAATGGTGAATATTATATGTACCTTTTGCTATATATTAAATATTTGATTATTACCTTTGTGTGGACCTGGTTTCATGGTGGGAAAGTGTTCATCATATTTAGATATTGTGTACTGTATGGCCAGTAGTTAAAGTACATAAAGCGGTAGTGGTTTAATGATACCATACTTATCAATACAGTCAGGGAATTGTACCCCTCAGTTACAACTACCTACTATGCTAATATGTCTCTGCTACATATGTGCACTCAAGTTTCAACACTGTTTGACGAACATTGTTACTCGGCTGAAAGAGTTGTACCCTTCCTGCTGACCTGTATCGTACAGAACTTGTAAGTCGCTTTGGATAAAAGCATCAGCTAAATGCGTAGATGTAAAATGTATAAATAATATCCACAATATACTCCCACCCATTACACCCCCCCCCCCCCTCCCCACACACCTAATTGACATAGTTGACTCATATTCTTTTGCCTTCAAGTCGTTAAATGTAAGTCGTTAGATGTCACAGAGCATGCAGCAATACAGTAAATTAGATCTGTTTTAACGACCTTTCAAAATGTGGCAAAATGTTGAGATAACAAAAATAATGGGAAAGTGGAACGGGGAGAGAAAGATGGGAGAGAGAGCGCTCAGGCTGCTGCGGTTTCAATCACGATGATTCAGCGCAAGGTTGTGCAGCGACACGTCCTTGTGTTCGAGCAGAAGTACAAACAAACTCATCGTCGACATCAACAACCGCTTTCAAGTGGGTCACGTTTGCATTTCAATCTAGTTCATTAAGCACAGACACTGTAATAATCCACAATGGATTTTTTACAGACATTTTTACAGCATTTTTCTCCCATCCCAATGTTAGTCGTTATGCCAATTCCCTTCCTGGTCGTTGCGCACTTACCCCCTACCGTCGGTCTGGAGTCAACCAACCGCTTCTTTTCACCTGATGGCGAGGACTCTCACTGGGGGTTCACACTACCTCCCCCAGTTCCCTTCCTTGCTGAGCAGGCGCCCCGACCGACCTGTAGGAGTCGCTGTTTACAACGACCAGGATACATACATACCCCACCGGCTTCCCACCCGCTAACACTGCCAATTGTGTTAGTAGGGACGACTGACCAAGCCGGAGGTACCGCTGACAGCTGGATTGGATCCCAGTGTCTCTGCGGTGGTAGGCAGGCGCTTAGTCCGCTGCGCTACCCAGCCGCCCCAAGCGTTTGTGTTTGTAACCGGATTCAGACGGCACACAGGTAAGGCACTGTCAGACTTGTTTGCTAATGCAAGAATATCCATAAAAGTAAAAAAGTTAATCATGGAGATGCTCCGGGCACAGAAGAGTGCACAGGAGCGCATGGAGGAACACCAACATCTGGTCACCGCCGAGTTGCAGGAGACGGCGCAGTCGGCGCTACTCACAGCCCAGCAGGCACAAGTCGAGGTGGCGGGGGTAAGGACGACGGTGGGAGAGACGGCGGCAGGAGAGGCGGCGTTCAACACCACGTTCAACACCGAGGAGAGTCGGGGAGCTCTTGGACACCAGGATCGGACCCAGGAGCCACGGCTACCCGCACCAGGCCGCTACGCGGGAGCACCGGAGGGATGCAGGGAGTTCATCACCCAGTGCTCACTCGTGTTCCAGCTGCAGCCACGCTCATTTCCCTCTTCCAGAGCACAAGTCGCATATATTATCACCCTCCTCACCGGTCGAGCACTCTCCTGGGCTACGGCCGAATTGGAGAGCGGTTCGTCTATCTGCGACTGTGTGGACGCCTTTACCGGGGAGTTGAGAAGAGTATTTGACACTTCCCGAGTACTCTCGATCTTCGAGGCCGGTGGGCGGCTTCTCGCCTGCCGGCAGGGCCTCCGCACGGTCTCAGATTACGTCATCGAATTTCGGATCGTGGCTCGGGAGGCAGCTTGGCAGGAAATTCCTTGTGTGGTCCTGTTCCTCAAGGGACTCGGATGAGGGACAAGTTCGCCGTGCGTGAGATCCCTGAGCAGCTGGAAACGCTCATCAACACCGCCATATGGATGGACAACCGACATCGGGAGAGAGAGAGGGAGCGTGAAGATACTACCCAGGTACGTGTCCCTTCTCCTCCCGTTGTTGATACTTTCCCGCATTACACGAGTGGGCCACTGGGTGATGAATCCATGCAGCTTGGGGCGCTGTCGCTCTCAGACGACGAGCGGCAGCGCTTCATCGAGGAGCGACGCTGCTTCCGGTGCGGCCGCACCGGTCATCGTTTCGGCAGCTGTCGGGAACAGGCTGGCTCAACTCGGCGCCAGTCGGGAAGAGGAGGTGCTCCGCCGGGCCTCGAGAGGGCGCCAGCAGGTGGGCTCACCCCAGCACTACCATCAGACACACATACATTTCTGGAGGTGGCGGTTAACTGTGGGGGTAACGTTAGGGGAACGAAGGCTCTCATTGACTCAGGGGCGTCGGGCAATTTCATTCACTTGGGGTTGGTGAGAGAATGGGGAATCCCGGTAGAAGAGTTGGGGGTTCCTATTCCGGTCTACGCCCGGGACGGTCAGCCCCTGGGCAGTGGGAGCGTCACTCAACGCACTGTTCCTATACACATCCAGGTGGCGGGTGGGGGGTGGGAGTGGGTTCAATTATTTGTCATTGTCTCCCCCTATTCTGTAATGGTGTTGGGTCATCCCTGGTTGTCTTCATGTATACGTAATATTAATTGGAGCACGGGCAAGCTCTCAACGGAGGTCGACGTGAAGTCGGTCATCGGCGAGAGTTTGTCCACTCCCTTGTCTCCCTCCCCCTCTTCTCTTTTTTCTCCTTCTTCTCTCTCCAGGATGGTGGGGAGCAGATTCTGTTCCACCCTCTAATCCCGATTTGATAGGGGTTCCTGAGATCTATTGGGACCTGGCGGACGTTTTTAGCAAGACGCATGCTAAAGCACTACCGCCTCATAGATCATACGACTGTCCCATTAATCTCCTACCCGGTACCTCCCCGCCTCGCGGGCGAATGTTCTCTCTCTCACGCCCCGAGACCTTGGCCATGAACACCTACATTGAGGAGGCATTGCTTGCGGGGCACATACGTCCTTCCACATCCCCGGCCGGCGCTGGTTTCTTCTTTGTTGATAAAAAAGATGGGGATCAGCGTCCGTGCATTGATTATAGGGGATTGAATGACGTTTCCATCAAGAACCGATATCCTTTACCTCTCATGGACACAGCCTTTGAGTGCTTACAGGGGGCGCAGGTCTTTTCTAAACTTGATTTACGTAATGCATACAATCTGGTCAGGATTAGAGAAGGAGACGAGTGGAAGACTGCATTTAATACGCCTAATAGTCACTATGAGTATTTGGTCATGCCCTTTGGTTTGGCTAATGCTCCGGCAGTCTTCCAAGCCCTGGTTAAGGATGTGCTGCGAGACTTGATTGGGGTGTCGGTGTTTGTTTACCTAGATGATATCCTAATTTTTTCTCGCGTTATGGTGCAACATCAACTGCATGTTCGGGAGGTGCTAGATCGTCTCCTCAAGCATCAACTATTCGTTAAGGCCGAGAAGTGTGTGTTTCACACTGATACCGTTTCCTTCCTGGGCTTTGTGTTGACGAAGGATGATCTACGCATGGATTCGGCCAAGGTGAGTGCAGTCTTGGACTGGCCACGGCCTTCGTTCAAAGGCCTTCGCTCAAGGGGTTACAACGGTTTTTGGGCTTTGCAAATTTTTACAGGCGCTTTATTCGCAACTTTAGCGCCTTAGCCAATCCGTTAACAGCTCTCACTAAGGCCTCTCTCCCTGGCTTTGAATGGTCGCCTAGGGCAGAGTCGGCCTTCTGCGATCTCAAACGTCGGTTTACATCCGCTCCTGTATTGATCCACCACGATGCGGAGGTTCCGTTCATTGTGGAGGTGGATGCCTCTGACATCGCGGTGGGGGGGGTGCTCTCTCAGAGGTGCTTAAAGGATGGGAAAGTGCACCTGTGTGCTTTTTTTTCTCGCCGTCTGTCACCAGCCGAGCACAACTACGACGTGGGTAAAGTTGTTGGCTATCAAATTGGCACTGGAGGAATGGAGACATTGGTTGGAGGTTCAAGTTCAAGTTCAAGTTCTTTAATAGTTGTCATACAGAAGTACAGGATACTTTCATACAAAATGCTTCTTACTGTTACGCTCCAGAGACTGTGCTAGACAAGATAGTATCAAATAACATAATAACATAATATAGCATGAATTTAGAAGAAGAAAATGAGGTCAGTGTTCGGTATAGACATATGTACAATGTTCTGAGTTACCATATAATATACAATACACAATACTATGCAGTGTACTAATGTACAGTACTATCTAGTGCAAAGCAGAAATGGGATGAGGTACAATTTTAGGTACAATTTACAGTAAGGTGTACGAGTTGTAGTGCAATCCTTCATCCATAAATATAAAGTGTGGGGAGTGGGTGCTACAGTGTGTTTGTTTAAAGTGGGTGTGTGCTATAAGTGTGTGGAGTGGGTGCTACAGTGTGTTTGTTTAAAGTGAGTGTGTGCGTGTGGATGTGTGTGCTATGTGCGTTTGGTGGTTGTTGTTGTGTAGTGTTCATTCATTGTTCGTTTAGCAGCCTGATGGCCTGGGGATAGAAGCTTCTTCTGAGTCTTTCTGTGCTCGCCTTGAGACTCCTGTATCGCTTGCCTGACCGCAGCAGTTCAAAGAGGCAGTTGTTCGGGTGACTGGAGTCTTTAATGATTCTCTTAGCCTTGCCCTTGCAACGCTTGTAGTAAATGTTCTGGAGGGTGGGGAGCCCCCCTCCAATTGTGCGTTCGGCTGAACGTGTCACTCTTTGTAGTCTGCTTTGGTCTTGTGTAGTGCTATTCCCAAACCAGGAGGTGATGTTGCCGGTCAAGATGCTCTCTATTGTACATGAGTAGAAGTTCTTAAGGATCTTCTGGCTGACTTGGAACTTCCTTAGGCGCCTAAGGAAGTAGAGGCGTTGTCGTGCCTTCTTCACAACACTGTTAATGTGTGTGGTCCATGTCAAGTCCTCGGATATGTAGGCTCCGAGGTACTTAAAGCTGTTGACTCTCTCAACCGGTGCCCCGTCGATGCTGAGGGGGCTGTAGTCCTTGACCCCCGACCTCCTGAAGTCCACAATCATCTCCTTTGTTTTGCTGACGTTCAGGGAGAGGCTGTTTTCCTGGCACCATCCCGCCAGGACCTTGACCTCTTCCAGGTAGGCCCTCTCGTCGTTGGCAGAGATCAGGCCCACCACCACTGTGTCGTCAGCAAATTTGACGATTGTATTGCTACTCCGCTGAGCCACACAGTCGTGTGTGTACAGGGAGTAGAGGAGGGTGCGGCACATCCTTTCATTGTTTGGACCGATCATAAGAACTTGGCTTACATCCAAGGGGCTAAATGCCTTAACACTCGCCAGGCCAGGTGGGCATTATTCTTCACACAATTTCGATTTACCATCTCCTATAGGCCCGGGTCCAAGAATATCAAACCCGACGCGTTATCGCACCAGTTTGATCTTCCTGGTCGGGAGGAGCAGCCCCATCCCATTATTCCACTGGCCTTGATTTTGCACCCGTGTCTTGGGGCATAGATAAGGTGGTAAGGTCGGCGCTGACGCGGGAGCCCGATCCTGGCGGGGGCCCTCCGGGGCGGTCGTATGTGCCCAAGGCGGCACGCTCACGTTTGCTGCAGTGGGCACATGCCTCATCCCTCACCAGCCACCCTGGGGCCACCAGGACCCTGGAATTTATCCGTAGGAGGTTCTGGTGGCCGACAGTGGAGGGGGATACGCGTTCCTTTGTGGCGGCTTGCCCGATGTGCACGCGCAGTAAGACCTCTCGCCGTGCACCAGCAGGTCTCCTCCGGCCGCTTCCTATTCCTAAACGGCCCTGGTCGCACATATCCCTGGACTTTATTTCTGGCCTCCCCCTTTCGGACGGGTTCACCGCCATTTTGGTGGTGGTGGACCGGTTCTCTAAGGTGGCTCACTTTGTTCCTCTCCCCAAGCTTCCATCGGCCCGAGAGACTGCTGATCTGGTGATACAGCATGTCTTTCGGGTCCACGGGCTTCCGGTGGATATGGTGTTGGACCGGGGTCCTCAGTTCGCTTCCAGGTTCTGGAAGGCGTTTGCCGCCGGTCTCGGCGCCTCCGTCAGCCTTTCGTCTGGGTTTCATCCGTAGTCGAACGGGCAGACGGAGCGCGTCAACCAGGACCTGGAGGGGGTCTTGAGATGTTACGTGGAGTAGGAGGTTGGCATGGGCTGAGTATGCGCATAATACCCTCCTCTCCTCCTCTACCGGTATGTCTCCCTTTCAGTGTCAGTATGGTTTTCAACCTCCTCTGTTTCCCGAGCAGGAGCAGGAGGCGGAGGTGCCCTCGGCCCAGGCACACGTGGCTCGCTGCCGCAGGATGTGGAAGCGGGTCCGGGTGGCGCTGCAGAAGGTTTCGGTTAGTAGCCAGTGGCAGGCTAACCGCAAGCGTCGTCCGGCTCCGGTTTACCGTCCTGGGCAGCGAGTTTGGCTTTCCACCCGGGATCTCCCTCTCCGGGTGGAATCCAGGAAGCTGGCTCCTCGCTTTATAGGGCCCTTTAAAGTGGTACGTCGGGTGAATCCTGTGGCTTACAGGCTACGGCTTCCGAGCTCTATGAGGGTTCATGTGTCCCTGTTGAAGCCGTTCCTCTCATCGCCCTTGGCCCCGCCACTGCCTACGGTTCCTCCGCCTCGGTTTATTGGTGGTCAGCCCATTTAAACGGTGCTGAGGATACTGGGTTGTAGGCCGAGGGGTAGGGGGTTTCAGTTCTTGGTGGATTGGGAGGGGTACGGGATAGAAGAGCGTTCTTGGGTGCCTCAAAGGGATATTTTAGATCCCAGCCTGATTGTTGATTTCCGGCGGCTGAATCCCGAGGCCCCCAGGTGAACGTCTGGTGCCGTTCGTCGGGGGAGGGTACTGTTACGATTCTGGTTCCTGACTACGGTCGGGAACCACCCACCTTCTCTGTCATCTGTCACCTGACTGCTGTCACTTGTTTTTCCCTCTCATTTAGTGCTGTCACTTAGGGGTTGGCTTCTGATTGGCTGTCACGGGGGTGTGTGTGGAATGTTGGTATTTGGTGGCTATTTAACATTCCTTTCCTCTGCTTGTCATTCGTCAGTTCTTCACTATAGGCGTTCGGAGATAACGCGGCCGGTTCCAGTTCTGGACCACCACTATAAGCTCCATTATCTATTCTCTCGTTCCTTTGCCCTTGGCATAGTATCCTAGTATTACTCTTTGTGTTCTTTACTATTAAAGTCGAACCTGTTCAAGAGTATACCTTCTCCGTCTCTGTGATTGCCTACAACAATTGGAACTCACCTACCTCCATCCTGACACTATTGTAAATTACTTATACATATATATATATGTAAAATCTATTGTTATTTACTGTAACGGCCCACATGTGGGCCCTCTTGAGGACGATTTTCCCACCGGCACTTTGGTGATCTCTAGCGGCTCGGGTGTGCATATTTTTTAATACAATATATGAATCGAATTAAAGCCCTATTTGTTGCCTGTCGATAGCCGTTTCAGGTGACAAAATCTGAGCCAAAAATCTGAGCCAAAACAGGACAAGAACTCTCCATCGAATGCATTGAAGTCTATGAGAAAATCATTTTCTGAGCCCTCTTTCACCTTTTACCAAAACCTCATTTCTGAACGAATTTTTATGAAAATTTAACATGTACTACAAAATACTTCAGACTATGGACCCATGGTGTCTTTTTAGCCATACCAATGTTTTTGGAAATACTACTTCTGGACTACGAACTACTACAGAAAAATGTGAGTAACAAGTTTTTCTACAACTCAAGTTCAGACCTATGTTACTCTATTTCATTAGCACTAAAGGTGAGTTATCTTTATTGTATCAGAAACCTCGGAATGTCATCTTTCAAAAGAGACCAGGCTCATGCATGTGCTATAAGTATAAAGTATAGTATTTTGGTTTGCCAAAAAGGTTTTTTGGGGGCGCCTGTTAGGAGGTTAAAACTGGCAAATGCTACATTTCATTGTTGAATATAGTCAGATACTGTATACGTGACAGCACCTATTTCACACACTTATTTCAAAGACATTAGAGAGCTAGATTAACACAGAGCTCAGTGATATCGGGGATATTATTGGCTTAGCGTCTTTCAACATTGCAGGCGGCATTAAACATCAAATTAAATCATAACATTAAATAACAGCTGTGGCGAGAGATGTCTGGAGAAAAAAAAAGAAAAAACAAAGACTCTTGGCACCCTCTTTGCTTAACCCCATTTTCCGCCAGGCCCCATTACATATAGAGAGACCTCTATTTGAATCTCTGTGGTATCAGCCTGGACCCAACCCGGCAGCATCTAATTAATCCTCTACTTTACCTCCCACCCGTGGCGCCACCTCTCTGGCTTCACTGTGCGAAGCCCCGAAGTGGCGGCGGGGCCCTGTTTCCGTCGAGGCCCCAACGAGGAGGCAGGTGCATGAAGGCAAAACACCAGCCGCCGGCTGCACCAGCAGTGTGTGAGCTCAAACTTAGCCCGGTTCTAAAGTAAAGTAAAGTAAAGTAAAATTGTCTTTTTTTCTTTCTTTCTTTTTTTTGCCTTTCTATCTTTTTCTCTTATCCCAATTTAGTCGTTATGCCAATTCCCTTCATGGTCGTTGCACGCATTGCCCTACTGTCAGACTGGGGAGGGTGTAGACTATCGCATGCCTCCTCCGATACATGTGGGGTCGCCAGCCGCTTCTTTTCACCTGACAGCGAGGAGAACGTAACGCGTGCAGAGGTTCACAATATTTCCCCCAGATCCCCTCCGTGCTGAACAGGACCAGTAGGAGTCACTGTTTGCAATGGCCAGGACTCGTACCCCACCGGCTTCCCACCCGCTAACACTGCTGTTCGTAGGGATGACTGACCCAGCCGGAGGTACCGCTGACAGCTGGATTCGAGTCTCTGCAGTGGTAGGAGAGTGCTTGCTAGAGTCTATGCTACCCAGCCGCCTGTGAAATTTAAATGTACGCATTACTACTATAAAAGTGATTGCGCCATGGAAATATTTATATGTGCCCTAGGGTAGGTGTAAATCATACACTGTCACAGAATTATACTCACTAACGGTAAAAACAGCAGTTTGTCTACCACGTTGCACAATTTCTTCATTAATTACATGTAATTTTGCAACACAGCAATCCAGTAGAAACCTAATCCATTGATGATATTTCAATATCGATCTAGCTTACTACGATGCCAAGTGTGCTCATGCCAGCCAGAAAGCAAATGTGCACGGTAACCACGGCAATGGAACTTTGATCATTGACTGGCCACTTGCCTTAGTGATGACTTTACGTCCAAACTAGTTAGGTTATGCCCTAAGTTATTGTGGTGCAACCTATTTTCATAGCTGATTTAGTTACAAACTAACTAGCAGTTACTAAGCCTCTAGTGTCGACTTTACACTCTAACTTAGGAGAGAACTTTCAGAATGGTGCAGAATGGTGCAGAGAGAACTTGCAGAATCGACATGGAAAACCACAGGGTTCTGCTACATTATACGCGAGACATTTGACAAACATGAACATTTATTCAATTCATTAAACTGGACTTTGAAGAAGCGTTTATTCATTGCACACATTGACAATGTCGTCATGCAGTGACACACACATGCGATGGGCGGCACACACAGATACACACACATGCAATTCTTTATTTTTGGGTCGCCGATGAAATGTTCCTCTCTGCATTTGACCCATCCCGTCGTCCCTTCCCCCCAAGGGCAGCCGGGAGCAGACATGGGCTGCGGCGTGGGGCCGCGCCCGGGGACCAATCCAAGTGCTCCTGTCCGTCTTCGTCAGGGACGCAACAGCGTTAGCGATCTGTTGTGCATGTTTTTCCATTGGGTTTATCTTATCGGGAGGAGAAACCCTTGCGAGCACGGGGAGAACATGCAAACTCCACACAGGAGAAACGCCACCTGGGTAACTGGCAACGCGGCAACCTGGTCCCCAAGCGGGAATCGAACCCTGGACCTTCTAGCTGTGAGGCGACAGTGTTAACCATTACACCACCGTGTCGTGGTGGGATGGGATGAAATGAGACATTGCGGTTTAGGTTGTGTCCCTGAGACACAGGCTCATGATGATAAAGAAAAATACATAATATAATTTGCCCGTGTCCACCTGTTTCTTGACGTCGATTCGTCAGAGATGATTAAGTTTTCATATGTGCTGGGGGCTCCCTCTCTTTTAATTCTCCACTCTGCGATCGAGCCCGAGTGGAAGGACGATATCCCCCAAGGAAATCTGACTCTTAATCATTTCCCCTAATTCTCACTAATTAGGAAAACATCACAATCACGGTTAATTGAATAAACCTCTGGAATGATGGCAACCATGGCGACTCTAAAAGCAGAAGAGACTCCTCACAGCTGATGCAGCAGCTGGCGAGCGTCACAAACGTCAGTTACATTTCCACACGCCGCCACGTTCAATACGATCATTAATATCAAAATACTAGGGCTGACCCCTATTAGTCGATTAGTCGACTAATCGGTCGAAAGGAGCCGTAGTCGACTGCCAACCTCTTAGTAAAAAAAAATAATAAAAAGAATTAAGATTTTTATACATTTTTTTATTTTTTTGTATCATTCTTTCCAAAAGAAAAGAGGCCTAGAAGCGTGGCTAACGCTAATGGCACGCATACCAAAGGCTAACTGCCTACGAAAACAGGCACAGAGGCACTGAAAGAGGATTTCACCCATCTAATGAACACACTAGACTATAGACAAATATCAAGATGTATCCATCAGTGGACCAATCGCATGTTTTTGCAGAGGACAAGAAGCCTTCCGTTGACTCCTTCAGACGTTAAGCACCCCCCACAGCCCAAATGGAATGTAAAAAAAAAAAAAAACGAATAGTCGACTAACGGCAAATTTTGGCCAATCATAGTCGACTATCCAAAATATCCTTAGTCGGGGACAGGCCTACAAAATACCCACTTTCAAATGCCGCAACGTCGCCTCTTTAGGGCCGGACAGGTTCAATTACAAGAGTAAAGTACATAATGAATAACCTTTTTCATTATATCTCTAATAACTCTAATAGCTATTGACTAAAGCGGCGGGTTAGTTCACTCTGTGCTCGGCCGGCAATTACCAGACGGATTAGACCCGGTGGTTCCAGGAACCTCCCCCTCCGCAGCGCTGTTCGGTATATCTCTTAAAAGCGCAGATGATTCTTATTGGGAAACTGTCAAGAGAAATTGAGGGAGAGCCTCATTACGAGGTGGTTTATTTGTTTTCAGCCAGGGTCCATTAGACGAAGCGGGCAAGGTTTCTCCGCTCTCCGCAACAGCGCTGTCCTCGCTATACTGTCATGAGGAGCAGTGGTTTTGGCCTTCATGCTCGGCAGACCTTCCCTCCCCGCAACAGAGCCTTCCCCTCCACACTCACTAATGAGGCAGAGCCAGAAGTCAGGCAGCCGGGAGACCTAAATGTGCTTCTGAGGGGGCACGGCCGCCGCGCTAGCAGACCCGCCAATTTAACAGACCCCTCGTTTTTTTTGCGCACAACCATCGGTTACTATATATGTGTCTCGCTAAGCCTCCCATAGGTGCCTGGTGTATGCCGTTTCTAGCGCTGTACAACAGCAAAGAACATTTTCAGGGAGGGACTTTGATGCATTGAAGTGGGCTCTCACTGTGGGTGGTTCTCGGGTTCCTGGAAATAACTCTTAAAGGGACCGTTTGCATTTTTTTGACATTGTGTTGTATTAGCTATTATCTTTCAAAGCCGGTTTCAAAGTGAACCGGAAAAAAGCCACCGGGTTCCTGAAACCGAACAGTTTGAATCCACACCACGATGGGCAGGCAACAGGGTTATCTATTTCTAACACACAATCCTTGTCCTCCAGCACTTTGGATCCTGCTACTGTATCACATGGCACAATTCTTTTCCTTGAAAAAAGCTGGTGTATTACTAGGCGCTGGAGCCCGTTCCACAGGTAAGGTGGCCTGGCAGTTGTTTGAAAATGCTGCAGCAGCATGGTTTTGTTTAGAAGGTGGCTGACCCTTTGCCTGCGTGTTGTGGTGTGGATTCAAAAAAAATTGGTATTCATGACCCCCATTTCTGCCATTTGCTCCCCGTCTAAAACTTCTCAGAGAGCTGCACTGGCTTCAAGGTCCTTGACCTGGCAGACCGTGCAGAGAGGGGAACGGCTCCCGCCTACCTCCGGTCAATGGTCTCTAACTACACACCCTCAAGACTCCTACGCTCTGCATCTTCTGGCCACCTCAGACCCACTCCTATCTGAGCTCCTGGGGCTATTCTCTGTCCTCGCAACACGATAGCGGAATGAACTTCCCACCAGAACAGAACAGCTTAAACCCGCCGAATTTTCTGCCGTTGACTTAAAAGCAGATTTCTTCAATCAATATCTTAAAAAAATAAACGATTACTATCCTGCACTTTTTTTCTACTAAATAATCTTCCTTGCCTATTATGCTAATATGTCTTTACTAATATGCACTCAAGACTGTAGCACTTAAGTTCAACACCGTTTGACAAACATTGTTACTTAGCTGCCAGAGTTGTACCCTTCCTGCTGACCTGTTGTAGAGAACCCGTAAGTCGCTTTGGATAAAAGCGTCAGCAAAAAAAAGGAAATGATTAAAACGTCCCGGTTCTCTCGGAACCCGGACAGAATTCCGACCACGGACTTTGCACACTATATACTGGCACTTATTATTTCACACAACTTAATGTCCAAAAATCCAAACTATCCCTTTAACTCCTTTAACGAGGAAATCTATCCTTGTCGTCGTCCCCGCCCGCCTCCAGGATGAGTAATCAAATGACACTGTACCATTTGAATATGTTAAACAAACCCTCTTTCCCTTTCCAACCCAATTCCATTTGTCATTCCTGTCTAATAGTTTCGGACTAACTAAGCCTCCTCACTTATTTATGCGTTGCCCTGTCGGGATCGAGGTGCTTTTTACATGGAGCACAGACACAGACGCTTATACATTCCAGCGGCTCACTGTTATACCTACAGTACAAACCGACCGCCATTAGGTCCAATAAACTAAACACTCCGGGATCCATCATCACCATCATCACCATTATCGTCGTTCTATTTTCATCTCCTTTGACACTAAAGACCTCGGAGCGTCGTTCCGTTAAAAACCCCTGCGGAAGCGGATCAGAAAGCGAAACGCCGGCTAATGTTGCTGTTTAATGTATGTCGGGGGTCGGCGGGGTCCTCTGGAATGTGCCGGTGAATGTGGGGGAGAGGGGTGACAGGGGTCGCCTGCGCCTCATATCAGGAGAATAATTCATGTTTGGAGAAAAAAAAAGAAAAAATCGCACAACATCTGCCTCTGGTATAGTGATTATTACTGTAGGAATTTGCACCAACGCCACTTCCAGCTAGCGCGGTGGTGTTGCTCTCTCTCTCTCTCTCTCTCTCTCTCTCTCTCTCTCTCTCAATCTTTCGACTCCCGAGCAGGAGACATGATAATAACAGCCTTTGATTGATATTCCGGGGTCGGGTGGCGGGTTGCCGCCAAAATTGCACGTCTAAACAAAAATGTGGTCTATTGAAATTCTGATTTGGTCTCGCCCCAGTTTCTGCTTCATATACATTTATATTGTTTGGGGAGGGGCTTGGTGTGGGGACTTATCTTTTAAGATATTATCTTATATAAGTAACCGTGTGTGCCAGGCGGGTACCTTTTCTGCAGGTACCTCTATTCTTTCGGAGCTATGAGATATCAGTGGGTGCTAAAACAGACAGGCAATCTAGATAATGCATTCTGCCCTGTAATCAGCTTCCGTGTTTGCAGTGCTGACAGGGTACCAAAATGGTGAAGAAGTTCTATAACACGGCGAAGATAAAACGGCACATGGGGACAGGGAGAATATGATTGGAAATAGAAAATTATGTTTAACGTAAGCAATTCTCAGTGGTGAATTTATTTGGGGGGGGTCGTGGCATTATCATGCGGAGGCGGTGGACGTTGTGAGAGGGTTTTCAGGATGCGTTATCAATTACACAACATGTCCTCTCTCGTCTCCGGTATAACGGTAAGTGATGTGATGTAACACAATAGAGCAGAGTTACATGATATATCAGCCATAGGTCTCGCTTCAAATATGTAAATAAAGTACTTATTGACCACAGGAAAAATTTACATATTGTATGTTATGTTTTAGCCGTAAATAATATAGTGACGTATTCACGGAAATGTACAATGTGTATATTACAAATAATTACATATATTTACACATCAAAAAAAACGTTTTCAGAAAACATTGAGTTCGTCTGCTAGGGTACAAACCCGGGACACTCACGCAGGAGGCAAGTGCCTTTACATCAAGACTACCTAGACACACTTTTCTGATAGCCTCGCCCAAACCCTAACCCTAACTTTAACCACACTGTTACCTTAAACTAACCATAACCTCACGACTTCCGGTTTGAGATGTTCGGGTAAGCGACCATAGAAAAGAGCTCCCGGTCAAAGAATATCGAAAAAAGGAAGTACAACTATCTAAAACAAAATAAAAAGTGACAATTCAAGGATATAAGAGAAAAGGAAGGATGAACATGAGAAAAAGCGAGAGAAAAGAGACCCCAGAAGAAGTACAAACACCAGAGGAAACGAGGAGGTGGTGCAGGAGGTAATTCAAGCTAGCATGATGCAGGGCGACAGACCAGAGATGCCCACTCACAGAGATGCTACTAGCTAGCATACAGACTAGCATACAAGCTAGTGCAATAGCTAACCAAGCTAACACGCAGAACATTCAGAGCAACATCGACAGACTCAGGGAAGAATTAAAGAAGGGTCAGGACGAGCTCAGAGAAGAAATAAATAAGAGACTCGAGACAATTGATGGAAAACTACAGGAACAAGAGAAAGACATAAGGATGCTAGAAGAAAGGACAGCTGAAACGGAGGAATGGAATACAGAAATACAAGAAATTCTAACGGCGATGCTCGAACAACAAAATATGTTGAGAGAAAAGCTAACGGACTTGGAGGGGAGGTTGAGGAGAAATAATATACGAATATGGGGACTGAGAGAAGGGATAGAAGGAGACTCGATGACCAAATATGTAGACAACTGTTACGCCGGAGACAGGTAGGTTCCAGTTGTGGAGTAATAAGTAGAGGCAGTGAAGGTTGTTTACTCGTTAACGGTGGTTCTCTTTATTGTAGAACGGTACAAGCAACAGATAGTAACACTGACACAGGGCGTCTAGGAGAGAAGATAATAATGATAACAATAATGACAGCAATGTCCAGTGTCTGCAGTACCGCCGTGTACTCTGCAGGAGAATGAGAAGATCCGACAACTGGAAGTAGAGAGACAGGGGTTTAAGTACGACCACATTCCTGACATACCAAGCGTTCCAACGTGACAACCAATCAGGAGACCCAAACAATAAGTGACAACGTGACAGGGAGATAAGTGACAGAGAAGCCCAGTGACAGGTGTCAGAACGACAGCAGCTGTCGTGTATAGCATAGTGGCTGTCATGTAGCGTAGCAGCTGTCATGTAGCGTAGCAGCTGTCGTGTAGCGTAGCGGCTGTCGTGTAGCGTAGTGACTGTCGTGTAGCGCAGCGGCTGCCGTGTAGCTTAGTGACTGTCGTGTAGCGTAGCAGCTGTCATGTAGCGTAGCAGCTGTCGTGTAGCGTAGTGACTGTCGTGTAGCGTAGCGGCTGTCGTGTAGCGTAGCAGCAGTCGTGTAGCGTAGTGGCTGTCATGTAGCGTAGCAGCTGTCGTGTAGCGCAGTGACTGTCTTGTAGCGTAGCAGCTGTCGTGTAGCGCAGCGGCTGTCATGTAGCGTAGTGACTGTCGTGTAGCGTAGCGGCTGTCGTGTAGCGTAGCAGCAGTCGTGTAGCGTAGTGGCTGTCATGTAGCGTAGCAGCTGTCGTGTAGCGCAGTGACTGTCTTGTAGCGTAGCAGCTGTCGTGTAGCGCAGCGGCTGTCATGTAGCGCAGCGGCTGTCATGTAGCGTAGCGGCTGTCATGTAGCGTAGCGGCTGTCGTGTAGCGGTGCAGGTGGGCGGGCATTAGCTACAACCACAGAGCCAATCACATCACTGTCTGCTACCCAGCGGCCGAATGACGTAAATCAGCTGTTCAAATCAAAATGGCCTGATTTACTGGAGGAGGAAAGGGGCTGAGCTGAATCAGAGCAATCCGCCAATATGGTATTTAGACACTAAAACACATTGATACGAACTCCTATTACTATAATACAATGCTAGAGACTGAAAAATGACATTTATAGTACATGTCACCTTTAAGTATATGCAAACGGTCCGTGAAAGCCGGACATTTGCATGAATTTATAAACCCCCCCCCCCGGACGGCCCGGACAGGGCGTGAAAAGAGGACATGTCCGGGCAAAAGAGGACGTTTGGTCACCCTAAGCTAAAGTTACAGCTAAAGTTACAGCTAGAGCTAAAGCTAGTTCTGTAAACAAAGAAGATAAATGATGGAATAACAACAGACCGGCTGCAGGTGGCGCAGGGTTGATCGAGTAGGACACCATGACTCAGCGAGACCCGCTGATGGCAGGTGGTCAGGAAGTTTTAAGACTTTGGAAAATACTGTCGGAAAATAGTTATTGCAGCTTTAAGAGTAACTAAAGACATGGTCATTTTGCTGACGCAGTGGTTAATTCCATCAACTGACTGGATGAGAAGATGATGAGATGAGGTAGGATTATTATATGAAGGCCGCACGATGACAGCTGAGATACAGAGAGAGCTGCCAAACGCTGTTTAAACTAGCGAGATGAGGAACACGATTGGATTAATGACATTCTGAGTTTAAAATATTTTGACTGGTATAAGCAGTTTTCCACATTTCACTCCTGAGGACCACATGAGGACAGGCCTGCAGCACACATGACTCCTGAGGACAGGGGGGGGGGGCAGTACCGATATAGTTTGATTGATTGATTGATTGATTGAAAAGTTTATTAACAGATTGCAGAATGGGTACAGTACAGTACAGCTCAATACACACAATTGTTAAGGGGATGCAGACCAGAGAAAGACTTTGATCTTGTTTACATCAGGGTCCCCCATTTTCAATTCATTCTATTCATATAGTTGTGTCAGTATACACATTTAGAGGGATACAGATGTAGTGGTATTCAGACACATGCAGACGGTTACAAACGGCTCAGGAGCGACGTAGTAGGTAGGTAGTCGGAAGGTTCGGTTCCCGCTCCTCCCGGGCAGCGTGTCGAAGTGTCCTTGAGCAAGACACTTAACCCCTAATTGCTCCCGATGTGCAGATTGGCTCCTTGCCAATGGTCTCGCCTCCACCACCGGTGTGTGAATGTGTGAGTGAGTGTGAGGAACAAAAAGTGTATAGCGCTATATAAATGCACCATTCACCATTTACAAATATAATGGTACACATACACATGTACAGGGGGTACTCTGTACAAAAGCAGAAGACGTAAGTTCCTGCTTTTTGCCTTTGCGGCGCAGAGATGACTCGACGCGTTCCGCCCCAACTTCAGAGCACATGTCACTACCTAGCCGCCTCACTCAAGGGTATAAAAACCTAGATGTTTTGAGTGCCTGGAAAAAAAGGAGATAAAGGAGAAATTCAAACAGGCTTATCATTCAAATAGCTATATACTGTAGTCTGTCTTGACATCATCCAGTGCATGAATTATGAAACAATCCTGTTTATTACCCCGAGGCCAAGAAACAAATGAAACGCAATCGCGGGTTGCCGAGGAGAATTGGGAAGCGTTTGAATGAGACCCCGGGGCGCTGGTGGGGAGGCGCTTTATGTGGAATGAGATCCTCGTTACATCATCCCCACCACCTTAGCAGCCAACCCCCACCCTCCCCTCCCCTCCCCTCCCTCTCCTCTCCCCGCGATGCAAGACGGTGGCGTTGTATTATTTACCGTTCTCGTCCTGGCGCCTTCGCGGTCAGGCCGGGGGGACGGCATGCCAGGCTGTTTAGAGGCAACCCGATGAGCACACTGGGAGACAGTTGGCACTGAAGAGGGGCTATTTCTGTGTCTGAGCAAAGAGAGGCATTCCTTGGGACTCTCTTTTTAGGGTTGAGTGAAACGTCACCCAAATGAGGAATGGCAGCGATATCCACCCCAGAGGACAGCTTCCTCACTCCCACTGTTCTTCTCGGCTCCACAAATCAGCTCAAGGTTCCTCCGTGATCCTCTCCGTGGCGCCGGTGGAGGGGATTTATCACTCTCGCACAAAGACCCGGTCCTCCTCAACATTCGCTTTCAGGCCTCTGCCCCGGGATTTACGATGACTGTGATGACGCCGACCGCGCGTAGCGGCCCGTGTGTGGCTCCACGACAGAGTGGGACGACGGGCTCCCTGCGTCAAGACGAGCGACGGCGATGATGTCCTCGCGTTTTACTCTGAAGCCGGTGCTCAAACAAACGCACATCACACTGTCATGTAGCGCAGTGTGTCATTTTGACACAGCGGGAATGAATGCCATCTGTATGGATCCGTCTGACTATAAAGGAAGGAATCTGTGTCTTTATGTTTGCGTGTGTGTGTCTGTGGTAAATTAGTTTGGATGTGTGGCCACGGGATACTTCTGTTGTGTTAATTATAGCACTGTGAAATTATGTAGATGAAAAAAAGATGAAAACATAGCAATACATTTACATTTGGTTATTTAGCTGACGCTTTTATCCAAAGTGACTTACAAGTTCTGTACGACAAGTCAGCAGGAAGGGTACAACTATTTTCTTGAGTACTGCAGTGTTGAGTGCGCATAGTAGTAGAGACATATTAGTATAATAGGAAGAGTGCAGAGGACAGTAAGAAGGTTAGTGTATTTCTTTATTTTCATTTATTTTCATTTCAGATATTGATTGAAGAAGTGTGTCTTTAGTCGACGGCGAAAGATTGGTCGGGTTTCGGCCGTCCTAACTGGTGGGAAGTTCATTCCACCATTGTGGAGTAAGGACAGAGAATAGGCGGCTTCTCTTTGATGACCCTCCCGGAGGTCGGATAGGAGCGGGTCTGAGGCGGCCAGAAGATGTAGAGCGGAGGGGTCTTGAGGGTGTCTAGTTAGAGACCATTGACCGGAGGTAGGTGGGAGCCGTTTCCTTCACTGCGTGATTTGCCAGGTCAAGGACCTTGAAGCGGATTTGTGTGGTGATGGGGAGCCAGTGCAGGTCCCTAAGAAGTGGGGTAACATGATCTCCTGACTTGTTGGATATCAGGCGGGTGGCTGCGTTCTGGATGAGTTGAAGAGGCTTGGTGGCGGTGGCCGGTAAATCAGCAAGCAGTGCATTGCAGTAGTCGAGGCGAGACATGACTGTTGATTGGACGAGGAGTTCAGATTCAGATTCAGATTACTTTATTCGCCATTTCATGGGTACAAAATGGAACGTGTTTTGGCATTACAGTGCATACTTTTTTTCACATTTAAGAACAATACAACAGTAAATAAATAATTTTAAGTAAAGTGCAAGACAGGACATAACAGTGAGACAACAATAAGACTGTGAAAGTGCGGTGGTTGGGGACATGGATACAGTGCAACACAAGTTCAAGTCCAGAAGTCCAGCCCTAGCAGCTCGCCATAGAGGGGGGGGGGAGCAGGGGGACACCTGACTCGTTTACCAGGCGAGCTGCTGAGGGGAAGAAACTCAGTCTGTGGCGGGACTTTAGTGTCTTGGGCAGCCGTAGCCGCCTGCCGTGGGGGAGCATGTTGAAGAGGTTGTGACCCGGGTGGCTTATTTTGTCAGGAAGGGGCAGATCCTTCTGACGTTGCGCAGAAGGAATCTGCAGGGTCTGGTTGTTGCAGCGATGTGAGCCGGTTGTCAAGGTTCTTGGTGGTCGGGGACGCGGCCACGGCTACATTCTCTACTGTGATGGAAAGGTCGGTCAGTGGGGAGGATTTGGCCGGCAGGTGAAGCAATTCTGTTTCGGTTAGGTTCAGTTTGAGGTGGTTGGTCATCATCCAGGTGGAGATGTCGGACAGACAGGCCGAGATCCACTCAGAGATATGGATAGAGAGAGGAAAGGAGAGGAAGAGTTGAGTATCATACTCTAGCAATGATACGAGAAGGCATGGGACTTGATAATGTTACCCAGAGATTTGGTGTAGAGGGAGAAGAGGAGGGGTCCAAGGACCCAGTCCTGGGGGACACCCGTCTGGAGGGGGTGGGGCGGGGGGTTGATACTCCATGATACTTCGAAGTAGGATGTCAGCCATGCCAGCGCAGAGCCAACCACTCCCATTCCTGCGAGGGATGCCAGGAGGATCTGATGGTTGACTGGGTCGAAGGCTGCTGACAGGTCCAGGAGAATCAGGACAGAGGAGAGGCCCTTTGCTTTTGCTAAGTGAAGAGCCTCTGTGACTGCTATGAGGGTCGTCTCTGTGGAGTGACCGCGTGATTACACAAACAAGCCGCATTTCTCGGAGACCGTCTCTGATTGGCCGACGCCTGTTTCTACACTGGTTAAGCTTAGGCACTCTTCGAAGTAGGTTAAGGTTAGAGTTTGTCTTAGAGCGTGACGGCAAGTTCTTTCGACGGTTAAGCTTAGGCACTCTTTCGAAGTTGGTTGAGGTTAGAGTTCTTAGAGCATGGCAATAGAACGCCAGGTAGTTTGCAGGCTGTTTGACGAGGAAATGGTCAAAGACACAGCTCGTCACGGATTGGCCAAACGCGTCAGTGGCCAATCAGAGAGCGTCAGTCAGTGCCAATCAGAGAGCGTCTCCGAGAAATGCGGCTTGTTTGTGTAATCACGCGGAGTGACCAGTCCTGAAGCCTGACTGATTAGGGTCTAGGTCGGAGGTCATTCTGTGAGCGATACCTTGTCTTATAGGGACTGCTACCTTTTCACCATTTTATTGAGCTGTAATTAACACAGTACAAGGATTCAGTGTCCCCGATGATATCACTTGTGGCCATATTCAAAATCCTTTACTCAATAACCGTGTGCAAAACTGGATGTGTGTGAGATTATGTGCAACAGACCCTGTCCAACAGACCAGTCTAGCTACCATATGCTACTGTTATGGATTCATCATAATACCACGTGCTGTTGGTTACTCGCTAAAATTAAAGCACTTCCCAGCTCATTAGTTGGTGTCCCAGGGCATCAGTCGTCTCTTATCTCTCCCTGTGAAGCGTTTGTAGTTGACCTCTGGGTGCGTCGGCTCCTCTCTCCGCTTCGATCGCCTCCAGGTAACATAACAGATTGTTTCGCATCTCTCGCAAATGTATGTTTATCCTGCCACGTTCGAGCAGTTTGAGTTGCATCCATAATAGATACGGCTGCTAACGATGTGGGTGCACGAGTACAGTCGCCTGATTTGTTGCCGCGGTTGCAGGCTGTACCCACCGCACATTAGTTTTCCTTTGATAAAAAAAACAGAGACGAGAAAAAAAAAAAATGGTTTTATGTTTTCCCTGTCACAACTTATGCTGTTTATATATCACTCAAACGGTTCATGGCGGCGGCGGCGGCACGGCGGCGGCCTGCTTCCCGAGGGCATTGAAGGCGTTCGCGGGGCACTTGGCTCTCGTCCCAGGTTCCCAGCCAGCCGGTTCGGTCAGCTAAAAGGGTTTTATATTCCGCCGTTACTGTTATGACAATGTATTTTCCCCCTTTCAGCTGACTCAGGCACTCTCTGCCTCATTGAGCCCCGTGCTTAGTCATCGGAGGGCGGGAGGACGTCGTGTTTCCTGATCAAAGAGGCTTGACCCCATCAGCAGAATCACAATGTACGACTATAGGCTATATATACACCGCCGGGGCATGCGCTGTACTGTACGACGGCGGCGGGGGTGTGATCTCTTCCAATGGACCTGTCTCAAACCCTGCCCTCTTTTCTTGATCCTCCAATCACAACTGTCGCTTACCTCGGACAAACCAAGTTTGTCCGAGGTAAGCGACAGTTGTGATTGGAGGATCAAGAAAAGAGGGCGGGGTTTGAGACAGGTCAATTCAAAGTGACACCTCGCGTCAGCGAAGGCAGGTGCACCGCACCGTGTGCATGAAATCGAAAACGTGTTCTTTTAGATTTTAAATCAAAGGCGTTGATGTAAACCCCCTTCGTCACACAGCGCCGGCTCCGCCGCTTCCGTATTCCACCGCGCGCGCTTGTCTTAATTAACTCCTGCCGTTATATCCAACGCCACGCCACGGTTGAGCCAAACTTCACGCGGAGACGAACATTTATTTTTAGATTGTGTAAGAAAATAATAATAATAATTCTCAACAGCACACATCCCTCAGCATCTGTAGAAGGATGTGGACCCAGGAGCAGTTCTGCTTGAATAGGATTTTGCCAGCCACGTATTTAGTGTCATATACAGTGATATATGGGGGTATAGAGCCGTCGTCTGGTAATGAGAAAGTTCCCTGTTCGATTCCCGCTCCTCCCGGACAGCGTGTCGAAATGTCCTTGAGCAAGACACTTAACCCCTAATTGCTCCCGATGAGCAGGTTGGCACCTTGCATGCATGGTTGTCTCCGCTGTGGGTGTGTGAATGTGTGAGTGAATGGGTGAATGTGAGGAACAAAATTGTAAAGCGTTTTGGATAAAATCCCTATATAAATGCACCGTTTACTTAATAATTATGAGGATTGTATATATATATATTTTCATTAATCACATGCAGGCTTGTGTTAACAACGCAAGTAGCGCTATTCAAGAAATACGTACCAAAATGCATCGGTATGGGGCTGCAGTCATAAAGGAATGGTTAGGGAAAGTTCTCTCTAACAATCTATATGCTACCTAACTGACTTGCTTAAGCTTAAAGGAATGCAATGCATGAAAGACTGGTTAGGGAAAGTCATGTGGTGAATACATTCATTCTCTGATGTCCGTTGGCAGATGACTCCTCCTAACAATCTCTATGCTACCTAACCGACTTGCTTATGCTGTTAAGGTTCCCCGAGCTTGTTCTAATTTTGGAAAAACTGCCTTCTCTTTTATAGTTCTCCATACTCTTGGAACGCCCTTCAATGCACTTTACAGTTTGATACTCTTCCAACCTTTGGACAATTTATAGCTTTAATTAATAACCATTGTACGTCATTTTGTAATTGCTTTTAGTCGTCCGCTTTTCCTGTTTATATCTTATTTTAACTTGGTTTTATCGTGTTGAGTACTTGTTTTTTATCTTTGTGTTATTCTATCTCTTTTAATTGTATACTCAATGTCACTGTACATGAGGGAAACCTCAGTGTCCCTCGAGTTTAATTAAAGGTTGAATGAATGAATGAATGAATAACGGGAATAGGGTGGCTCTGTGTATACTTAAAGGAACACTTTGGGAAATTAGCTTACCATCTTCTCCAGAGAGACAAGAAGATAGATACCAGTTTCCTCTCTGTGCATTCAGAGCTGAACTGAACTGAATGCACAAAGAGGAAACTGGTATCTATCTTATTGTCTCTCTCTGGAGAAGACGGTATAAGCTAATTTCCCAAAATGTTGGCGTGTTCCTTTAATACATGTCGCTTCGCTGGGAAAGACCGTTCATCACTGCATCATTTAACCCAATTCCGTTCAGAAACTTTGTATAATGAAATAATAATTTTCTCCCTGTCAGAGTGATCAGGAATGTAAACACTAGGTCAAAGCTATGAAAGGTGGTTGGAGTCAAAAAGGGTAATGCTATTAATTGTGTATAAAAATATATGTTTTCAGACTAATAGAAAATAATGAACACATTCACTTTGACACCCCTGTTAAAAAATACATTCAAATGAACTACATGTTAACAGAAAATGGAACTCTCTTAACTACAACCACCATGCAATTCAAATGTTTCCATTTCAAGCTAACGCGGAAAAAAGAAATATAATAATAATAATAATAAAATATGTTGATGGCAAAATCCCTCTCAACTGAGGTCGCCTCACGTTCACCTCCCGATATCCACTAACCCTTTCACTACCACACGACAGAAGGTTAACCCTTTACTATCACACAACCGACGGCGACCGTAGTAAAGGGTTAACCTTCTGTCGTGTGGCAGTGAAAGGGTTAACCGGCCGTCGTGTGGCAGTGAAAGGGTTAACCGTCTGTGCGTCGTCGCAGTGAAATGGTTAACCGTTTTTGGTAGCGCGGCGGTGAAAGGGCTAATTAATGGTCTCTTATCATCAGAGCGCTCCCTCACACCACCAGATGGAAAACATCAGAGATGGCTGAGAGACTCTCCACTCCATTTTAGTCAGTTATTTCTGTCAGATACGAGCTACAAAGAATTGGAATATAATGACCCTTTGGGAAAGAATGAGGGCGTAGAATAGAAAGGAGTTAGCGAGGAGGGAGGAGGAAGAGGAGGAGGAGCGGGTGGGGTGGGGGGGGGGGTACAGAGATCAGTCCCTGACTCAGCTAACTAGACTGCCGACGCCAGTAAGTGGGTCAAGTGTTCAGCACACCTTCATGCCTAACAATACGGATCATTAGGGCTTATTAATTCAGAAAAGCATGAATAAGCAAAGACGCGACCACGTGACTCGCACACTTTCCATAAAATGGAAATCGGGGGAATGAAAAGCAATTACAGCGGGGCCCCTGTTGGTGCTGCGTTTTAAGCCACGTTTCTGCGTTAAGCATCGACATTAGCTCCTCCGCGGCATCCCCCCTCAGCGCACGATAATGACGACGATAAATAATTCCCCCCCCCCCCCCCTCGCAGAAGAGATGAGAAATACTCCTCCAGCGATTCTAACACAGGTAACAGGCTCAGTTGTTAATCCTTCCAATGTGAAGAGATGCTTATAAATATTCATGCGTATTAATGCAGTCCTGTAACCCATCCTGACGGGGAGGCTTATTAAATTCTCGTACTTTAAAAAACCGCAGTGACATTCAGACATCTAAATCCCGGCCTAACCTTGTTGGCTTATGTAAATAACGCCGGCGTGGTGGTGGGGGGGGGGGAGCCGGTAACGCCGTGCCCTCTGCAGAAGAACGCACCGAGACTGGATGTGTTTTGGAATTTTCGACCCCCCCCCCCCCCCGGAAAACAAACAGGGTCGAAAATGACACAGAACTGTTACGTTACGTTCCCGGGGAAGGAGAAGTGTCGAAGCGTCCCACGACTTGCTCGTAAATTGAAAAACAAATCAACAACAATGATTAGAGGCTAAGAAGATGACACGCTCAAACCCCGCCGTGCGATTCCAATGCAGATCGCGTCACACAGGCGAGTCGGGGGAAGATTATTCAGACCCCCATTCCCCCAATTAACCAGACGACTTGTCTCCGGCAATTGCCGTCAGTGTCAAGGACCCTCGGCGTGAGTCACCGCGGCGCGGAACCAGAGGAAGACAAGACATTCAAGTGCAGTCGTCATGTGTCTCTCGTTCCTTTCATGTCGTAAAAAAACGCGTTATCAGGCGGCGTGCACAAAGGCCCAGATTCTGAACCTAATAAAGTGTAATAATAACAAGCCCCCGTAATGTGCAGCAACTTCTTGACAGCACTTCATAAATTATGCAAATCTGCTTAATTAAGATAGCACTCTGGATCGACGTGTTTCATCCATCTGGTACCACTAAGAGTCATCTCTGTGGCACGTTGGGAGGCAAACAAATGAAAAAGAAACGTAAGTGTTTTTTCCCCAGTCTGTCGTTGTGTTTTGAAGTGTTCGCTTTGAGGTTTAGGTCTGTGTATCAAGAGTTTGGGTTTATTTGTGCCAAGGTGACTTCTCTCTCTTCAGGATGGGACTTCCTGGAAGCCACTGCTGCCCCGTCCGGAGGTGAGACAAGTCACCTTGGCGCAAATAAACACAAACTCTCGGTAACCTGACTAAAGGGACCACTCAGAGCGAGGTAATACATGCATGACTCAGCCTTCTGTGTCACTCTCCCGGTAATATCAAGATATGTCTGCGGCGATGTGGGGGATCGACGAGCGAAAAAGGCAATTATTGTTCCAATGGCTCTATAATCATTACAGGGTTTCCATTCATAATTCAAACGCTGTAATTGCATTTTGCAGGGGGGGTCTTCACTATTATTACCGCTGTTAAATCCACATTCGACACGGCTCTGGAATAGAAAAGGATTTGGACAACTTTACCAATGGATTGCACATTAACCATGTTATGGATTTGATGGCTCTTATGTCGAGCGATAAGCTGATTTTTTTTTTAGTAGGCAAATTGATAGCGGAAGCGTTTAAATCCATCTCGATCTGATGGATTCACCGCTGGCAGTGGGAAACACCGGGTCGTCCGCTGCTGTGCACCGCTGGGCGGGGGGGGGGGGGGGGGGCAGATGCAGGAGACGGTCGACTCTCAGCCAGTGCTGTGAGTCTTGTGCAGTTTCTTGTTTCACAGAATGACAATTAATTTGAGTGAACTGCAATACATTTCAATTTCTGTTCCATTCGCAGCAGGATATTGCTTTGTACGGAGTGCCGACAGAAATTTGCCATGAACCATTTCCATAGTAAATACCTACAAATAAACTTTACATTCCAGGGAATGCTGCAAGATTTTGTGGTACCACACATAGATTTTGGGAAGTGAGTTGGATTTAAGATTGATTTTGTAAGAGTTTTAAAACTTCTTAAAAAAGAATTATTTTCCGTCATATTGCAGGTGTTAAGCTATTTTATTTATATTATTATGGCTATACGTTTGACCAGATTTTATAAAGCTGTGTACAATAAAGGTCAAGCGAAGATGAGCAGGAGGGCCACTGACCTTGACCTTGAGGGCCACTGATTCTGGCCCTCTCTGCCTGCCTATGGCAAAACTAAAACAGCCAGATGGTCGCAGATGTGATACTGAAGCCTGCTACAAAATTCAAGTTGACTATGTTTTCAAAGTTTATGCTTGGTTAGGAAGGTAACAAGGTTAGGACAATTAAAAATGATTTATTATGCACATAATCTCACACACATCCAAAGACTCTGAACAGTTTTGCACACGTTAATTTAGCTTGACAGTTATTGAGAGTAAATTAGTATGAATATGGCCACTAGTGATGTCATCGGGGACATTGAATCATTGTGATGTGTTTCAGTTTCAGTCTATTTAAAAAGGACAGTACACATTAATCAACATTACTGTAAATGTGCCAGTATTAGCCAGCTGGCTAATTCGCAACTGTAGTCCTTTTGGCAAGATGTTATAAAACTATACACCTGTCACATGTTTGATTTGTTAATAGCCAGGTCTTGAGTTTTTTTTGTAAAAGTGTGGTAGCGCAGTATCTTTTTTCAGTTGGCAGAACGTTCCAAAACTGAGTGGCTCTGACTGCAAAACAGGATTGACTGAAGGAGCTTAACCTAAACGGCACAGTACATTCCCTTCTCTAGGTAGATCTTGTGGACCTATTACAAGATGTTTTTTGTTTGACAAAAGTACTGAGAGGTGGAGGGGCCTTGCCATTTAAAATCTTGAACAGTAGGTAGGTATCAGTGTATTTTGTCAGGTTTTCCCAGCTGAGGATTCTGTACTTGCTGAGGATGTGACAGTGGTGGTAAGTATACGGTTTTCGGTCCAGCACCTTGAGAGCCTGCTTATACAGAGAGCGAATGGGTTTCATGGTTTCAAGTTTCAAGTTTCAAGTTTCTTTAATAGTTGTCATACAGAAGTACAGAATACTTTTATACAAAATGCTTCTTACTGTTGCGCTCCAGAGACTGTGCAAGACAAGATAAGTATGAAATAAAATAACATAGCAAAATTAGAAGCAAAAAAAGATGAGGTCACAGTGTTCAGTTTAGACATATGTACAATGTTCGATGCAGAATAGACGTAGTTACCATACAATATACAATACTGTGCAGTGTACTAATATACAATACTATATAGTGCAAGGCAGAAATGGAGAATGGGACGAGGTGCAATTTAGGTACAATTCACAGTAGGTGTTGTGAAGGATCAGATTAAACCGAATATGTATATTTATTTATATATATATATTTAATTGTATTTGTATATCGTTTGATATCCCCTGTATATTCCTTGTACAATATGCATTGAATATCCCCGTTTCTACTAAACAGCCCATAATAGTTTCATTCTACCATTGGACGAGAACCTGGCGCCAGGTTGCCATACCCCTAGGTCCAAGTTCAATCGTGCCGCCTAACATGTCGAGGCAACCCCCGGTTCCGCGCAGTAATATGCCGGGCGAAATACGAATGGTACTATTTGTTCATAGCGCATATATATATATGGCGCTCGTAAAGTAGAACTTTCTTTTAGTCCAGTTCTTTACCCTCCAACAGAGTGACAGACGCAAAAGCCTCCCCACGACGCACGTGCGGTGTAGTAAGGCCTACTTGGCCCAGAATAGGCATTGAGATATCGTGTAGATTAATAGTTGAATGGTCATAGTTTGGCACCATACCGTCGAGTTGGACGTATTCTATTAAGCTAATAATAGTCTATTTATGTATGGTGCATCGTTCGGTTAGAGTCCTACAGTTATCAGTACCCCCATCGTTCCTGACGTTATCTGGACGCTTGACCCTAGTGGTGATTGCATCCGAGGAGCTCCGGGTCAAGAGCGACTGGACCTGTATATTGGATTACTCTACCCAGACGACGGCGAGCCTTCCACGGCTCTTGGATTATGCTTTGTGTGCTTTGATTATTCCATGGATAAAGGCCAACACTGCCGAGTGTTGGAATTACCCCCCGGAGAGGACTCCAGGTGAGGCGGCGCTCTACACGTGAGGTCGCACCACGTCTCTCCGTTGTGGACCGGCAGATACCGTTCCACAGAGGGTCCAGCTGTATTCGTCTGCGGCCCGAGGTTCTGTGGGCACCGTGTCCAAGACTTTGGATTCTCCCAAGACACCGTCGGCCAGATGGGATACCGCCAGCGGCTTCTCTAACCCCCCCCTCCTACTGTCTTACAACCAGCGGGACCCCCCCCCCCCTTAGTGTATCCAGCTATAATCATTTAAGTACCATCGCTATCGTTTCCTAAATATTCCAGGTTGTATACTTACTCCCTGCGCAACCAGAGATTGGACATTCAATGTTGATTTACCTACGAATACTCATTTGCCATAAAAGTGCATATTCAATATTTCAAATCATAAATGTAATTAAGTGAATGTTGTATACACCTTTTGCTGTATTAAATATTCGATTTGGTACATTTGTGTTGGTTCGTTTCATCAGGTGGGAAAGTGTTCATCATACTTATATCTTGTACTGGGTGGCCAGAAGTTAAAGTACATGAGGTAGTGGTATTAAATATCATATCTAACAATACAGTCAGGGAATTGTACCCCTCAGTTACAATTGGTCCTTCGAGCCGGATGGTAACTAGTGTAATATTAATATAGTGTTATTAATATCGAAATGGCCTATGATGAACACTCCACGAAACGATCCTCCTAACCTAGAACGCCCGCGGCGCAGACGACAGACACCTCAGTACTTAGAGGCTTACACTGTCAGTCAACTACCTAGCCTTCGACAAACGGTAAACGTGGTAAAAGTAGAAAGTAAAATTATGTCTGACCTTAACGACCAGGTTTCCCCGACCACAGAGGCCCTAGTAGGTCCTAATGTAACTGACCAAGCCCACGGTGGGGACCAGGAGGGAATTGACATGCCTTTACCCCCCGCCACTACTAAAGAAGTAGTCCCCGACAAGCCCCGGGAGGAAGACAACCCTACAGAGAGAGAACTCTGCACGGAGGAAGAGGAGGAGAGCGCCGAGGAACTAGAGCTCCAGGACTCCCCAACGAGTACCCCCAGGAGAGGCTCACGCAGGAGCGGCTCACCTCCACTACCGCCTTCCCCCAACGAAGCGGAGAGGACACTACAACAGGCGTTCCTCGTCAGCCTGACAGCCTCCGCCGAGCGCGATCGGCTCCAAGCACAGATGCTTGGCGAGCGCGAACACCTCCAAGCGCAGCAACGGAGCGAAGAACAGCGCACATGTCTGGAGATGAGACGCTTCCAGATGGAAGAGAATATGGCAAGAGACCGGGCCGACGCCCAGCGCACCGCTGCTGGTGCCCAAAGAGACGCAGAGCGCGACAGACTACAAGCGCAACTAATAGAGCAGCTGATCAAAAGGACAACTCCCTCTCCCTCCGCCAGGGGCTCAAGGAACTCGTCGAGACAACAGTCAAGAGCAGCGTCACCGCAACGAGCAAGCGACCCTGAACTTGACCAACAGACCGAGTCTAGACCCCCCGCAGATCCCCTTCCCATACCGGTCCAAGCGAGACCCAGCTACAAGGAAGGAGCGGCCTACACTGCAGAGAAGCTAAATAAACGATTACAGGATCTGGAAGATTTGATAGAAGAAGAAGAGGGAGAAGAGGAGAACCAAGCCCGACGACAGCACAGTACTCCACCGGACCAGGAGGTCCCATACAGTCCAGGCTATACCCCCGCGGCGCTGCGCTACAGACCCCCGACTCTATTTACGGGTGAGCACGACGCACGACCAGCCCCGAGGAACAGTACCTGGACCAGCGGGCCATGGTACCCTGCCAGTACCAGCCCACAGCGAGGCGCAAGAGGGGACTCGCCCAGGAGGTCTCTCCCCCAACGCTCGCCGATGTATCAGCCATCCACGGCGTCATACAACGCCACGCCGTCATTCCCAGACTTCGCCTATGAGAGTCGAGCACAGTACACGGAGCTCCGGATGTGCTTAGAGACAATGATGGTGGATGTCGCTGATGAACGCCACAAGTATGCAATATTATTGAAGCACCTGAAAGTACCGCGAGCGCACAATATAGCGCTAGCCTATGCTACCTCCTCGACCCCATACACAGCGGCCCTTGCAGCGCTGGATCAAAGATATGGACGTATATGGGATTACGTAATCCAGGAGATAAGGCATATTGACCGCCTACCCCCAGCCACAGACAATCGCTCACTAGACGACCTGTCAATCAAAGTGCAGTCCCTGGTGGGGATGCTGGGAGCTCAACGGGAGAAGGGCATGCATGAGCTGTACGCCAACTCTAACGTTGAGAGGATTTTGGAGAAGCTGCCACCCGCAAGACAGGAGCGCTTTCGGCGACGGCCCCGAGCCATCCCTCCTTGATCTGGCCGACTTCCTGGCGAGAGAGGTCAGCAGCTTACGACTGGACACCTTCGGGCGGAGCACGCCAAGCTCCAGAGAGGGACCCAGGAGAATAAGTGATGGAAGAAGATCGGTGACTGTCATGCACCAATCAGAGTCAGTACCGAGCAGTAAGAGTCACAGCACCCCCTCGAGAAAGGAGAAGTGGAAGATAGCGTGTCCCTACTGTGAGAAAGAACACTGGCTGTCACAATGTGACTCATTCACAAAGATGAATGCAGAAGAAGTGAGCCAATGGATAAAGTCCAACCGGCGCTGTTATCGATGTGCGCGGCCCCACATGGCAGCCGAATGCCGCCTAAAGAAAAGGTGCAGCCGGTGCGATGGAGCCCATCTAGATATACTACACGATAGTAACGGAAGACGGCCTATACCTGCACCACGGAGCGGCACCAAGGCAAGTGTCATGTACATTGACCCCGCCAGCAGCAACGGAGCTCAAGTGCTCTTAAAGGTAGTCCGTGTGACATTGAGCTACCAGGATAAAGTCATATACACTTACGCCGTCCTTGATGACGGGTCAGAGAAGACCCTTCTGCTCGCCTCCGCTGCGACTCAGCTGGGACTGCGGGGGAGCAAGAACGAAATGACGATTCGGACAATAAGAAGAGATTTAAAGACGATAAAGGGCAAGAATGTCTCCTTCACTATCGCAGCCAACGGGCAGCCAGAGCGACGGTACAAGATCACAAATGCTTTCACCAGCCAAGAAATAGGACTATCGCAGTACACCTACCCTGTCACCAAGTTGATGGATAAATATGTGCACCTGCGCCAATTACCTATCCCGCTCATAGACGGCGCTACCCCGACCCTGTTGATAGGCTCCGACCATGCAGAACTCATAGTCCCGATTGACCGGGTCCATACAGGCCCCCGAGGCTGTCCTGCAGCAGTCGAGACCCGCCTAGGATGGACATTACAAGGCCCCCTCGCTAAATCTCTCAATCGAACAGCAGCCACTAGCTGCTTCCACTCCAGAGCGACAGCAGGAGACACCACACTCCTGCAGCATGTCGAGAAGAAAAGTGACTGGCGACGTCGTGCGCTGCTCCGCGCCTCCCTGATCAAAGACGGCTTTGATCTCCGGCAGCAGGCCAGCAGCGACCCCCCAGTATCATTTGCACTACAGAAACACGTCACAGAGGACCCAGCAGCAGATGAAGAGGTCCAACACAGTGTGAAGAACAGTTTCTACGTGGACAACTGTCTACAAAGCGTCTCGACTCAAGAAGAAGCCGAGGCTCTCCTAATCAAGTTACGCGCCTCCCTAATCAAAGGAGGCTTTGATCTCAGGCAGTGGGCCAGCAGTGACCCGCACGTATTGCGCAGCCTCTCCTCCGCAGACAAGGCTGCCAGCAGCGAGACCTGGATGGCGACAATCCCAGGAGAAGCCCAAGAAATGACACTAGGATTAGTCTGGCGCTTCAAAACAGACTCGCTCCACTATAGACACAAACCCTTGGCTCCAGAGCAAGGAAGGTCGGCGGCGATACCGACCACCAGACGGAGTGTGTACAGAACACTCGCCAGACAATATGACCCGTTGGGATGTATTCTACCTTACACCACCAGGGCAAAGATGATTGTACGAGCACTATGGGACAAGGACCAGGGCTGGGACGACCCAATACCCGCACACCTTGCCTCAACATGGAGAGAGTGGGAGACGGAACTCCGCTCACTCCCAGGTGTCAATATACGCCGCAGCTACTTCCCATCCACAGTGAGGCCAGAGACATGCGAGATTGAGCTACACGTCTTCAGCGACGCCTCCGAAGTAGCCTACGGATCGGTTGCCTATTTGCGTGCCCAAGAGATGGGAGGAGAGATACACACTGCTTTCATACTGGCCCGCTCAAGAATAGCCCCACGTAAGCAACAATCTATCCCACGTCTAGAGCTCTGCGCAGCCCTCGCAGGAGCGCATCTAGCCACGTTAATCCAACGTGAACTCACCATTCCGGTGCATAGAACAATCTTGTGGTCAGATTCCACGACAGTACTCACATGGATTAAGTCTGATTCATGCAGATACAAAGTCTTCGTGGGAGTCAGAGTCACCGAGATTCAAGAATTAACAGAAGAAGCAAGCTGGAGGTATGTGGATACCAAACACAACCCAGCTGACGTCATCACCCGGGGAATGTCCCTGGATGACCTAACCCGTCGCAACATCTACAGTGACGGACCAGCATTCCTCCAGCTCCCGGAAGGAGATTGGCCTACGCCCACCCCGAGGGAAGCAAGTAACGAGGAGGCTGAGAACAAGAAGCCTATGTTCTGTGGACTGAGCACTGTCGCCTCCACAGACCCCAACATAGATGATTGCATTACCCTAGAGAGTGCGCAACAAAGAACATTCCTGCGGCACCACCCAGAGATTCAGTCCACCACTGACATGTCAGCAGCTGACTACGAAGAAGCAGAACTTCTTCTACTACAACGAGCCCAGAGAGACTCGTTCCCCGATGAGCTAGACTGTCTACAGGGAGGAAATCCCGTCCCATCAGACAGCAGACTGATTCACCTGGCACCAGAGAGTGACGCACATAATCTCATCAGAGTGGGTGGTCGCCTGCGGAGAGCCCCCGATCTACCAGATGACATTAAGCACCCGATCGTCTTGAACAGCCGACACAAGGTCACAGAGCTGATCATAAAGAAATACGACGAGGATGTGCACCACGCAGGAGCAGAGAGAGTCTTCGCGGAGATCAGACGTTGTTATTGGATATTGCAAGGGAGAGAAGCAGTACGGCGCTTCCAGCTAACCTGTCTAGACTGCCGTAAGTGGCGCGCGCAGCCCAGCATACCACGGATGGCTGACCTACCCCCCTGTCGCCTCCGAATCGGCGACAAGCCATTCCACTCCACAGGCATGGACTGTTTTGGCCCGTTGTATATAAAGAGAGGAAGAGGCACCGAGAAGCGGTGGGGTATTGTATTCAAATGCATGACCACCAGAGCGATACATATCGAGCTCCTTCCGACCATGAGCACAGACTCATTCCTTATGGCCTTCCGGAGATTCATATCACGGAAAGGAAAACCGTCTACATTGTTGTCTGATCACGGGACCAACTTCAAAGGCGGAGAAAGAGAGCTGAGAGAGAGCTTCCAAGCTATGGGCCCAGAACTTAAGACCCACCTCGCTCCAGCCCAGATTGACTTCCAGTTTAATCCCCCGAACGCACCCCACTTCGGTGGAACCTGGGAACGAGAAGTACGTTCTATAAAGACAGCCCTGTATGCCGTACTCGGAGCCCAGACTGTGGCAGAGGAAGTCCTAATGACAGTCCTCACGGAGATCGAGGGAGTATTGAACTCAAAGCCCCTCGGTTACGTCTCCAGTGATGTAGCAGATGTCGACCCAGTCACCCCCAACACACTCCTAATGGGGCAGCTGGACCCCGCGCTACCCCAGACAATGTACAGGCCCGAAGAAGCGAACGGCCGAAGAATGTGGAGGTACAGCCAAGTACTAGCTGACAAGTTTTGGAGCAGCTTCCTACTTCACTACCTACCGTCTCTACAGACCCGCCAGAAGTGGGTAAAAGAGAGAGACAATTTGACAGAAGGAACAGTCGTCATGATTATTGACCAGTCACTCCCCAGAGCTATGTGGCCGGCTGGCCGCGTAAGCAAAGTGATCACCGGTGCCGATGGCAAGGTCCGAGCAGCTGAAGTACTCGTCCAAGGGCGCACCTACACACGTCCCGTGGCGAGGCTCATAGAACTGCCCCGACTCCCAGATACTATCGATGATGACCATGACCCTATGACTTTGTGAGTTGACTGACCCTTACAGCGGACCTTGAGTGGAAGACAGTGCGGTTAATCTGTCTCTGCTTAGCTAATTAGGTGGGACTAATTAGGGGGCGGCTGTTGTGAAGGATCAGATTAAACCGAATATGTATATTTATTTATATATATATATTTAATTGTATTTGTATATCGTTTGATATCCCCTGTATATTCCTTGTACAATATGCATTGAATATCCCCGTTTCTACTAAACAGCCCATAATAGTTTCATTCTACCATTGGACGAGAACCTGGCGCCAGGTTGCCATACCCCTAGGTCCAAGTTCAATCGTGCCGCCTAACATGTCGAGGCAACCCCCGGTTCCGCGCAGTAATATGCCGGGCGAAATACGAATGGTACTATTTGTTCATAGCGCATATATATATATGGCGCTCGTAAAGTAGAACTTTCTTTTAGTCCAGTTCTTTACCCTCCAACAGAGTGACAGACGCAAAAGCCTCCCCACGACGCACGTGCGGTGTAGTAAGGCCTACTTGGCCCAGAATAGGCATTGAGATATCGTGTAGATTAATAGTTGAATGGTCATAGTTTGGCACCATACCGTCGAGTTGGACGTATTCTATTAAGCTAATAATAGTCTATTTATGTATGGTGCATCGTTCGGTTAGAGTCCTACAGTTATCAGTACCCCCATCGTTCCTGACGTTATCTGGACGCTTGACCAGGCTGGTCAGACCCCTAGTGGTGATTGCATCCGAGGAGCTCCGGGTCAAGAGTGACTGGACCTGTATATTGGATTACTCTACCCAGACGACGGCGAGCCTTCCACGGCTCTTGGATTATGCTTTGTGTGCTTTGATTATTCCATGGATAAAGGCCAACACTGCCGAGTGTTGGAATTACCCCCCGGAGAGGACTCCAGGTGAGGCGGCGCTCTACACGTGAGGTCGCACCACGTCTCTCCGTTGTGGACCGGCAGATACCGTTCCACAGAGGGTCCAGCTGTATTCGTCTGCGGCCCGAGGTTCTGTGGGCACCGTGTCCAAGACTTTGGATTCTCCCAAGACACCGTCGGCCAGATGGGATACCGCCAGCGGCTTCTCTAACCCCCCCCTCCTACTGTCTTACAACCAGCGGGACCCCCCCCCCTTAGTGTATCCAGCTATAATCATTTAAGTACCATCGCTATCGTTTCCTAAATATTCCAGGTTGTATACTTACTCCCTGCGCAACCAGAGATTGGACATTCAATGTTGATTTACCTACGAATACTCATTTGCCATAAAAGTGCATATTCAATATTTCAAATCATAAATGTAATTAAGTGAATGTTGTATACACATTTTGCTGTATTAAATATTCGATTTGGTACATTTGTGTTGGTTCGTTTCATCAGGTGGGAAAGTGTTCATCATACTTATATCTTGTACTGGGTGGCCAGAAGTTAAAGTACATGAGGTAGTGGTATTAAATATCATATCTAACAATACAGTCAGGGAATTGTACCCCTCAGTTACAGTAGGTGTACGAGTTGTAGTGCAAATCCCCCATCAATTAATATAAAATGTAAGTGTGTTTGTGTGATCTAAAGTGTGGAGAGTGGGTGCTGCAGTGTGTTGTTTGTTTGAGTGAGTGTGTGCGTGAGGGTGTGTGTGCTGTGTGCATGTGTGCATTTGATGGTTGCCGCATAGTGATTATTGTTCGTTTAGCAGCCTGGTTGTGCTTTTTGCTAGTCATACAGTACATGAGATGGGAAATGATCATTACGTTCATATAGAGAAGCGCAGCAGTAGATGTTATCCTCATGAATCTGAAATTTGACAAGTTATATTTTTTTACCTGCTTTTTGAAAGATGTGGATTCGAGGATAATGACAAGACATTTAATTTAATTTAATTGAGAGACTACTTGGATTGGCTCTCCAGCAACAAACACTCCAGGATGATCAGATGTTGAATTTGATTGTGTGACAACTGTCTTCTTCACCACATTAAGACACAGTTGAGACTATGTGAGCCAGTTGTTGACATTCACCATTGTAGTGTTTAGTTTAACAGCCGCCAGTTCTTTAGTTTTTGCATGAATATAGATAATGGTCACATCAGCATACATTTGAACTTCACACTCGCAAGATAATTTATTAATAAACTGTCAATTACAGCACCATGAAAATATATAGATGAAAAAATAGCAATACCTTGTCTACTTTATCAATTAATTGAGCTGAAACGGTAATTACATTTCTAATTAATTAGTCTGATGAACTACAGATCCACCTCTACTGCAAGAGTGCAGTATCGTTAACGCCTCGTTAACAGCACTGCCAGGTTAATGGTGCATGATTACCGCAGTAGCAAAGCAGAGCAGAGCAGAGCTCAGAGTCCTAAGAGCTGCATCTATATTTATACAATTTCTGGTACCATGGTAAAACACCACCCAGTACCATCATACTGTACCATCATACTGTAACTGTACCATGGTAAAACACCACCCAGTACCATCATACTGTACCATGGTAAAACACCACCCAGTACCATCATACTGTACCATCATAAAGCACCACCCAGTACCATCATACTGTACCATCATACTGTACCATCATAAAGCACCACCCAGTACCATCATACTGTACCATCATACTGTACCATCATACTGTACCATGATAAAGCACCACCCTGTACCATCATACTGTACCATCATACTGTACCATGATAAAGCACCACCCTGTACCATCATACTGTACCATCATACTGTACCATCATACTGTACCATGATAAAGCACCACCTAGTACCATCATACTGTACCATGGTAAAACACCACCCAGTACCATCATACTGTACCATCATACTGTACCAGCATACTGTACCATGATAAAGCACCACCCTGTACCATCATACTGTACCATCATACTGTACCAGCATACTGTACCATGATAAAGCACCACCTAGTACCATCATACTGTACCATCATACTGTACCATCATACTGTACCAGCATACTGTACCATGATAAAGCACCACCTAGTACCATCATACTGTACCATCATACTGTACCATGGTAAAACACCACCCAGTACCATCATACTGTACCATCATACTGTACCATCATACTGTACCATCATACTGTACCATCATAAAGCACCACCCAGTACCATCATACTGTACCATCATACTGTACCATGATAAAGCACCACCCTGTACCATCATACTGTACCATCATACTGTACCATGATAAAGCACCACCCTGTACCATCATACTGTACCATCATACTGTACCAGCATACTGTACCATCATACTGTACCATGGTAAAGCACCACCTAGTACCATCATACTGTACCATCATACTGTACCATCATACTGTACCATCATACTGTACCATGATAAAGCACCACCTAGTACCATCATACTGTACCATCATACTGTACCATGGTAAAACACCCCCCAGTACCATCATACTGTACCATCATACTGTACCATGATAAAGCACCACCTAGTACCATCATACTGTACCATCATACTGTACCATCATACTGTACCATCATACTGTACCATCATACTGTACCATGATAAAGCACCACCTAGTACCATCACACTGTACCATCATACTGTACCATGGTAAAACACCCCCCAGTACCATCATACTGTACCATCATACTGTACCATGATAAAGCACCACCCAGTACCATCATACTGTACCATCATACTGTACCATCATACTGTACCATCATACTGTACCATGGTAAAGCACCACCCAGTACCATCATACTGTACCATCATACTGTACCATCATACTGTACCATCATACTGTACCATGATAAAGCACCACCCAGTACCATCATACTGTACCATCATACTGTACCATCATACTGTACCATCATACTGTACCATGGTAAAACACCACCCAGTACCATCATACTGTAGCAGCATACTTTTTTTTGAAAACTAAAACTATTTCTAGAAATGTTTATGTCAGCCAACCAGACCCCAGTCAGCAACATCAGTTTGCAGCCTTGAGTTTGAGAAAAAAATCGATACAGTAGGTGATGAGGTGAGCCCTGGTTGGCGCTGCGGTGTGGAACCAGGGTCGTGTAGCCCCTGATGCACTGTGGCATTTTTTGAATTTTTATTTTCTATTTATTTTATTTCTTTAGAGCAGCGTACCACTCTGAAATGTCTTGCGTAAACTGCAGAGCACAAAGACAAAGACGGCCATGGTCAAACACACACGGTCTGCGGCATGAAGATTGAGCGGGTTTCGGCCGCCCTGACCGTGGCGGGACGTTCGTTCTGTTCAGGTATGCAAAATCACAAGATAAATAATCATCGCATTGAACTGTGTGATCATGTAAAGTGCGGTATAAAACTCAAGAACTCATCCCCTCATATATTGAAGATCTAATTTTGAGAGTAATTTGGTCGTTATCATTCGTTTAGATCCAGAGGCCGGAGGGCCTAATAAACGGTATCTGATAAAAAGAGGAGTTCATGTGGAGCTGATCTACTTCCAGTGATCAGCACCTCACAGTCCTTCCTGTCTTATCTTTCCATCATATCGTTCACATCTGCAGGTTCTTTTCTTTTAAAGACCTTTGTAATCCCAATTTCACGACCATACTAGCAAAAAGAAAAAACACTGACACTTCTCCCGGTAGCCCATTGTATTGAAAGACATTTCATATATTTAATATAATTTCATCTCCCGACAGCCGGGCTGCCCCCGCCGCCCACCCACCAAAAAAAGATGTAATACCTGTGCAAATTTTATTTCAGACATTTTAATACCTTTTAAGGCCTTAAATGGAGAATTATGAATTTCATTATTTTAATACTGTTTAATACCCCGCAGATACCCTGCTTCCATTTAGATGACAGAACTGTGTGCAACGATATCCCAATATCATAAAATCAAGGCAATATAATCCCAATACGATAAATGATGATATTGAATTATCGCCTAAACCTACTGTGTCCTATCTTTGTTCTGTGGCATGCAGATTTTCCTAATTATTTCCCAGTGTTGTATAATTCATATTACGTAATCATATATTGTTTTTTATGGCTTTCTCAACACATACAATTCCATTAATTGGGTTCGGTCGACTTCGATTGCTATCTTATCGTACCATCTGTAATCCAACCCCCGTGAAATCCACGTCCTTATCTTTCCACCGCAAGGCTTCACACAACGGGTCCTTCTTAAGTCTTTACCTCGAATTAGAAGTAGATTGTTCACGGTTAGTTACTCTGCGCTGCGGGACAAACGCTGTACGTTTCTATGGCGAGACTGACCCGTTCTACTCTGTTCTAGAGGTTGGGGCGGTGGTGGAGATTCCTGAGAACTTAAAAAGAGGGAAAATCCACCCTAAAATAGAATTCATGTTATGTTTCCATAATATTGTCTCTTTAAGCGGAACACCAGAGAGACTCCAGTGATTATGTCATAAAGTGACAAGACTCCAGTGATGATGTCATGAAGTCAACAGTGAAAATATGGCCTGAGAGGACAGACTCTGAGCTGCAGCACCGGTTTCAACACACGGACTGGATAGTTGGGTCAAGAACCAACATTCTGTGACCATTCTCTGGCTAAGATGTTTTGATGATTGATTTGACTTCTATGGACCTTTTATAAAATATTTAGCCCCCGTGTCCCTCCGAAAAATCCCGGCATTTTTTGTCAGATGGCCAAATCCAAAATATCTGCTGACGCCATCTTGAAAAATGAACTTTTGATCCAGAGCACCTAGAATCATGTATGAATACACTTTTTTGTGTAAGTCAACCATGACGATTCCAATTCTGACATTAGTTTGACTCTATGACATCAATTTAACCCAGAAATCCAAGATGGCCACCATCCAGTAGAGCAAAAATGTAGAAAGAGACAGCAGAGCGAAAATGTAACTTTTGAATGGGAAAGTAAGATTTGGTGTTTGGGCAGGGCTTCAGACTAACAACTTTCCCAATAGCTAGCTAGCTAGCAACAACAACTAGTTAGCTAATATAGTCATTGTAGCCCTGTGTTTGGGGTTTGTTAACCCTTGTGTTGTGTTCGAAAGCTGTTTCTTTCAGGAGTTATTTTGATGATGTTCTGAGCTTGTGCTCAGCCTTCTGTTTCAAAAGGTATCTTGGACCACGCCATCTCGCCATTCCTTGACATGAAGAACTCCTGTTGACCTCGCTCATCCAGGCCTTCTTCTTCAATAGACTGCGAGTGTGTGTGTGTGTGTGTGTGTGTGTGTGTGTGTGTGTGTGTGTGTGTGTGTGCGCATACGTGCGTGTGCACATGTGTGTGTGCGTACGTGCGTGCATGCGTGCACTATCCCTTCATACAATGGGTTTCACGCTGGCTTGAATATGGAGCAGAGGAAGAGCAAGGCTTATTTTCATACATCTTACAATAAACCGCCCAACAAGTCAGTTGTGAATGACATCATGGAGAAGCTGTCTACCATCATCGCAACTAAGCACATGCCCTTCGCCTTCTTAGTGGGAGATCATCCTGTGTACGTCCTCATCACTCTGCTCAAGGCCAAGAACCCAAACAAGTACCATGACATTGTACCCTTTCTTGGTCCCTTCCATACACAGTGTGTGATGATGAGCGCTATCTACAAGCACTACAAGGGGAGTGAGCTAGGAGATGTACTTGTGGCAGGAGGAGTTATTGCAGAGGGCTCCGTCGACCGTGCACTGAAAGGCAAGCATTACAAGAGGGGGCTGCGTTGCTTGAGGCTCATCTATGAGGCACTCATGAGTCAGCTGGTAAAGGGGAGGCTCATGCCCAACCTGGCTGATGAGACAAGGGAGAACCTTGAGATTCTGAGAGATATGAGTCTCTCCCAAGAACCCCGTGCAGCTGCACATGCGGCACTGGAGGATGATACTGACCTCGAGAGCCTCATCACCAATTTATTCACCCAGGTGGAGGCCAGTGACATGGCGGACTACTGGAGGGACTTCCTGTCTATGACGGATGCACCCATGCAGAATGTGCATGCAGTACATATCTGCAACTTGGATGAGTATGTCAGCTCTCTGCGTGCCATGCCACAACAATAGGTATGGAAGGTGGCTGCCTGACTTCTGGGCAATGCTGACAGCTCTCCCTGCTGATCAGGTCGCCTTCCTTCGTACTGACTTCACTCAGTCCATCACAGGCAACCCCTACTCCAACATGGCCTGGGACATGTGGATCGAGTGTACAATGAACAAGGGCAGCCAAATGAAGTCTGGCTGGCTCTCCATCCTCCAGAATGAGAAGCAGCTGCTGGTGCACTCCAGAAATGTGAACAATTTGGCCAAGATCCGGGTGGCTCACAATGCCCTGGCCACACACAAAAAAGCCAAGAGGAAGCACATAGAATGTGGTCCGAAAAGGATGAGAGAAGATGAGCAGCGTGTGCAGGACCTGGTTGCATGCATGCATGAGTTTGATTCCTTCCCATTTGATCCAGCCTCACCCACCCTCCGCACCCTACAGTCAGCCATGCCTGCCTCTGATGAACTCATCGCGGACTTCAACTCAGCCTATGCTGTGGGAGAGGAGAAGTTGACCAGCTTCTTGCAAGACTGAGTGTTCAGTAAGAAAACCTCCCTCCATGCACCTGTCCCTCTGAGCAAACGCTTGACATTTGCCAAGCAGCCCTGCATGGAGAAGCCCGGGGAGGAACTCAAAGCAAGAGCTGCTGAGATGGAGCGGAGTGCTCTCAAGGCAGTGATCGACCTGGTTGAGGTCAGTCAACTTGTGAATCTCTCAGAGTTGCTGGAACATCGTGTTGTCGAGGAATGTGTGGCCTTATTCAACTCCAATGGCACATATAGGAAGACACAGAAGAGCAAGCTCATTCAGAAGCTCTCTCTCCAATCTGTAGATCTGCAAGAACCCTACACCGCTCTTGTCGACATGGGCATGATCTGGAGGATGGCAACCCCATCAGCAGAAGATCGGCAGACACAAGATGGCACCCCATACAAGTGGTTGGACTATGTCCACAAGGTATCATCCATCATCCTTGACCGCCATGGTGATGCTGACCGTATTTTCTGTGTAAATGACCCGTACGACGTAGCATACTCAACTAAAGATGATGAGCGAGATCTGCGGGTACAAGGTAAGGTACATGTCCCCAACACCTACATGAAGCGTCAGCAACAAGGAGCGGCTACAAAAAGTAATATGCAGCTATCTGACTGACCTTGTTGCACAGGGTGTAGATACAGAGATAGTCTACTCTGTTGGCTCCCACTGCACCAACTTGTCAACCCAGCAACCAATGCAGAACTACAGCTTTGACCAGTCTGAGGCTGACACCATCCTCTTCTCTGCTTACACAGTTCTACGTGAGTCAGGCTACAGTGGCCCTGTGGTCATTGATGCAGCCGACACCGATGCCTATGTCATGGCAGCGGTCATCTCTCAACAGCTGCCCGGTATGCTCTGCATCAAGAGAAAGCAGAACACGGTCTTCTGCCGTGGCCTGGTTACTGAGGAGATGGCAGATTGTATTGTGCAGCTACACTGCATTACAGGCTGTGATGCCAATTCAGGCTTCTATGACAAGGGTAAGTCGTCGGTGTATGACAAGGTGGCAAAGAGCCCTATGGCACGACGGCTGCTCTCGCGGTGTGGAGATAGCCTTGACCTTGAGGAGGAGGTGCTAGAGGAGCTGTTCGAGTTCACACGACATGTTATTTATGGCGACAAGAATAGTAGCACCATGGCTGAGGCCCGTGCCACAAAGTGGAAGAGAATGAAGAACAAATCATTCATCCATCTCCCTCCAGATGCAGATAGCCTACGTCAACACTGCCTCCGTACCAACTACTTGGCATATCTAGTGCGCCACCCCTCCCTGAAGCAACACCCTTCGCCACTCGGACATGGCTGGGAGCTGGTGGGTGGTCGCTGTCGCCCTGTCCGCCACACACGACCTGCTCTCCCAACACATCTACCTGCACCAGGGCCAGCTGAAGAAAGTGAGGAAGAGGAGAGTGAGGAGGATGATGATGAGAAGGGAGATGATGATGTATGGAGGAGGAGGGGTGATTCATTGGAATCTGATGATTCAGAATCTAGTGAGGCAGAATGCTCTGATTCGGACTGATCATGACATGTTTAAAGTGGTTTCATTGTTGGGGCGCTCCAGTAGCACACCACAGAGTGCTGAGTCGCAAAGCGGTCGTCCCGGGTTCGTTTCCCAGTCCCGGCGACCATTTGCTGCATGTCTTCCCTACCTCTCCTCCTGTTCTCCCTCTCTCCCTCTATCGGTCCTGCGTGGCCAGAAAAAGCTGAAAATACTATAAAGTTAAAAAAAAAATAAGTAAGTAAAAAAAAAAAAAAAAAAATTGTTTCATTGTTAATCTGTTCAAGTTACAGCCATTTAAGAGAGCGTATTTTGAAGTATAATTAGTTATCTTATCATACTGTACATTCATCAATTATTTTGCTGAGATCCTTATGAAGGTAGTTTGTTTAAAGTACAGCAGTACCATGGTAAATTGGTTTTGACATTAAAAGTAAAATTTTCGCTCTACTATATGGTGGCCATCTTGGATTTCTGGGTCAAATTGATGTCATAGAGTCAAACTGATGTCAGAATTGGAATCGTCATGGTTGACTTACACAAAAAAGTGTATTCATACATGATTCTAGGTGCTCTGGATCAAAAGTTAATTTTTCAAGATGGCGTCAGCAGGTATTTTGGATTTGGCCATCTGACAAAAAATGCCGGGATTTTTCGGAGGGACACGGGGGCTAAATATTTTATAAAAGGTCCATAGAAGTCAAATCAATCATCAAAACATCTTAGCCAGAGAATGGTCACAGAATGTTGGTTCTTGACCCAACTAGGAGTACGTTTGTCACACAGGCCCCCCTGGACTCCCACACACTGACATTGACTCCTACACCTCCTCCGTTGTTGACTACTGTACATCAACTCCAACACTGACAGTGTCACCACCCTCAGACAGATCACTACATTCCTCAATCAAGAAGGTCGTGGATGAACAGAGAGGTCTTTACACTATTAAAGGCACGTGACACCGCTTTTAGATCTGGTGACACGCAGGCCTATACTGTTCAGCCAGGGCTAACCTGAATAGCCCAGTTTTTTGGAACTGTACATTTACATTTTATATAGTATAATATCTACATCATGTTATCTGCACTGCACACTTTTTAGAACTGTATATAGTCATCTTTATTTTAGTCATATTTGATCTTATTTTATTCTTATTCTACGCACATTTGATTGTAGTTATTATTATTGGAAGCTGCTATGGTCGAGGAACCACAACAAATTAAATGTCACTCTTTCTTTGCTGTAAGGTACGGAAATACGTGACAATAAAGGAATCTGAATCTGAATAGGAGAATCAAGCGGGCCAAGCACAGTCACAGGTGAGCACTTCAACAACTCCGACCCCCGACACATGTGGCAGGGCATCCAGGCCATCACAGATTAGTGTAACACTCCTCCTCTCTCCTCTCCTCTCCCTCTCCTTAATCAGAGTTTCCAACGCTATAGGTCTATATGACAGGCGTTGTACTCTTAAACAGTAATGTATATTTGTAGATCTGGTATGTCATAAATGTCTGGATGTAGCAGTACTGTCTATATCTCTGTATGTCATATATAGATGTAGCAGTACTGTATCTGTATGTCATGTTATGATGAATTGAAAATGGGGGACCCTGATGTAAACAAGACGAAAGTCTTTCTCTGGTCTGCATCCCCTTAACAATTGTGTGTATTGAGCCGTACTGTATTGTACCCATTCTGCAATCTGTTAAATAAAGTGTTCATTCATTCATTCATTCATTCATTCATTCATTCATTCATTCATTCATTCATTCATTCATTCATTCATTCATTCATTCATTCATTCATTCATTCATTGTCCTTGTGTTACATAAAACCCATCTGTGGCCTCGTGCAGAGGAAGGTGGTAGATATTCCAATGTACAGTTTTGCATACCATTGACTCAGAATGGTCTGTTTTATTGAAATCGTCACAGCAGTATAGTTTGTTTATACTTCAGAAGGATGATATTTAAACATGGTCCCCAACATGAATGGAAGCGAATGAGGAGCCTGACACCTGGGAGGAATGGGGGTGTTGCAGCGTTGGGGATGTTTAAAAAATACAATTTAATATATAATATAATAATTTGTGCTTCACCTAAAAATGTGGTCAGCAGCCTCCACTGTTACAAACCCACCAACAACTAATGCACGTAAGACGGCTGACCCTGATGGCACCCCGGCAGAGTGCCCAGGAACTGTGCTGAGCAGCTGACCGAGGTCTTAACTGACATCTTCAACCTGTCACTAAGCCCAGAAAGTTGTCCCAGCGTGCTTTAAAACCACCTCCATCACGCGAGTGCTGAAACACACTCCTCTGCCACGAGCCTCAATGACTTCCGCCCTGTTGCACTCAGTCACCCCCCATTATCACAAAGTGCTTCGAGAGGCTGCTCCTGGCTCACCTCACATCTGGCCTCTCACCCTCACTGGATAAACATCAATTTGCCTACCGTGAGAACAGGAGCACGGAGGACGGCATCTCCTACATTCTGCTCTCTCCCGCCTGGATGAGAGCGACACGCATGTGAGAATGCTGTTCATCCACTTCAGCTCAGCATTCAACACCATCATCATCCCCTCCAAACTCATCTCATCAAACAACCTGGTCCTCAACACCAAGGAAACCGAGGAGCTCATTGTGGACTTCAGGAAGACTAGAGCCGGGACGGGACGGAGGTCGAGCGTGTCTCCAGCTTAGAATTCCTGGGAGTCCACATCTGGGAGGACCTCTCTTGGAACCTCAACACCTCGTCACTAGTGAAGAAGGCTCACCACCAGCACCTATTCTTCCTGAGGAGAGTGAGGATCGGCCCACCTGTCTCAGCCCACCTCAGATTCTGGTGAATTTCTTTTCGTTGTACTGTACTTGTGCTGTATGATGACAATACATTTTAATCTAATCTAATCTAATAAAGAGACAAATCCTGGGGCTGCTCCACAGTGAATAATGGAACGACTCCTAGGACACATGACAGTAACCATGGTTGTGGATACTTTTTCTGATTCAGAGCTGTAAGCCCTACATCTAAATAAAAGTAAGTTGGATATGATAGCTCAAACTTAAAGGAACACGCCAACATTTTGGGAAATTAGCTTACCGTCTTATCCAGAGAGAGACAAGAAGATAGATACTAGTTTCCTCTCTACTGTGCGTTCAGTAGAAAGCTATCTGACTGTATGTTAGCCTAGCTTAGCACAATGAATGGAAGCGGACATGACCAGTTAGCCTCCAGGAGAGATGTTAGTTGGACAATGCCTAGACTAACCGGTCATGTTCACTTCCATTCATTGTGCTAAGCTAGGCTAACGTGCAGCCATATTTCTTTCTACTGAACACACAGAGAGGAAACTGGTATCTATCTTCTTGTCTCTCTCTGGAGAAGACGATAACCAAAACGTAGGCGTGTTCCTTTAAAGTCTATGATCCATTGAGAATGATTAATTCATTCTCAATGGATCAACTCCTTGACAACATCAAATTCAAGTCTTGACGCTCCGTTTTCCAGCCTAGGGAGAAAGGTGTCTATGTTTATTGATCTTGAATTACCGGTCCGGTATCTTCGGAACAGCACGGTGTAAATTCTGTTTCAGGGTGGATTTTCACTTTGAAAAGGGCAAACTGTTGAGGATTATTCTCTGATACATTAGACACCTCATTAAACTCAAACAGCTGTGGGTCCCCTGAGCCTAATAGCACTGCTCGACCAAAACACAGATTGACAGAATAAAAAACAATGCATAAATTGCAGACATAAGAATAGGTATAAAAGACAATAAAAGTAGTACAATGTAAACGTGCAAACTTAATAATGGCATAAAATAAGGACGCAAGTACAATGTCGCTCGAAGGCATGTGACCCCCCCCCCCCCCTGACTAAGGATTTGTATAGTCGACTTTGATTGGCCAAAATGTGATATTCGACTGATAGTCGACTATCAAAAAAAAAGAGAATGAAATAAAAAAATATATATTTATTTATTTTTGCATTCGACTAAGAGGTTGGCAGTCGACTACGGCTCCTTTTGACCGATTAGTCGATTAGCATTTTAACTCCTGCTCTGACCCACTGTCACCTCCATTTATATGTAAATACTGATCGGAACGTGCAATGTTACTCACTGTGCCTTGTATATATTATATTTATAAATGTTTCCTTATTTTCTAGCACTCGCTTGTATTTAAATATGTTTAAGTTAAGTATTGTGTGATTTTGTGTGAAGGGCGGACTAGCAAAGTAAGATTTTCATTGTATGGCAAACTGTCTGTTTAACTGTGCACATGGCAAAAAACAATAAAGCCCTCCAAGCTAATATTGCCTCAAAGCAACGCTGTATTTGTTACGGTGGGGGGGGGGGGCAGCCTCTGTATTTGTTACGGTGGGGGGGGGGGGGGGGGGGTGGGGGGCAGCCTCTGTATTTGTTACGGTGGGGGGGGCAGCCTCTGTATTTGTTACGGTGGGGGGGGCAGCCTCTGTATTTGTTACGGTGGGGGGGGGCAGCCTCTGTATTTGTTACGGTGGGGGGGGGGGGGGCAGCCTCTGTATTTGTTACGGTGGGGGGGGCAGCCTCTGTATTTGTTACGGTGGGGGGGGCAGCCTCTGTATTTGTTACGGTGGGGGGGGGGCAGCCTCTGTATTTGTTACGGTGGGGGGGGGGGGGGGGGGGCAGCCTCTGTATTTGTTATGGTGGGGGGGGGCAGCCTCTGTATTTGTTACGGTGGGGCAGCCTCTTTCAGGGGGGAGGGCAGCCTCTGTCAGGGGGCAGCCTCTGTCAGGAATGTCACATCAAGGCTCCCCTACTGGAAGAGGCACAACAGGAGCAAATTAATAAATCAATCTACTGTAACAGATATCAGCAGGACACCCCCAGATCCACTCACAAATCAGTTCCATATCCACTCACAAATCAGTTCCATATCCACTCACAAATCAGTCAGTTCCATATCCACTCCCAAATCAGTTCCATATCCACTCACAAATCAGTCAGTTCCATATCCACTCCCAAATCAGTTCCATATCCACTCACAAATCAGTCAGTTCCATATCCACTCCCAAATCAGTTCCATATCCACTCACAAATCAGTCAGTTCCATATATCCACTCACAAATCAGTCAGTTCCATATCAACTCACCAGTCAGTTCCATACACACTCACCAATCAGTTCCATACACACTCACCAATCAGTTCCATACACACTCACCAATCAGTTACATATCCACTCCACCATTAATCCATTCATTCATTCATTCGTTTATTTATTTTACCTCCAGTGATGCAGAAACTCATAAGGAGTAGGGTGTTTTATTGTGTTGTTATTGTGATGAAAAATGATTCAGGAATAATGAAAAACACTGATACACAGAACAGAATAAGAATATGGGGAGGAGGAGGAGGAGGAGGAGGAGGAGGAGGAGGAGGAGGAGGAGGAGGAGGAGGAGGAGGAGGAGGAACACTTAACAGCTGTGACAAGGTGTGATAACCTTGATCAGTTAGTGTTGTTCTTCAGAGTTCTTGGTGTACAGAGACACACCACTGTAAGGCATCTTGTCAATTGTTGACGTTGTTTCCAATTAAACTCATCTAATGTTTGTGTTTATGGTTATGAGTACCCGTGATTGCATGTTCAAATGTGTCCAGATTCCTTTCAGGAGTCTAGTCGGAACACGGGTTTGATGCAGAAGGACAAGGTTTTGTGATGTTCCTTTTGCATTTCGAACCTCTGCGGATGACAGGTCAAGATAACAGGATGAAAGCGGCATGCTTTCTCCAGAGATCTGTCCCCACACAGTAGTTTGAGAGCTTTCATTCAGCTCTCTTGTCCTTGTGGCGCCGTTGGCAAACAAAAGTGTGTTATTTCTATTCCATATTTTGATATAAAAGGAAAGGATCGTGATGTGTCTGGGTGAGCAACCCAACCTCCACTCTTTAATACCCAAAGACTCCTGAAGGAGCCAACACGGTTTTGTGGGTAAACACCTATAGGTACAGGCCACTTGTCAGTTCTGGGGCAATTTCTTTTCCATGCAAGTAGTTTCACATAATGATGTTTTCCACTTTCACAAAAGGCAGCCCTGTTTACATAGCACACACACACAGCATAATCTTTAATACGTAATAACTATTCAGTTTGGGTTTCAGAATGGGTACATTCGGGAACATGCTGTAGAAAATAACATAGAAGCTGATTTTCTGAGTGCTCCCCCCTTGCAGAAAGCAACGTGATAAATCGGGGGATGGTGAGAGAGCGTGAATGCTCAGATATGGTGCTGGTTCAAAAAAATAAAAAATAAAACATCCAGGAAGTATTTGTTATTTTCCTCTCTGCCTGAAAGATTGATTTGCATCCTTTTACAGCGGTTTGAATGAGTAGCTGTTGCTGATGGAAAATGGATGAAACGGCAGAACTCAGGGCTGTTTCACATCACTCTAATGAACGCCAGATGCTAAGCATTGTTTCTGATCCGATGTTGTTATTTATTTATTTATTTTTGGGGTAATTTCTGCTTTATTTGATAGGACTGTGAATGACAACGAAATTGGAGAGATAGATAAGGGTGGGGGGGGGGGTTGCTGTTAAGGAAACTATAATCTAATCTAATAACTCTATGTAACACCATCAACCCATCCATCTACACTCATTGCACACACATCCACATGCACACACTCACTTTAAACAAACACTCACTGTAACACTCACTTTAGACACTTTAACACTACATTATATTTATCTATTTATTAAAGAGATTTGCACTACATTCATACCTCATTTGCATTTGCACCTCGCCTTAAAGTTTTTGTACCTCATTGTCTGCATTTGTACCTTATTGTCTGCATTTTTACTCACTGTACTTAGGTTGTACTTTAGCTTGTATATTGTATAGTGTTATTCCTCTTTTACTACTTTTTTACTGTATGAAGTTCATTCTCAGGGACTCATACAGAAACAAGCATTTCACTGTAAAGTATGTTATATGTGACAAATAAAAACAAACTTGAACTTGAAGCCTATATTACAATTCTAAATATACATGCTATCTGAGGAAATACACATCAACCAATATATCAAACGTTAGCTTGTTAACTCATTCAGCACCAGAGGGCGCCGTTTACTGTGTGGTTGAAAGGCCAACGCTTTAAAGTATAGGAATGTGGCGGTGTTTACAGGGCTAAAACTATATTATATATTATAGCTATGGATATAATACTATTGCCCATTTGACATCGAGTATCTATCGTTCAATTTGTGAAAAAGAAATAATTTTTTCATCCATACGTTCCCGTTTTATACCGTGGTGAATATAAGTATAGTTTTAGAGTGGTCTAGGGTAATTCCCAAAAGGCTGCGTAATAGCCATATGTGTGTATTCTACTAAAAGCGTTGTTGTTTCTTCTCTGGACTAGCCACTATTATCAAATCAAGTCTAGATTATAGGTATTATGTTTCATCATGAATGCATGAAAGGGGGGGGGGGGTAGTTTTTTTATGCTTTGATCGTCACCAACGGAATACGTTACACAGTACATTACACACATACGCTCTGATCGCAATGAAGGAATTATTGGATCAACGCAAGATTGATACCATATAGCCCTTACCTTGACTAGGATGTACCCCAAAAAGAATATTCCAATTCTGATGTCGATCGTGTCGTCATCATAATCCACCAAAGAACATGAATCGGGAGTGTTTGATTCATATCAATCCATGCGTTATAACCGCTCGTCATGCCTGACAAGGAAAAGTCCACCCGGACCTATATAATCGACTCACACCCAAATACACAGAGTTTCAAAGGATGTGCAATACCGGCCGCAACCTACCAGGCGGCGGTATTGGACTTTTGCGATCTCAGACCCATTCCCAATGATAACACCAGGCTCCCTGGAAGGATAATGAATGGAAATATCGAATAAAAGCAATAACGACCAAAACCCAACTACTGTATACTCGGGTCTGGCACTGAACGTTCTGCGAGTTAACCCGACTATCATCGGGTCTGGCGCGGAAAGTGTTAACAATGTAACAAATGAATAAAATCAAAGATATCCTGTCAGTGAATATCCCATTAGACTCCAAAATGATATTGCTACACCTATATCCAGTAAATCTCAACCTGAGAACCAAACAATTTAAATTGATTGATTTTGCTATACTGCAGGCAAAAAGAACAATAGCTTTCAATTGGAAGAAAATAGACGCACCCACAATCGGTGCTTGGATTAAGAACATGGCACAATGCATGTCTATGGAGAGAATAACATATATCCTAAGGAACAATATAGAGGTTTACGAGGATATATGGAAACCATTTAATGACTATCTGAGAAGGGAAGATATAGGAGGGCTGCTATAGGATGAGTCCCCCCGCTCTCTCCCGCGGTCAGCCGTGACCCAGACCCCGGGGAAGAGCGGAGGCACGTTATTGAAGGTGTTATAAAGATGTCATTTATTTATTTTTATTTTTATTTTTATTTTATTATCTTTTTTTCAATTATTTTTATTTATGTACGAGCTATTTTACTGGAGGTACCAATGAATGTACGTATTATTTCTATATGACAACAGTAAAAACAGACTCAAAGATGCTAAGAGAGAGAAAAGGGGAGGGGGTATGTGGGTATACTTGTATAAACTTGTGGAGAAAACGTATTAAGAATAATTGACGACAATGAAAACCTGAAATGTGTACTGTAAAACCCAATACAAATATTGTAAAAAAAAAAAAAAAAAAAAAAAAATGTAACAAATTGCAGATGATTCTGACATTCGAGGTAAGGACCTGTTGATCCCATTCAACGCAACGTTGGGCGAACTGAAGGTTTCACATGCTAGACAGTGACGTGATGACCCTTCCTTCTTTTATAGTTTCCTTGCGTGCAACAAAGGTCCGAGGCCAGAATCGAGCACGCTACAATTACATGTTGTATGGCGCACGCTTCTTTTGTGAAACCATGGAAATGTGACGACAACTGAAACCCAGTCGCTAGCACTGTACAGTGGAACTGTAATTTGTCACCCGCAGCAGGTGAAACATCTTTTAAAACAGCGGATGGGTTTGTGATGATACATTTGTTCTGGCTATGGGTCTCCAGAGGCATAACGGGCAGTGATGCAGTGGTTTTGATGTAGTAGTTTTACAGAGAGGGTAGAAGGAGACGCACACCAGGACTGGCAGAGTGCTGCCCACAGCAGGATTGGCTTCTGTTTTATTTAAACTTGAAAAAAAAACACTCCTGCTCAAGACTACGGCTATATACTAGTCTAAAGGTTGGTTTAAAGAGTGTATTGCATTGAGGCTATCAGTGATATAGTGGCTAGTCAGCTATGAACTCCAGTCAGTCATCTACATTAGGCCGACACATATAATATATCATGTTTTTTTTTTTTTTTTTACAATATAGTTTTCTGTTTTATGGGTAAACTCTTATTTCATGAATTAAAAAGGCAGGTCAACTCAGTTTATGTGGGTTCACTCTGCACTACATCCATGATTTATTTCATGCTTGCTTTTAAACTGCCGACTCCAGCCAGCAGAACTGTTTTTATTGTATTGTATTCTTTTATCCCCTCAGATGAACTGCAATTCCACGGTAGAGTAGGTGCCCCATCACCTCTAATTTCAGACACCCCCCTTGGTGATTCTGTGGCTGCAAAACACAGTTTTGCCGTCAACAACAACAACATCCTAAACATTTTTTGTTGATTTCCTCAAAACATTTCCTCACCATGTGTGTGTGTGTGTGTGTGTGTGTGTGTGTGTGTGTGTGTGTGTGTGTGTGTGTGTGTGTGTGTGTGTGTGTGTGTGTGTGAATAATCTGCGGGTGATAGTCAAACATATAGAGGCAATTATAGAGTCATGTTTAATCTCAGGCCAAGAGAAAGATGATTTGTGAGGGGGCCCTTGCCTAGTCCACAGCCGTGATTACAGACACTTGGCAAAGCGTAGTGCTGTTGGCAATTAAGAATTTCGCATGAATTGGAGGCACTAAATTTAACACTTTCAGATCAAGGACTGTGGCTTAAAGTTCCTCTGTGTCAATTTCAAAACAGTGTATTGTTTGTTTGCAGGGGTCTGTGATCACAATCAGACAGCAAGATGGGCTGATGAATTGTGTGTGCAGTAAATGGAAATGTACTGTAAGAGTCGCATCATCACACAGGCAAGCAAACATCTATCAGTTATTCAAAGGAAAATGTTCAGAGTAGGGATGTCCGATATTATCATTATTATTATTATAATTATATATTATAATTATTATTATCACGATATTGGCATTAAAATGTGATATCGGAAAATATCTGTATCGGTTTTCAAAAAAAAAAAAAAAATCTTTATTATTTTTTTTTTAACCCAGGCAAGCAAGTAAGAACTAATTCTGATTTTATTTATTGTCAAAAGTATGCATAATGTAATGTTAATTACCTGAAATTGTTCCGTTTTTTTGGGGGGGAAACCCTGCATATATTGGTATCGGTTGGTATCGGTATCGGAAATTAAGAGTTGGACAATATCGGTATATCGGTATCGGTAAAAAAAGCCAATATCGAGCATCCCTAGTTCAGAGTTAATGTAATCTGATACAAAAATCCAATGCACAATGCAAAGTGACTTGGAAAATACAGGTTGAGACAATATTATTATTTATTAATCACACAACTTGAAGGGTTAGATTGGGCCTTTCTTCAAATATCTTGTCGTGGGAATTAGCGTTGTTTCATTTTATTTCATTTTATTTAAAGGGGAACTATCTTACTATTTCTTTCACTATTTGGGCAATTTTACACAATTCCTGTGAGTATGGAACACATCTGTAATTTTTTTTTCTAAAAAAGTTAATTGTTTTGTATTTCTAATCAAGTACTGCAGCAGTTCCTGCCCTTCCGCCCATACTCGCAATGCGCTTTGAGTGACAGTCACCCACTGCACTGGCAGATACTGTGGTAATATTGAGTTGAATTTCATAAATAACCTTGTATACTGGCTAGCAGAGTGGGTTTTCAGTGCTAAATATAGATGAAACAGGGGTGACAGAGAGCTATTCTCCACCCCCACTAGGTGATCAGATTAGTACTGTATGGTAAATAGCCCAAAGGGTCAAAGCGTATTCACACCCCCCCACCAGAGGACATCATGTCACAGCCCCCCCTCGTGAGACAAGACAGGCCCCTTCATCTCAGCAAAAGATCACATCAACGGGGGCCACCGCTGTCCCATCACGTCGCCACAACCCAGGGGGGAGGGGCTGCCAGCGCCCACAGGAGACCGCTCACAGAAGACGCCCACGGACCAACTGTATTATGTAAAGCTATTATTGGCTAGAAATTAGAGTATATAAGAGGACACAAAATGGTAGTTCAGGAGCCCAGACCGAACCAACCCCAGGGGGGAATGAGTAGTAGTGATTGATTCAAAATAAGTACAGTTCACACGTGTATGAAGAAAGGAGCATTTAGGACTAACCACTATAATGTTATGCTGAAATGAATGATGCTTACATGTATAATAATTAGAGTTGATGGACATTTCCAGTTTTTTTAATTTGTGTAACGTGTACAATTGTAAGCTTGGAATAATGATGTTGTGTTTTATGTAGCTTGAATTAAGATGCTTGTATAGAATGCATTGATATTGAAATGTCAGATAGTGATACTTGTTATAGCTTTAAGGCCATTGATTTAAATAGGATAATGTTTAGATTAATGTTTGCTGCAAGTCTTTAGATCATGGGGATGATAATTTAGTGATGTAGGCTTGTTGGGGTATATTTTCTTTGCATTGCTATTTTGGAATCTGTTGATGCTGGTGTAATTGGTTAAATCTTTAATACACTGTTAATATGGTTAGGACATGTGTTTATGCTTGTTTTAGATTGATAAATCTTTAATACACTGTTAAAATGTTGACACAAGCCTCCGACTTGTAGGATAATTTATTGATGGAGGCTTGCTGCAATGACAAATTTTGATATGGTTGTGTTTACAGTGATCGACATGATTGTTTTTATTGATCCTTAATAATTTTATACGCTGGGGAGGGGGTTGGCCTTCTCCCTGGGAATGTGTGATTAATTCAAAAACCTGGGGGACAGCTGCCTCTGGGGGATGAAATGTGTGAGTTTAACCCTTTTTTGGTGTTTACAGGAGGGCCCAAGGGGGGTCGTGTATACAGCTGCTTACAATGGCTGTTCTTTTTATGACAGGATGGCGTGAGATTAGATGCAACAGGAGAGAGGTCAGAGGTGAAGATGCAGGAGACAGTTGTAGAGTGAGAGAACAGTTGGCAGTTATTTTTATGACGGGGGAAATGTTGAGACAGGAAGCGTGCTAATACAGAACACAGCTGATGGAGGAGTGAGCACAGTAATTGAATTAGGATAGCCAGTTCAGATGAGGTTAATTACATTGGAGGGCTACCTGTTTGATTAGAAGGATTAGCTTTGGCTCTCAGGACACTGGGTATGTTTTGAGGTCTATCGCTGAGGGGGTTCCCAGACTTCCTCGGGATGTGAGGAGTAGAAGATACAGTGAGGACTGTATGGTGAGAAAGTGTGTACTGGATTAGCCAAATATTGAGAGCAGAAGAGATGAGCGCAGGGGAACTAACCTTTGTTTGTCAAAAGATGTGAGGTGATTAACGAGTGGGGTGAAAGGATATATGTTTATAGTATGAATGATGGGTGGTGATGTTGAATTGTGATGTTTGATTGGGTTTTGCTTTTATTTCTTTTGTTAAAGAACTCTCAGGATTGAATGTGTTGTGACACTGTGAAATTGGATGTTTGGTTGAGTTGGTACAGGTGATATTTTTTATTTAAATTTAATTTTTGTATGTATGTGTGAGATTGGGATGTCCTTTTGATTTCAGTGTATGATTGAGCGGGGGATGGGGGCCAGAAAGCCTTAATTACCCATTCACACACAGGCACACACACACACACACACACGCACACAGACACACACACGCACACACACAGACACACACAGACACACACACACACAGACACACATTCACACGATCTGATTTCACATACATACACACACACAACTTAGCTTTCACTTAAGGTGAAACTAGTCTTAAAAATAACAAAATGTGTTTAAGTAAGGAGTGTATCGAACCACTTGGGTTATACCATTATCATTTGTTTCATATCATTTGTTTTACTGAAGGAGTTTGTCTTTATTACTTTCATTTTGGTTTGATTTCTTTTGAATGTCTGGTATGGGTGTGGATGGAGCCTGTAGAGAGAGACTGTGCGGGCTTGAAAGGTGTCAAAATCACGATTATAGGTGTGATGAGGTTTAGATGTAGGGTTTTAGATTTCTTTTCTTTTCTTTCTAAATAACCATTAAGGTGGTCTGCGGTTGGAGCTGGTTAATTTCATTGATTTGCTTTCACATCTGTTGGAATGTTTTTTTGATTATTTGCCTTTTGTTTCTTAATTTCTCTGTTATGATCTGGTGAGAGGACGGTTGAAGCGTGAGGTGCATTGGGACAGATCGAGGCTGGGATGCATTGGATCAGATCGGTGGCAGTTAAGTGGTCCCATCACGTTTGCATAATGGTTGAACATTTGGCTTCTCTTGAGAATATTTGACATATTGTGTAAAGAAAATTTGTTTTGTGTTTTTGTTCCCTTGCAGTTCAGTCGGAGGGGGGGGATGGACCATCACAAGTGGAGGGATAATGGGAAAAGGTGTAGGAATACATTTCATTAGATTATGACACGATGGTGTGAACCCGTTCAGTCAGTTCCTGTGGGAGATTGTTGGACTGTGGAAAGAGGTCGCTTGTAGACGCGGCCCCTCCTTCAATATAGCCCCGGATACAAAGGCCGGAGGTTTGGGACAAATCTGTAGATCCATGGAAATACAGTCATGGCTCGAAATATGACGAGGTCCAGGCCTACAAACATTGGCTTCAGCTGAGGCTGGCCGACATGGGGTGGAGGGGGGGGGGGGCGAAAACGGTCGGAGACTGTGCAACCAAAGCGTTGAACAGGGGCCTCTGTGTGATTGATTGGTATGTTGAACGGGAGGTGACTGAACGGTAACAACTGGTATAGATTATGACACAACGCAAGAGTACTAAACTAAACACATACACATAGGTAGGATATTAGGTGTAGGTTATGGCCGATAATTTCTGGTGAAAATTTTTTCCCTTGAGTGCTGCTCCGCCCTCCCTGTCGACTGTGCGCTGAGGTGGTAGGTGTTATGTCCATGGGATGTTCATAAAAGGGGGGAGAGGTGAGAAGACCAACTGAGTTGATTATGCAAAATGTGATTGGGCTGACTTGGAAAAGGAATTAACAAGAGAGGAGAAGCAAAATGTATGAAAGAATGAATAATAATTTCTGTGTCCTCCCCAGATCATGTAAACGAATACTGTAATTTTTTAAAATTGTGATGGATTATACTTTAAATGTGTAATGTTTAGATTCAATTGTTTTAATTGTTTTTAGCATATTCAAAGTGCCCAGAGGAACAAAGCCCAATGATAGTAGGTGGTAAACACTGGATCATGAGGGCAGAGTAGGTTAATTAGAAAAATGGAAAAAGAAAAAATGCAGAAATTTTGAAAAAATGTATTTTAATTTTGGAAAAAAATGAATTTTATTATGTATGGTTAGAATGTATAGAAAATCAAGTCAATATATCATATGTGACGATAAGAATCGTCAAAACGGGGAAATGTGGTAATATTGAGTTGAATTTCATAAATAACCTTGTATACTGGCTAGCAGAGTGGGTTTTCAGTGCTAAATATAGATGAAACAGGGGTGACAGAGAGCTATTCTCCACCCCCACTAGGTGATCAGATTAGTACTGTATGGTAAATAGCCCAAAGGGTCAAAGCGTATTCACACCCCCCCACCAGAGGACATCATGTCACAGCCCCCCCTCGTGAGACAAGACAGGCCCCTTCATCTCAGCAAAAGATCACATCAACGGGGGCCACCGCTGTCCCATCACGTCGCCACAACCCAGGGGGGAGGGGCTGCCAGCGCCCACAGGAGACCGCTCACAGAAGACGCCCACGGACCAACTGTATTATGTAAAGCTATTATTGGCTAGAAATTAGAGTATATAAGAGGACACAAAATGGTAGTTCAGGAGCCCAGACCGAACCAACCCCAGAGGTCTGCGGCTCCACCCCTCCACCATCGAGAGACTGCTGTGCTGTTTGCATTTTATGTGAGTAAATCATGGGAAAACACCATTTGTTGTTTAAAGTTTAGTGTAAATCCTTAATATCTGAAACCAGATTTACTCATGTATAATGTGTGCAGCATGGTCAATGTATGTTCAGATTATGTTACCGACTGTTTTATGTACATTATTGAGGTTTGAGATGCAAACCTGATTGTGATATTTCTGTACACAGACAGCCCTGTTAATGTTCTCTGATAATCTTTTGTATGTAAAAGGCAACCTTCTATTCACTCTTGGCCCTGGCTCAAATAAATCAGTTGAGTTGAACTACAGTTCTGGTTTGTCTGGTGTACACGTTTTATTCCTCATCTGCTAAGTCAGATGAGGAGACCAACAATTCTATCAAGTATGGTCCCTTTCCTCCTCCTTCCAGATAGTCAATCTCATTGTATTGTACTACAATAACCTCAAATTATTGTAGAAAGTCTGTGGGAATTTACCACAATACCTTTTGGGGGAGAGAGAGAGATATAGAGATAGAGAGGGACTAATTAATTTCACCGCAGGGGGGCATAATCCCACGGGACAATGCATTGGTAACTTCTTTCAAATGACAATATATACCCCCGTGAATATTATTGCACGGATCGGAATACGCGTGGGCTATGATATTTTGCAACAGGTTGACGTGATACAGCGAGTACGAGAGAGAGAGAACGAGAACGAGCGAGCGAGAGAGAGAGACAGAGAGAGAGAGCGAGAGCCTCCTCCCAGTCCCATTACCTTCCCACCCGTTTTATATAGTTCTCTGGTTGATTCACGATGTGTGTGTGTGTGTGTGTGTGTGTGTGTGTGTGTGTGTGTGTGTGTGTGTGTGTGTGTGTGTGTGTGTGTGTGTGTGTGTGTGTGTGTGTGTGTGTGTGTGTGTGTGTGTGTGTGTGTGTGTGTGTGTGTGTGTGTGTGTGTGTGTGTGTGTGTGTGTGTGTGTGAACAGCTGAAGGTCTCTGCTGAATAACCGTTTCCGCATTATTTCCACTCGCTGCTCATATAAACGTATCACAGTTGTGATTGTGAGCGGGCGGTGGCAGATCAGTGCCTATTCACGTCAGCGAGCGAGTCAAATCAGAATGGCTTGGTTCAGTGGGGGAGGATTTGGTCTCATCTGAACTGGAGGAATGCGCCAAAAATTGAACTTGAGACCTAGACAGTGTTGGTACAACTCCACGTTGCTAGAAAACAATGCAAACCCCTGTAAAAGGCCATTTATAAGATAGTTCCCCTTTAAACTCGAAAAGCAACTGAGGTTTCCCTCATTTACAGTCACGTCGAGTGTACATGCAAAACAAAGGCATATAAAATCATCACACAGTATACAATCACAACAACTAGACAAGTACGGATAACAATCAATTAAAACATGTACAACTTGATTGACAAAGGTTGGAGATCAAGGTTTTAAACGCTGCAACAGAGGGGATAATCTCAAGCTTTAACCCTTTCACTACCACACTACAGAAGGTTAACCTTTCACTACCACACTACAAACGGTGTGGTAGTGAAAGGGTTAACTTTCTATATTGCCGCAGTGAAAGGGTTAACCATTTGGTAGTGTGGTAGTGAAAGGGTTAAGGACTGTTGGTTGTTTAATGGGTGGACGGTGCATTAGGAATGGCAGTGTGCTGAAAACGAATGCGGACTCGCCCAGAATAGAACCACAGTCGAATTATGTTGCTGCCAATATAGTACGTACCCACGATGCAACACTGCAACGTCACAGGAAGTCCTTCGTAGCAACAGACATCAGACGGTACAACATCTCACTGTGCCTCACTGAGCACAGAGTAAATCCATGTATATCTTCCTGTACATTTACATTTTACTATACGTATACCTTCCTGAACATTTACATTTTACATTTAGCATTTGACTGTACATTTGACTGTATATTACTGTATATTTTCAGACTGTATATTTTAGAATGTATACTGTATATACATATTCTAGAATGTATATCTCTGACTGTGTATTCTTTTTTTATTATTCTATTCTATTATTCCTATTCTTATTTTAGATAATAATATAATAACTGAATTATTAATTCATTTTTGTATTTTACAGCTTTTACAGGACAGGCAGAGAGGAAAGTCGGGAGAAGATATGGGGAGGACATGCAGCATAGGTCCCCAGGCCCAGACCCGGCGCCATGGGCGGGCATTAGGGGGCCGGGCCCGCCCACAAAGTCAGCTGTGCCCACCATTACACATGGGCAAAACAGAGCCCATTCTCTTCGGTTCAAATAACAAACTCAGCAAGACCGACGGCTTCTCAGTTGCAGTGGGTGACAATATTGTCACAAGGAAAGACGAAATTACCTACCTGGGTTCCATCCTTGAGGCAAATCTTTCCTGTGACAAAATGGCATCCAATGTAATAAAAAAAGTCAACCAACGAACTAGATTCTTGTACCGGATCTCCTCTCTGGTAAACAAGAATACCCTGAAGACTCTGGCAGGAGCACTCATTCAAGGGTACTACGACTATGCGTGCACCTCATGGTACCAAAGCACCTCAAAGGCGCTTAAAACAAAATTACAAACATCACAAAACAAACTGGTCAGACTACTACTTGACCTTACCCCCAGAACCCACCTCACCCCTGCCCACTTTGACAACCTAGGATGGCTTAGAGTAGACGACAGAGTACAGCAACTTGCAATGGGCCTGGTCTACAATATACACTATATGACTAAGGTACCCATGTACATGTCAAAATACTTCCCAAAGGTCAGTGAATACCACAACCACTACACCAGAGGAAGCTCAACAAATCATGTTAAACCCAGATTCGGCTCAAACAAGGGACTAAATACGTTTCGCAATTATGCCACATCAATGTGGAACGCCCTACCCAAAGCTGTAAAGGAATGTGAATCCCTACCCACATTCAAAACCGCTCTTAAAGAGCACCTACGGGAGGCTGCAATTCGAAACTGGCCACCGTAAATGCCCAAAACCCCCACCACCTCCTAATAGACAGTCTCCTCCCCACCGCATGTAGATATTCCCTCCCCGCCGTATGTATATTTCTCTCCCACCCACCCACCCCCTCCTAATGTACAGTCCCCTCCCCATCATATGTATATACTCTGTCAGGATCTAGGGGTAACAGTACTGTATATTTGAATACCGTTTATGTCACAAATGTATCAGTACTAAATACCTATATGTCCATATGCCATAAATGTCATGTATGTTGTGTATGTCATAAATGTCTATATGAATTGAAAATGGGGGACCCTGATGGAAACAAGACAAACGTCTTTCTCAGGTCTGCATCCCCTTAACAATTATGTGTATTGAGCCGTACTGTATTGTACCCATTCTGCAATCTGTTAAATAAAGTGTTCATTCATTCATTCATTCATTCACCCTGGTAAATATTTTTTTTATTTTTTTTTATTTTTTTTTGTCAATCAAAGTCAACTATCCAAATCCTTAGTCGGGGACAGCCCTAGTGGGCACTGATATCAACAACACCACTACTGAAGCTAGCACGGCACTCTGTGAGAATTAGTTTTCTACCCTCAAGAACGTCTTTACAGAACATCGCCTTAGTATGCTTCATCGACGCAAGGCCAATTTAATTCAGTGGCATTTGAGAAGGACTTAAGTTCAGGAATGAGTGGAGGGGCAGTGTTTTAAGAAGATTTCACTCTGTCCCCAAACGCTGCTTGCCGCTCTACTAATGATGGTGAGTAGCCTGTGGAGGAATTTTGTTTGCTTTTTATGCACCTTATTTTTGTCAGTTCAGTTCAGTTTTCAGTGAATTCAGAAGTGTTGAATAAATGGAGACTTTTCAAAGATATAGAATAGAATAGAATAGAATAGAAATGTATTATCCTGAGGGAAATTTGACACTGCAAATCACTCAACATTAAACATTTAGACAGAACAAGTCACGAATAAGAATAACAAAACAAATGGCCTAAGAATAGAATAAAATGAAATAGAATAAAAATAGAATAAAAGATACAGTAAATAAATAAAAATATACTGAAGTCTACAGTAGGTGTAATATTGCACAGTGCTGTTTAAAAAGTAAGAGTCCAGGAAGATGGTAACTGTCACTCTGTGCTCAGTGATGCAGTGAGGCACAGTGATGCATTGTATAGTCTGATGGCTGTCGGAATGAAGGACGTCCTGTGCCGTTCAGTGCTGCATTTAGGTAGTGTGAGCCTATAACATGCTCCTCCTGTCAGCCAAGTCTGTGTATAGTGGGTGGGAGGGGTTGCTTAGTAAGGTTCCTCCTCTCCGCCACCCTCGCTAGAGTCCAGCTCCACCCCAACCACGCTACTGGCCTTCCTGACCATCTTATCCAGCCTGTTTGTGTCCCTTGCTCTCAGTCCGCTGCCCCAGCAGGTCTGTTATATATATCCGTTCAGTCTGTTTTTGTATAAGTGAATGTTCTTAAGATAGAGAGAAATTAGATTTTTCAATTGCCTCTCTGCTGTTTAGTTCAGCACCGTGGGCAGCGCCAAGCAAGCCACAGCGCCGCTCTCCCAGCTGAAATGTATAAAAGGGAACCTGTGTTGAAAAACCATTGTGCCCCCCCAAGAACATTTTATGCCCCCCCACTAATTTGTTTCTGCAGCCTGGTCTGCCCGGGCCAGATTCGAACCCCGGACGCTGCCATTTGTAAGGGATACTGTATGTGGTGCTGAATTTCCCTCTGGATCAATAAAGCACTTCTATTCTATTCTATTCTAATACGGAGCTTCTAATTCTCCAAGTGCAGTTTAAAAAAATAAATAAATAATTTTTTTGAAGTTTGTGTCCGCAAAGAATCAGAAAGATGGAAAGTTCGACACGACAACTGCCACCGGAATGTCCATCCAAATGATGCCGTTGCCGTGGTAACACGTGAGCTCTCAGAGTCGTCGCCGCAGTAACATGCCGGCTCTCACACAACACCGACTTCCGTATGGCTATAACATAAGGTACATTATGTCGCTTTTTTTCCTGTGGTCGATTAGTACTTTATTTACAGAAATTTACATTTCTGATGAGACGGTAATGCAAACCATAGTGGGGCAGCAGTGGCTCAGGAGGTAGAGTGGTCGTCTGGTAATCTGAGGGTTTGAGCTCCTCCCAACTTTACGCCAAAGCGTCCTCGAGCGAGACATTGAACCCCTACAACTGCTCACGATGACCGTGGGCGGCGCCTTGCATGGCTGCCTTCGCCGTCAGTGTGTGCATGATGTATGAACGTAAGCTCTTTGTGTAGTCGGAAGACTAAAAACTAAACGCTATATAAATGCAGTCCATTCACCATCCTTGCGACTGTCTGGGTTCAAACTGAGGACCATGCCATGCTGCTGAATCTCTCTATTGGCAGTATACCTTCCATAGTATACTGTCAAAAATTAAGTGCTTGTAATGTACATGCACTTTTCCACTAAATAATCTTCCTTGCCTATTACTATCTACTATATTACTGTAATACGTCTTCACTACTATGCACTCAAGACTGTAGCGCCCAAGTTTCAACACTGTTTGATGAACGTTGTTACTCAGCTGTAAGAGTTGTACCCTTCCTGTTGACCAGTTGTACAGAACCTGTAAGTCGCTTTGGATAAAAGTGTCAGCTAAATGACTAAATGTAAGCTGATTTGAAGATGGTACAGTACACCGCTAACTCTCCTGCGACTAAGAAATAGGAAGAGGAGGAGGAGATCTCTGCGGATTCAGCCATAACAAGGTACAGTTTAATAAAGAGCCCTGTACGACAGTCAACTCTTGATGAAAGGAAATCGCCCGCCCACTCCCCTCCAACAATGTTTTGTGGCAACAAAGAGTCTTTTGTCAGGGAATTGTATATATATACATATATATATATATATATATATATATATATATATATATATATATATATATATATATATATATATATATATATATATATATATATATATATATATATATATATATATATGTATATAACATGGTATGTACTGTGAAGGCAGCAGAGTGACAATCAGAAAGCATTGTATGGACAACATGGGCGCTGTGGGAACCAATTTCCCAGAATGCTCGGCATCACGCAGCACAGAGGAGACTGACATCATGGGGGCTGTGGGAACCCATTTCCCAGAATGCTCGGCATCACGCGGCACAGAGGAGACTGACACACTATGGAGGGGGACGAGGATGAGGACAGATGGATAACCTTGTGTTTGAAGTTGTGTCTTTCCTCGCGGCTATGCAATTTATTCAGACACACACACACGGATGTGCACTCTCACTCACATACATACATACATACTGTACATATGCACGCACGCACACTCTTGCACATGCCCGTGGCGCGTACATACACACACACACATACACAAATATGCGCACACACTGGGGAATGAATGAAGAACATTGACCTGAATCGCTAATGTTTTTTTTGTTGTACTTTCAGTACTCTGCTGAGCAGCAGGACATATCAATGAGCAGTTATTGATACTGAAAATATTAAGATCTTTCCGATCGTTGCACACGGTTGCTTTATCCTCCACCATTGTTGCAATAGAGCTAAAACTGTATTATCTATTATTGTGACTGCAATATATTGTATTATGACATCATCATATTCTTATAAGTCACAGATGTGATACACAAAGAGTGAATTTACTCACGTACAATTCCGCATTACCCCCCGGTCGAGACCTACATGTAGTCTTTAGTGCGACAGGTATGTCCTCTGTGGCGCGCTTTGGATAAAAGCTGCCATATAAAAGCTGCCATTTACCCTTTCAAACTACTTAATTTTCCTTTTGGAACTTCATTTGTGCAGTGGTTAAAAGACAACAGTCCGGCCTCCACCAGACCTAGGCATTCAGCACTCTGATGGAGGTAGGCACAAAGCTAATTAAGCTCCTTTCTTTCAGTGTCGAAGCTCTGTATCGGCAGCCTGAGGGCATTCGTTTGTAATGGGTGGGTGGGGGGGGGGGCATCCTGGAAATCCATTTGGGTCACGGCACCACTGTAACCCACAATTTGGACGGTTTGATGTGTATGAAGAGCTGCGAAACAGGCCGAGAGTAAATTACGCTAATGGCTCGGCTACATTGATCCACTGTTTCAGTCCGTCTACATCTATATCTCATTGTCTGTCTTTAATTGTCTGTTTTTAATTATCTTTTTTTAATTGCCTGTCTTTAATTGTCTGTTTTTAATTATTTCTCGACGAGGAGCATCCGCTCCTCTGCCGCTGTTGGTTAATGCGTTCATCTCCACCATGACATGCGTCCATTTTGACGGACAGAGCATTCACAGAGAGAGGGTGAACTTTTGGAATTGACAGATACGTCACTAAGATATGATAATAAAGCCGCTGTGTCTGCAAACACACCATTTAATTAAGTTCTAATTTAAAAGCAAACCAACAAACGGTAATAACTGTCTTATCTCCGCTTGGTGATGGATCAATACAGCCGGAGCCTAAAGGGTACGTTCAGACATTTGAACACGTAACCGTGTTTCCTGCACTAACAATGTGTTTGATTGATAGAATCCTCTCTCAGCTTGATCCAATCCATGCTGTGCCTCACTATGGACACCCAGCTCCATAGTTGCCACAAAACCAATATAAAGTAATGGGGGCACTTTTCAGTCTGTAAAGAAAATGTTGATCGAACACCATCATCGGTAAGTGGGAAACAGGGCTAGATGTCACCCTTTTAAACAAGAGGTAGCGTGTTGATAAATAGCTCAATAAATATTTCAGTTTGAAATCATCATCAACCTTTATTTATTCTCGAAAAGACAATTGAGGTCACGCTCATTTTCAATGTCGTTGAGACTTTACAGACATTTCAATGCACACATTTCTACAATATAACAATAATAAATATTAATAACTATGGACCGCAGTCCAGAATGCACCACAGCAATTAGTATAAAATGGACATAGGCTGAGAAGAGATAAACTTTTTTTTTCAATTGGTTTCCCCACATTGTCATTCTCAAATTATCATACAAGCTGTAAAAATACTTTAAGGGGTTGCAGGCTTGTGGGAAAATTTCATACACAGGGTGAAGCAGAGGCAGGCGAGCCTGGAGCAGAGAACCTGCGGGAGCCTGGACCAGAGAACCTGCAGGAGCCTGGACCAGAGAACCTGCAGGAGCCTGGACCAGAGAACCTGCAGGAGCCTGGAACAGAGAACCAGAGTTCAGAACGTTTAACCCCTAGCCCTATTTCCTACGTACAGACCAGCACTACTTTGTCAAGCAGCTTGTCACTCAAAACAGACAGACTGTGTCACTTTGACATGAGGCCATTAAAAACATCATGGAACAGGCCTACCTTCAATTCCAATAGCTGGAAAGCCCGCTATAGCTGCCTTCTGTTTTTACTTAAAACACATGTGACAGACGTGAGATGATCACAGGAGAAAACTGGTCATAAATAAAGAGGACGTCAAATTATGTACGTCAATCTTTGGGGGAAACATTCTCTTCGTGGCAGACTAGCTTCTTCTCCAGCTGTCAGGGGCGGAAACCCATCAGGTCAGGGGAGGAAACCCATCAGGTCAGGGGAGGAAACCCATCAGGTCAGGGGATGAAACCCATCAGGTCAGGGGAGGAAACCCATCAGGTCAGGGGAGGAAACCCATCAGGTCAGGGGAGGAAACCCATCAGGTCAGGGGAGGAAACCCATCAGGTCAGGGGAGGAAACCCATCAGGTCAGGGGAGGAAACCCATCGGGTCAGGGGAGGAAACCCATCAGGTCAGGGGAGGAAACCCATCAGGTCTGAAGAATTGTGATGATTCTCCTGTGATTATAATATGGTTAATTATCTTATAAGACACTTCTAAATACTTGTATTGGTTGGTGTTCTCTGCCCTCCTGACTGTCCTCTTTCTAAAGCAGTAACTGGGGCATTTTAGCAGGTTGCAACCTGACTCGAGGAGTGGACTGGGAGTCATAACATGGTATTCCATTCAATAACGAAACTGTATTGAATCAGGGGGGGTTGGTGTAATTCGGCTCCAGTTGTATGTACGAGAGAGAGAGAGACTAAGAGAGAGAGAGACCGACTAGTAAATCAACTGACTTTATTACATTCATCGATCAAGACTTTCACTTGGTATTAATCATTTCTGTCAACCTATTATGTTAGTTAAATAAACTTCTTTCTGTTCAACTTCAACTGGACCGCGTGATCGTTGTTCATCTTGCCCGGGGACAAATGTCTGAGCCCACAGTAGACCGTAGTAAGATCGTAGAACACAACGCAGAAACACTATCGTTAATTAAAGCCATCAACTACTGGACATCGAGACATCTAACGGGTCAGGGGGGGGAAATACATCAGGCCAGAGGAGGAAACCCATCAGGTATAGGCCTGCTGTGCTGGTTCCCAGCTGTATATGTACCGCTACGCTTTGCTCGCTTCATATCACAGCCGGGCAAATTAACATAGACTGAAATTAACTTTTGATCTCCCGGGCGACGGAATGTCCTGTAATTTTATTCTACTTACTGCAGAAGCATTTTATATTACCTAAACATAAAATGTATCAAACACTTAACCCAAAGATGTTGAAATTGTCCATCTTTTCTCTGTATGTTTACTGGGGGCTCATTCTTGATTAGAATGTCAAATTTGTTAATTTCACTATTTTGAGAAGTTAGTCCGTTCAAAAAACATTGGGGTAAGCTTTTGACTAATACTGTAAGTGGCCTGGATTTTATGTAAGTAGGTAATATAAAAATCCTAAGAGTAAGTCAAATGTAATTACTACCGTCGTCCCAGGAGATCAAAAGTTACTTTCAGTCTATGTTAATTTGCCCGGCTGTGATATGAAGCAGACAAAGCATAGTGTATATACAGCTGTGATATGAAGCAGACAAAGCATAGTGTACATATACAGCTGTGATATGAAGCAAGCAAAGCGTAGCATACCGCTGTGATATGAAACAAGCAAAGAGCAGTGGTACATATACAGCTGTGATATGAAGAGAGCAAAGTGGTACATATACAGCTGTAATATGAAGAGAGCAAAGCATAGTGGTACATATACAGCTGTGATATGAAGAGAGCAAAGCATAGTGGTACATATACAGCTGTGATATGAAGAGAGCAAAGCATAGTGGTACATATACAGCTGTGATATGAAGAGAGCAAAGCATAGTGGTACATATACAGCTGTGATATGAAGAGAGCAAAGCGTAGTGTTACATATACAGCTGTGATATGAAGAGAGCAAAGCGTAGTGGTACATATACAGCTGTGATATGAAGAGAGCAAAGCATAGTGTTACATATACAGCTGTGATATGAAGAGAGCAAAGCATAGTGTTACATATACAGCTGTGATATGAAGAGAGCAAAGCATAGTGGTACATATATAGCCGTGATATGAAGCTAGCAAAGTGTAGTGGTACATATACAGCTGTGATATGAAGAGAGCAAAGCATAGTGTTACATATACAGCTGTGATATGAAGAGAGCAAAGCATAGTGGTACATATACAGCTGTGATATGAAGAGAGCAAAGCATAGTGTTACATATACAGCTGTGATATGAAGAGAGCAAAGCATAGTGGTACATATACAGCTGTGATATGAAGAGAGCAAAGCATAGTGGTACATATACAGCTGTGATATTAAGAGAGCAAAGCATAGTGGTACATATACAGCTGTGATATGAAGAGAGCAAAGCATAGTGGTACATATATAGCCGTGATATGAAGCTAGCAAAGTGTAGTGTACATATGCAGCTGTAATATGAAGAGAGCAAAGTGTAGTGATACATATACAGCTGTGATATTAAGAGAGCAAAGTGTAGTGGTACATATATAGCCGGGAACCAGCAACGGCTCGCCCACAATGACCTCAGTCAAAGAGCCCTTTTTCTATTGGCTGGTCCATAACCACCGGTAGAGTGTTTTCTCAGTCCAGGTTGTCCTTCACACTGGACGCTCCAGCTAGTTAGCCACAAAACTTAATATGCAAAGTCAATGGGTCCAAATTGCTGTCTGTACAAGCCCTGAAATAAACCCTGAGACCTACTTTGAGTGCACTAGTTTTCAGCGCTTATTTAAGTCGCTGGAGCAGCGGGTACCCAGTATGAAGAGCAGCAGGGATTGTGCTGAGAAAGGACTCCATGTGATCGACAACATCATGGCTAAGTAGGAAATGTAATCTTTTGGCCATGTTTTAATACCATAAATCCACTGTAGTCATGGCTCTTCAGAATCAGAATCAGAAAGATCTTTATGTTGTGTATGTCATAAATGTCACTATGAATTGAAAATGGGGGACCCTGATGTAAACAAGACAAACGACTTTCTCTGGTCTGCATCCCCTTAACAATTGTGTGTATTGAGCCGTACTGTATTGTACCCATTCTGCAATCTGTTAAATAAAGTTTTCATTCATTCATTCATTCATTCATTTATTGCCAAGTAGTTTTCACATACAAGGCCATTAGCTTCAGTCGTTTTCGGTGCGACATTAGCGGACAGACGTTAACAGACAGATAATACAATAAAGAGGTGGAGTAAAATAAAATGAAATATGAACTAAGTTAAGCACAATAGACTATAATATAATTATGAAATACAATATAGGCCAGGGCTGTACAACTGTAAATAAAGAGGTTGAATAAAATTAAATGGGATATAAACTAAATTAAATATAGCACAATAGAATATAGTACAATTATAGGTAGAAATAAAATAGACTAAACTAAGTATACACTAATTAGAATGAAAAACAATACAGTGGGATGGGATAATTAGCAGGGCTGGGCAGTTATTTGCAAATGGTATGAATCAGCGAAGAATGAACAGGTATGTGCTTGCCAAGCAACACACCAGAGAAAAGGGGTATACAGAATTGCAGTAACTATAAAGTCACTGGATAGTCACTGTTTCACTGTTTACATAGTTATAGTATTAGGCAGTATAGTCTACCCAAATAACACTGTATGATAGCCATGTACATCTATATCTGTATGAATATATCTGCATATTCCTGTTTACATACCTGTATACATTACATACCCACTCTGCACTTTATATACTATATCTATATCTGTATGTATTTTCTTGGGGGGATTTATGTCTTTATTGAAGCAATAAAACAAGGATTGTGCAATAAAATACAAAGAATATTGATCAAAAGGATAAAAACACAATAAAGCCCTAGACCTTGTTTCCATTGTGGTCCTTGTGAAGTGAAGTGAATGTAAGTGTGCATACAGTATGTGAGCATGTGTGTGCGGGGAACATAAAACAAGATACAATATATAAAAACAAAAACAATACTTCACATCAATAGAGACCTCACCAAATAACAAGGTTCCAATATTTAAAACCAATACAGGGGACAGATAAAAAACAAACGGAGGATTAGGAACCGTTTTGCAGCCATTTTTTAAAGGAGGTATTGAAGGTAAACCTGGAAGCAAGTAGCTTTATACTTTCAGGTAGTCTGTTCCATAAAATTGCTGCAGAATATAAAAAGGTACGTTTGCCCATTAAAGATTTTAATTTGAAGGGTACGATGTTGGTGGAGCTTCCTCTGGTCGAGTAGTAGTGTCTGTCACTGACTTTACAAAAATAGTCAGTGAGGTAGCGTGGAGCCTCCCATTTAAAAATCCTGTGGACCGTGGGCGGCTGATTGGCAAGGCGCTCGCCACTAATGCAGGAGACGCTGGGTTCGAGCCCAGCTCTCTGCGTTGCTACCGGCTGGCCGGTCGTTCATACTAACACAATTGGCAGTGTTAGGGGTGGGAAAGCCGGTGGGTGGGGATTGGACGTTGTGGACAGCGACTCCTACAGGTCGGTTTGGTGACGCCGGTGCGGCGGAAGCAGGAAGTAGCGGGGGCAGCGTGAGCCTCCCACGCGTTACTCCTCGCCACTGAGAGATCGAGCTGCTGCGGTGAAAAGATGCGACAGGCTGCCTCCTCGTGTACCGGAGGGGACAACCTTTTTTTAATACATTTTTTTAATGACCTCCAGAGAGTTTGTTGTCCAGTATGCAACCAAGGTATGTAATCTCCTCCTTCGAGGAAACAGCTAACTTACATCTCCAACCGACTTTTTTAGATTAAAATTAGATGCAAATAAAATTAACTCTGTTTTACCCAGATGAAGTTTATTATCCCATACTGTACCTACTCTTATTAGTTATACCACTGGCCAGTATGACTTACTACCATAGTGTATTTATACCCGTATCATCATTGTACATAATAATACTGTACATCAGATGAGTATATTCACTCAGTCGTTTTTGTTATATATATATATTTCATATAATATAGCCACGTGTTACACCGTACATTGCTATGCACTTTACTGTTACCTTGCACTCTGCTTAGATGTCAACTTCTTGTCGTTGTACTGTACTTGTGCTGTACGATGACAACACATTTGCATCTAAATTAATATTATATTCATCACCACGTGGTGCCGCCGACTCCACAACGCAATTTCCCCTCGGGAACAACAAGGCCCTACCTATCTATCTTGTGCCATTAAAACCAATTTATTTGAATCCAGTCTTCTATGTCTGTCTTTTCCTTTTCTCTCTCTTTTCTCTGTCGTCTTTCTTGCGTCTCTGACGGGGCTAAATGCCCGGCGCTGGTCTCTCAGCGTGAGGCAGGGGGAAGCTGACTGAGATGCCCCGTGTTTTCGACGGAGCGCTGCTGCTAGTGTTTACTGTAATTGTCTAGTAATCAGTGTGTTTCCTGGGAGGAAGAGGGCTCTGACTGGGCCGCACCTGGGCCTGTTCTGGACCCATTATGGCCCTGGCAGGAGGAGAGGGGCGGACCGGCCCCTTTAACCATGGAGAACACGGGGAGATGGGGGGGGGGGGGGGCTGGGGGTGCTGAGGGGGCGTTGTGCAAAAAAGTAGATGTGTGTGTGAGAGTGTGTGTGTGTATGCGCATGTGTATTTGTGTCTCTGTGTGTGTGTGTGTGTGTGTGTGTGTGTGTGTGTGTGTGTGTGTGTGTGTGTGTGTGTGTGTGTGTGTGTGTGTGTCTCTGTGTGTGTGTGTGTGTGTGTGTGTGTGTGTGTGTGTGTGTGTGTGTGTGTGTGTGTGTGTGTGTGTGTGTGTGTGTGTGTGTGTGTGTGTGTGTGTGTGTGTGTGTGTGTGTGTGTGTGTGTGTGTGTGTGTGTGTGAGAGAGAGAGATTGAGAGAGATGAAATAATAATAATTATAATTATAAATAAGCGGCGATCTGCAGGTTTCAAGCCAATATTGACCATCAAGATTGCAAAATAAGTTCATACATACAGTTCAGCAGTGTTGTGAAACATGTTCTGCAAGTTTTGTAATGTTTGGACAAAAACCTTTGATTTATAGTCTGTTTTGTGTTATGCCATGTACATTTTGTGCATTTGTAGCGACACCTAGTGGTAAATTTGAATTATATTTCCAGGGTATGTTTCCGGTAGTTATATGGACATATCCTGCACATTTCGTGATTATTGGCCTAACGGTTGTTGACTTGCATCGATTTATGTACTTTTTGAAGTTAATTGGTTAATATCTTCAAAACCAAAAAATATATCAACAATCCTTATACTAACTTTAATACGCTTCATCCAATAAGGATCCACAGAAAATTTTGTATAATCGGACCTACGGTTTAGGAGATGTCAAAAATGTGTTTTACATCAAATCTAAGATGACGGAAATCCAATATGGCGGACTTTATGGGTCTTTGAGGCAAATTTGTAGAGGGCAGATGGATGTCTGTATCAAGTTTTTAGTAAATCCGTCTCATGGTTATAGGAGTTCTGACCTTTTAAAGTTGACCTTTAATTATAGCGCCCCCTTTTGACCAATTGAGGTCATATTTGTTGGAGACCATTTGCACACAACTTCCAACCAATGGGTCAAAGTTCATGTTGCTACCATTTATCTCATGGGAATTTGCCAAACCAATGCTGAAGAAAAATTAAAATAAATTCACACAAAAACAATAGGGTTTCTGCACTTCGTGCTTGAAACCCTAATAAACTTTATTTGTATAGCACATTTCATACAAGACTTGACCTTTCACAAAGCCCCACCCCCCTTGGTTACTGTTGCAACCTGTGGTTTATTGCAAGGTTTGATCGCATAACATCAAGCATAACATACTGGTCTAGGGCTGGGCGATTCTTGCTAAAATGTGAATCACGATTTTCCTCCCTAAGAATTGAGATCACGATTCTTTCACGATTCTTTTTAATTTTAATTTTATAAAAACATTTATTGCACTTTCTTAAACGGACAACATAACACATATATCAATGTGCTTGACTTAACATAACTTATGTCTTAACTTATAACAAAGTGCTTGACTTAAACTTAAAAGTCTCTTGTAATACAAAATAACTAGTCTCTTTTCCTCTCTTATTTTAGAACACTTAATCAAAGTGATTCACTTAAATGCTGCTGAACATAAAAAAAACTAGAATGTAAAATGTATGAATAAACTTAGGTGTGATTGCTTCATCAGTAATGAATGTTCGGGTATGGCTTTAGAATGTTCAGAGTGAAATAGGATGTTCGCTTAGGGCTTTAGAATGTTCAATTATGGTTTTAACATGAAATAGAATGTTCAGTTATAGCTTTAGAATAAATAATAATACAAATAAAACCTCATCACATCATCATGCAGTTCTGTCTCGACTGTCGTTCGACACTGGGTGTACAGAGCAGACAATGCAACATTTGAAAAGTATTAAGTATAGCACTCTAGCGTCTTAATCATTTTCTTAAACCCCTCGTTTTGAACGGTGTTGATTCACTTGATGGATATGACCAGGGCTTGACGTTGACACCTGCCCACCTGCCCAGGGCTAGTGAAAATGCTGAGTGGCTAGTGACTTTGGAAAACCACTAGCCACAGTCAAAAAGTTAACGTCAAGCCCTGCATAGGTGTGTCAATGATAATATTCACGGCGTTTGGAGCAATAATATAATTGCTAGGTTTAACACAGCCAAGGCATAGGTGTGTCAATGATAATATTCACGGCGTTTGGAGCAATAATATAATTGCTAGGTTTAACACAGCCAAGGCATAGGTGTGTCAATGATAATGTTCACGGCGTTTGGAGCAACAATGTAATTGCTAGGTTCAACACAACTCTTCCACATCTACACCCTCCATCTTGTCCCAGTCAGCCGTTGCCCCAACTGGAGCTCCTTTTGCGGCTGAGTCACTGGTCGCAGGCAGTAGTAAACAATGGAGTCAACAGTCAGAAGCACAGTTGTACAGTTGGCGTGTAGCAGTTTGATTACAATGATACTGTCCCCAGCAGGGGTTAGTGAAGAAGAAATGACCTATATTTATAACTTTTTGGGTGGGGGCGCGAGTGCAGGGATTTTTGGCTTGACTTTGGAAAACCACTAGCCACAGTGGCTAGTGAGCCAAAAAGTTAACGTCAAGCCCTGGATATGACGATGCACTGTATAACGTTTGCGTTATTGAGGCTTGTGTGGTCTGACGGCTGGGATTTTGTGATGTGGTTGTCCCTCATTGCTAAATCATATTCGACTTTATGGTGACGTTTGAGGTGGTTGTAGAGGTTGGTCGTGTTACCTTGCGTTGCTGCGATGGTGCCAAAGCATTGTATGACTCCTCCTTGTACATCACCGTCGGGTTTGATTAAACCCGAAAAAGTTTGCTCCTTTTTTCGGTATAAGCACATGTCAGTAGTGGATACATCACTCTCCCTCACCACCGGGATTTTCTTCAGTGTCGCTAATTTCTTTCTTTTTTCTTTAGCTTGAAAATGTTTTGTCTTGCTCGTTCGACACGTGCCGTGTTATGTGTGAGCCTGGGGGGGAGGGTTCATTGTGGGGAGGGCAGCGGCAGTGAGCGCTGTGTGAAGAGAGAATAATAGGAGCAAGTGTTTTTAATGCAATTGATCTCCATTTTGACGCAAATGCAAATACATCAGAATCGCCGTCATTTAGAAATGAGATCGCATAGGTCTATGAATCGAGATTGCGATCTTTTTACGATTAATCGCGCAGCCCTATACTGGTCTACAAGATACACTACACCACAAAGATACCCATGTACCTGTCGTCGAATTACTTCCTAAAAGGTCAGTGAAGTTCACAACCACAACACCAGAGGGAGCTCCACAAATCACGTTCAACCCAGATTCGGCTCAATCAAGGGACTAAACACGTTTTGCAATTATGCCACAATAATGTGGAACGCCCTACCCACAGCCGTAAAGGAATGTGAATCCCTACCCTCCTTCAAAACCGCTCTCAAAGAGCACCTACAGGTGGCTGCAATTAGAAACTGGCCCCTGTCAATGTCAAAATCCCCCCCCCACTCCCCCACCCCACCCAACCCCCTCTAATGTACAGTTTCTTCCCCTTCGGACTTCTATTTTTTTACGATCTCTCTTTCTTACACAGTACCGTATATATATTTGTATGTCTTGTATGTCATACATGTCTTGATGAATTGAAAATGGAGGACCCTTTGTAAACCAGATGAAAGTCATGTTCTGGTCTTCATCCTCTTAGCAGTTGTTTGATTGATTGATTGATTGATTGATTGATTGATTGATTGATTGATTGAAACTGTTATTAACAGATTGCAGAATGGGTACAATACAGTACAGCGCAATCAAATTGTGTGTTGAGCTGTACTGTATTGTACCCATTCTGCAATCTGATAATACAGTTTTCAATCAATCAATCAATCAATCAATCAATCAATCAATCAATCAATCAATCAAGCTCTTTTAAAAGACTGCTCCAGGAGAGAAGGCCATGACAAACTTGCTGTACGCTTAAAGTGTAAAGGATCAGTACAAACCAAGGTTATGAAAAGGGGTACAGAACTAGAGCCCATAGCAGCACCACAGTACACAAAGCTTACAGGTAATCAAGTGGAGCTCATACAGAAACAAGCATTTCACTGTACATGTACCTTATATCTGTGACAAATAAAACAAAACTTGAACTTGTAACCATGTGGTTTTGTTGTAAATCCTCAGGCCCCACACCTCGGTACATCACCCATGTCTTAGAAATAGGATAGAGTGGAAGTCCAAGCTATGGGCTTTTAGAAATGAAGGGTCCATCCAAGGAAAGCTTCACAGAGTGTGCTTACCTAATACCTTTTAAAGCAGGCAGATGGCAGCTATAAACTAAAAGAGTGTCACAATTATCACTATCAAATAACAGGGCAGCTTGGGCTCACTGGTATGGTGTGATTTCTATGTTCACTGCAGAATACTACAACCTACAGAGAATACACTTTGATGTAGCAAAATGGGAGCAGATGAAGAACAAGCTTGATGCTTTTTACTTTGATTTCTACAGTCCATGCCAGCGTGAAATGTGAATGTGGAAAAAGCTAGGATTATCATTCACCATTGACAATCACCACACTGTTGAGTATCTTCTGGGTTTTCCTCAGTGGTGCTGGAGGTGGAGGCATCTTGCAAAGTCATTCTGAGTCTGTACAACCACAACTTATTATTTATTTTAGTTATTTTGGAATAAAACAATACAATCACAGAGGGTTGCCTAGCTAACGTTATAGCTAATGCTAACGTTACAAGCTAGTAGCCCTCCTCGTCATTGTGAATGCAGTACATTAAATGCTGCTAGAAGTATAGTACTCACTACTCAGTCACGAGAATGGATACTTAGCTAGCTGCATAACGTATATTTTGCTATTTTTTTCCAGTTTGTGAATGGAATCTTTGCTAGCTAACTAGCTACGTTAGCCAGTTTGCACTTGTTTACCTTGGAACAGAAAGGGTACAAATATCACTCCCCCCTCTAAACTTTGGGGATATCTGCTGTCCGATACAATCCGTATACACAACGCTTCACCATTATTCCCAATGCTGCATGCGTGGATGTCGGACCTCTACACGGAGCCTCGCGGCTGATAGAATATTATTGGACAAAGGGCATTTAGGGGCGGGGTTTTGCGAGCGGTCAATTGCAGCTCAAAGTGCTTCACAGCAGTAAAAAAAAAAGACAGGCATAAAATTACCACAAAATTGGCAGATCAATGCATAAAGTGCAAATAGAGTGATTGATAAGAAGAAATGGGGGAGAGAGAAGAGAGAGAGAAGAAGAGAGGGGGGAGGGGTTACAGATCCTTCCTCAGATATTGATACTCAGAGGACATGGGTGGATGTTATTAATTCCAAAGTGGTCCTCTTATCTCAATATTCCATTCGATGTGATGGATGATGTTGCCACATCTTAACATTTATGGCAGAAATATATTGCGTGTGTGTGTATGTGGGGGGGGGGGGGCTGTGTCTCGGGGGTGTTTGGATGCAACAATTCCTCTTTGACAGGTTATCCCTTTCACTGCCACACTACCAAATGGTTAACCCTTTCACAGCGACAATACAGAAGGTTAACCCTTTCACTGTAACGCGAACCCTTTCACATCGCGACTTCTGGGACACGTCTGGTACGCGGTGGTGCGTACTGGTGGATAGAGGGATTTAACCCTTTCACTACCGGTTAACCGTCTATAGTGTGGTAGTGAAGGGGTTATAACCTTCTATAGTGTGGTAGTGAAGGGGTTATAACCTTCTATAGTGTGGTAGTGAAAGGGTTTTTTAAGTTATGTTTTTGTACGTTTTTATTGATTTTTGCTACCGGGCAGTCCGGTAGAGAGAGAGAGAGAGAGAGAGAGAGGAGGAATGGGAGATAGACCGGGGAAGACATTCAGCAAAGATGACCGGGTCCAGGAGTCGAACCCGGGTTGGCCGTGTTGCACCATAGTGCGCCACTCGGGCGCCCCCGTGGTAGTGAAATGGTTAAATCCCTCTCTCCACCACCAGTACGCACCACGTACCCAGACGTGTCCCAGAAGTCGCGACGTGAAATTGAAGCTAATTGCTTTGGACGACACCCGGGCTGACAGCGCCTGTCTCTCCATCCACAGCTGAAGCCGCGCCGCCGCCGCCTGACACTCGTTACGTCTGTGGAAATTAATCTAATTGTCTTCCCCGCTCGTTATCCTGCTGCATGCGTGAACCCAAGAGATCTCTGTGGTGTGTGTGAGGAGGGGTGGGAGGGGTGAGGAGGGGTGAGGGGGGGTGCAACAGGGGGGTGGGGGGTGAGGGGGTGCAACAGGGATGAGGAGGGGTGGGAGGGGTGCAACAGGGGGGTGGGGGTGCAACAGGGATGAGGAGGGGTGAGGGGGGTGCAACAGGGGGGTGGGGGTGCAACAGGGATGAGGAGGGGTGAGGGGGGTGCAACAGGGGTGAGGGGGGGTGCAACAGGGATGAGGAGGGGTGAGGGGGGTGCAACAGGGATGAGGAGGGGTGAGGGGGGTGCAACAGGGGGGTGGGGGTGCAACAGGGATGAGGAGGGGTGGGAGGGGTGTAACAGGGATGATGAGGGGTGGGGGGTGCAACAGGGGGGTGGGGGGTGCAACAGGGATGAGGAGGGGTGAGGGGGGTGCAACAGGGGGGTGGGGGTGCAACAGGGATGAGGAGGGGTGAGGGGGGTGCAACAGGGGGGTGGGGGTGCAACAGGGATGAGGAGGGGTGAGGGGGGTGCAACAGGGGGGTGGGGGTGCAACAGGGATGAGGAGGGGTGAGGGGGGTTCAACAGGGATGAGGAGGGGTGGGAGGGGTGCAACAGGGATGAGGGGGGGTTCAACAAGGATGAGGAGGGGTGAGGGGGTGCAACATGGGTGAGGGGGGGTGAGGGGTGCAACAGGGATGATGAGGGGTGAGGGGTGCAACAGGGATGATGAGGGGTGAGGGGTGCAACAGGGGGGTGGGGGGTGCAACAGGGATGATGAGGGGTGAGGGGTGCAACAGGGGGGTGGGGGGTGCAACAGGGATGATGAGGGGTGAGGGGTGCAACAGGGGGGTGAGGGGTGCAACAGGGATGATGAGGGGTGAGGGGTGCAACAGGGGGGTGAGGGGTGAGGGGTGCAACAGGGATGATGAGGGGTGAGGGGTGCAACAGGGGGGTGAGGGGTGAGGGGTGCAACAGGGATGATGAGGGGTGAGGGGTGCAACAGGGATGATGAGGGGTGAGGGGTGCAACAGGGGGGTGGGGGGTGCAACAGGGATGATGAGGGGTGAGGGGTGCAACAGGGGGTGGGGGGTGGGAGGGGTGCAACAGGGGTGAGGAGGGGGGGGTGCAACAGCAATGAGGAGGGGTGGGGGTGCAACAGGGGGTGGGAGGGGTGCAACAGGGGTGAGGAGGGGTGGGGGTGCAACAGGGGGTGGGAGGGGTGCAACAGGGGTGAGGAGGGGGGGGTGCAACAGCAATGAGGAGGGGTGGGGGTGCAACAGGGGGTGGGAGGGGTGCAACAGGGGTGAGGAGGGGTGGGGGTGCAACAGGGGGTGGGGGGTGCAACAGGGATGAGGAGGGGGGGGTGCAACAGCAATGAGGAGGGGTGGGAGGGGTGCAACAGGGGTGAGGAGGGGTGGGGGGTGCAACAGGGGGGTGGGGGGTGGGAGGGGTGCAACAGGGGTGAGGAGGGGTGGGGGGTGCAACAGGGGGGTGGGGGGGTGTAACAGGGATGAGGAGGGGTGGGGGGTGGGAGGGGTGTAACAGGGATGAGGAGGGGTGGGGGGTGCAACAGGGGGGTGGGGGGTGCAACAGGGATGAGGAGGGGTGAGGGGGGTGCAACAGGGGGGTGGGGGTGCAACAGGGATGAAGAGGGGTGGGGGGTAGGAGGGTACCCTGTCTGTTACACTGTCTGTTACAGTAAAAGAGAGGCTTCGGTTGGAAGGCATATAATTGCCTCATGGCAGAGACTGACAGAGAAAAGACACAGAGGCAGATAGACAGACATAATAAAGAGTATGTGTGTGAGAAAGAGAGAGAGAGAGAGAGAGAGAGAGAGAGAGAGAGAGAGGGAGAGAGAGAGAGAGAAAATTAGAAAAATGTATCTGAGAGGAAGGAGGTGAGAAAGTGAGTGAGAGAAGGAGAGGGAAGTGACAGACATAAATAGAGAGAGAAAGGAGAGAGAGTGAGTGTGTGTGAGAGGGGGGGGGACGTGACAAAAAAAAGAAAGGAGAGCGAGAGAGAAAGGAGAAAGAGATAGAGGGGTGAAAGAGATAAAGGAGAAAGAGAGATAGAGGAGAGAAAGAGAGATGGAGGAGATAAAGAGAGAGTAAAATGAGAAAGATACAAATGGGAGAAAGAGAGAGATAGATGAGAAAGAGAGATAGAGGAGAAATAGAGATAGAGAGGGGAGAAAGAGAGAGAAGGGAGAAAGATATAGAGGGGAGAAAGGGGAGAGATTCAAACCTTTATTTATTCTCGGAAGAACAATTGAGGTCACCCTCATTTTCAATGTCGTTGAGACTTACAGACATTTCAATGCATGCATTTTTTTTTTACAATATAATAATAATAAATATGAATAACTCTATCTATATAGCACTTTTCATACATGGACCGCAGTCCAGAGTGCCCCACAGCAATTAGTATAAAATTAACATAGGCATAACATTAACATATAGTTGACAGAATAAAAAACAATGCATGAATTGCAGACATAAGAATATGTATAAAAGACAATAAAAGTAGTGCAACGTAAACGTGCAGACATAAGAATAGGCATAAAATAAGTACAATGTTGCTTGAAGGCATGTGAACCCCCCGACACAGCCAGTCCCCCAAACACCCCACACATCAATCCCCACCACACCAAACACCAAACACAAACAGGCCGCACGCCGCTCACACTGCCGTGCACGGGCGACGGTAATGCCACGCCCCCCACCCCCAAACTCCACGGAGGGAATGACAGGCCACACGCGCCCCAGGACCCGCAGCCACGCCAAAGGAGCCACGACTCCAAACACTCAAGCAGACAGACACAACAGCGGTCAAATGAGAAGACAGCACCACGGACGGTCCGAGACAAAGCCCCCCGAAACACAGCAGAAGCTGCAGCGAGCCCCCCACACAAGGAGGAATACCCAAAACGCCAGCGAACAGAGGAAGCCCAACGATGAAAAACAACCAAAATCCATCAAACCAGACCGGCACCCAACTCCAGGAAAGGTCCGGGAAAGGCCCGGCCGTCGACCACCAGTCTCCCGCACGCATCCCGATGGACCCCGGCCAGTCCCCACCACTTAACTCTCCCAACCTACCCCATGATTCCATGAAGAACCCACCACAACCCCCACAGCACCCCAAAGGTCCCAGTGCATGCCATCCCAGACCACCTACAACGCCACATGCCCCCCCCCCCCCCCCATCCAACCACCACCATGTCCATCCGCCCCGAACATCCAGTGTAGTAGGGGCACTATAATGAAATGCTGATTTTCCAAGTTGGGTCTGTATATTATGGGGAACCTCCAGTGTAAGCCAATCATTTGATCGTGTCATATAGGGTCTAGAGTTCTAAACCAGTAGTGATGTGAGATAAGGAGGTAATTTCCCATTACAGTAATAAGGGCCAACCCACTTTCTCATATAAGATACAGTGGTGTGTATCATATCTGAATTTCTTGAATAGAGAGGGAGAAAGAGAGAGAGAGCTAGAGAGAGAGAGAGAGAGAGAGAGAGAGAGAGAGAGAGAGATAGAGGGAAGAAAGAGAGAGATATAAAGGAGAAAGAGATATATAGAAAGGAGAAAGAGAGAGATAGAGGGGAGAAAGATAGATATAGAAAGGAGAAAGAGAGAGATAGAAAGAGAGATATAGAGGGAAGAGAGAGATAGAGGAGAAAGAGAGATATAGAGGGGAGAAAGTGAGAGAGAGAAAGCGAGATATAGAGGAAGGAAAGAGAGAGATAGAGAGAGAAAGAGAGATATAGAGAAAGAAAGAGAGAGATAGAGGAGAAAGAGAGATATAGAGGGGAGAAAGTGAGAGAGAGAAAGAGAGATATAGAGGGAAGAAAGAGAGAGATAGAGAGAGAAAGAGAGATATAGAGGGAAGAAAGAGAGAGATAGAGAGAGAAAGAGAGATATAGAGGGAAGAAAGAGAGAGATAGAGGAGAAAGAGAGATATAGAGGGGAGAAAGTGAGAGAGAGAAAGAGAGATATAGAGGGAAGAAAGAGAGAGATAGAGGTGAAAGAGAGATATAGAGGGGAGAAAGTGGGAGAGAGAAAGAGAGATATAGAGGGAAGAAAGAGAGAGATAGAGAGAGAAAGAGAGATATAGAGGAAAGAAAGAGAGAGATAGAGGAGAAAGAGAGATATAGAGGGGAGAAAGTGAGAGAGAGAAAGAGAGATATAGAGGGAAGAAAGAGAGAGATAGAGGTGAAAGAGAGATATAGAGGGGAGAAAGTGAGAGAGAGAAAGAGAGATATAGAGGGAAGAAAGAGAGAGATAGAGGTGAAAGAGAGATATAGAGGGAAGAAAGAGAGAGATAGAGGAGAAAGAGAGATATAGAGGGGAGAAAGTGAGAGAGATAAAGAGAGATATAGAGGGAAGAAAGAGAGAGATAGAGGTGAAAGAGAGATATAGAGGGGAGAAAGTGAGAGAGATAAAGAGAGATATAGAGGGAAGAAAGAGAGAGATAGAGGTGAAAGAGAGATATAGAGGGGAGAAAGTGAGACAGAGATAGAGAGATATAGAGGGGAGAAAGTGGGAGAGAGAAAGAGAGATATAGAGGGAAGAAAGAGAGAGATAGAGGTGAAAGAGAGATATAGAGGGGAGAAAGTGAGAGAGAGAAAGAGAGATATAGAGGGAAGAAAGAGAGAGATAGAGGTGAAAGAGAGATATAGAGGGGAGAAAGTGAGAGAGAGGAAGAGAGATATAGAGGGGAGAAAGTGGGAGAGAGAAAGAGAGATATAGAGGGAAGAAAGAGAGAGATAGAGAGAGAAAGAGAGATATAGAGGGAAGAAAGAGAGAGATAGAGGAGAAAGAGAGATATAGAGGGGAGAAAGTGAGAAAGAGAAAGAGAGATATAGAGGGAAGAAAGAGAGAGATAGAGGTGAAAGAGAGATATATATAGGGGAGAAAGTGAGAGAGAGAAAGAGAGATATAGAGGGGAGAAAGTGGGAGAGAGAAAGAGAGATATAGAGGGAAGAAAGAGAGACGTAGAGGGGAGAAAGTGAGAGATAGAAAGCAGAAAGAGAGAGAGAGAGAGTGAGAGTGAATGAGGAGTGTGGAAGGAGAGAAGACGGATGAGGAGCTGGATGTAGCAGCAGAGCCAGCGAGGAGGATAGTTTGCCAAGTTGCCTGTTGTTGCAACAGGGGGACGTATAGGAGCTGGAACTAATGGTCTGTAATTGAACACAATCTGTCTTCGCACCTCAATCACACTCCCCTCTGACAGGCGTTTGGTGAAACACTTCGCTCACGCTAATCTAATAACCCCATCCTCACCTTTCCATCTCCAGGGAGACATTTCCTCTCACCTTGAACCTGGATGCAGGCGCCGACACATTAGTGGCTGTCGCTGGGAATGCCACCCATTTTAAGAATTCACATATTATATACTGTACATATATACATACTGTTACGACCCTGGCTCATGGGTACGCAACCTATGTGTAATCAACACCAAAACCCTGTGCTCTAACTCAAAAATGCTACTAAACCAAGGAACTACTAATATAACTATAAGCTAATGTACTGGTAACCCAACGGACAAGGACTGTAAGAACCTGACAGCTCTTTCACTAGGCACAGACCGTGCATGTGTGTTTCTGGGTCTGCCTTTGAAGCTCCCCAGCAGGTAACCAATCAGCACTAATTGGCTAATTGGCAGCCCTCACCTGCCTGCCCTGGTGACACAGGAGTGACCAGGCCTCTAGTACATAACACCTCCCCCACCAAACTGGTTGCCCAAGAGGCAACCACTACACAACAACCCATAAACAAAACAAAAACAACTGTGACCCCTTAGTTGTCAGGGCCTCTACCACAACAGCGACAACGGGTACCACAAACACGGTACTACGATCGTGAGAGGGCGTCTGCTAGCACGTTGTCCCTCCCACGAATGTGGCGAATATCCAAGTTATACGCCTGGAGGAACAAACTCCATCGCATCAAACGATGATTCGAATTCACCATGCTGCGAAGAAAAACCAAAGGGTTATGGTCTGTATACACAACAAGGGGTAAACTGGAGGATCCCACGTAAACATCAAAATGGTTCAAGGCAAGAACCAAAGCGAGCGCCTCCTTCTCTATAGTAGAGTAGTGCAGTTGATGCCTGTCAAACTTTTTAGAAAAGTAGCACACTGGGTGCTCCACCTCTAATGCATCCTCTTGCAGGAGGACGGCTCCAGCACCGAGGTCACTAGCATCCACTGCCAACTTGAATGGCAGTTGAAAATCGGGAGCTGACAGAACGGGAGCGCTAATCAGAATACCCTTGATGCTCTCAAAAGACTGTTGACAAGTCTCAGTCCACACGAAAGGTACCTTAGGACTGAGCAGATTGGTCAAAGGGGCAACAACAGAAGCAAAGTTCCTACAGAAACTCCTATAGTACCCTGCCATACCTAGGAAGCGCTTTAACTCCCGCCTGGTGATGGGAGCAGGGAAGCCCACTATAGCCTCCACCTTAGCTGTAATGGGGCACACATGCCCACGTCCAACCACCTTACCCAGGTAGGTAACCGTGGCCTGTCCAAATTCACATTTCGCAAGGTTAACTGTCAAGTTAGCATCACCCAACCGCTTGAACACTTCGGCCAGATGCTCCACATGTTGTGACCAAGAGGAACTGTGGATAACCAGGTCATCCAGATATGCCTCACAGAACGCTACCCCGCCCAGGACCTTGTTCACTAGCCGCTGAAACGTCGCTGGGGCATTTCGCATGCCAAAGGCCATCACTGTATACTGGCAGAAACTCTCTGGTGTGACAAAAGCGGATATCTCACGTGCTCGCGGAGTAAGCGGAACCTGCCAGTATCCCTTTAGCAAATCCAATTTACTTACAAAGGCTGCTGAACCCACCCGATCGATACAGTCGTCCATCCGAGGCAGAGGGTACGAGTCCGGCTTGGTTACTGCATTAACTTTACGGAAATCAGTACAGAACCGATGAGTGCAGTTTGGCTTATCAACAAGCAGGCAGGGGGAGCTCCACGCACTAGAACTGGGCTCCGCAATGCCATGTCTCACCATATAGTCTACTTCCTTACTCAAGATCCTTCGTTTTTCCGGATTCACCCTATAGGCATGTTGCTTAATTGGCCCTGCACTACCAACATCAATGTCATGCTCGAGTACATTAGTACGACTAGGGACATCAGAAAACAAACGTGTATGCTGTCTAAGTAGGCGCACCACATCTGTACGCTCAGGAAGTGGTAAGTACGACAGGTGTGAGTCCAAGTCACCTAGTATCTGGGTGTTTGGCAACCGGCCCTGAGAAATCTCCTTCGACACAGAACAGTCGGCTACAATAGGAGATGCAGAAACTGTTAGAACAGCCACAGGCTTGACCCCTGACTGGTCAATCTGAGCCCTATCATTGTACGCCTTCAACATATTGACGTGACATAATCTACTCTTGCGCCTGCGGTCGGGAGTTTTAATCAAGTAGTCGACCTCACCAACTTTGCGCTCAATGGAGTATGGCCCACTGTATTTAGCCTGTAATGCAGACCCAAGAATAGGCGAGAGAACCAACACCTTGTCTCCCGGTGAGAACACCCTATGTCGGGCCCGCCTATCATACCACACCTTCATTTTTCCTTGGGCTACCTTTAGGTTCTCTTTCGCTAGTTCACATGCTCTACTAAGCTTAAGCCTGAAGTCACACACATAGTCCAACAAATTAGTAGAGGAAGGAGTCTGGTCAGCCAACCACTTTTCCTTCAGCAGTTTCAAAGGACCCCTCACTGTGTGGCCGAACACCAGCTCAGCCGGGCTGAATCCAAGAGACTCCTGGGTTACCTCCCTAGCAGCAAACAGAAGCAAAGGAATTCCATCATCCCAGTCTTTGTCGAACTCCGTACAATATGCCCGCAGCATTGTTTTGATAGTCTGGTGAAATCTCTCCAGCGCCCCCTGGGACTCTGGATGATAGGCAGAGGAAGGGCAATGCTGGATAGACAACTGCTGGAGGACCTGAGCAAAGAGACGGGACATGAAGTTAGACCCTTGATCTGATTGAATGACCTTTGGTAGACCAAAAGTCGAAAAAAACCTAACCAGAGTTTGGATATAGCTGGGGCTGTGATCTTGCGTAAAGGAATGGCTTCAGGAAAACGGGTCGCTGCACACATAATAGTCAAAAGGTACTGGTTCCCTGTCTTAGTTCGAGGGAGGGGACCAACACAGTCAATGAGGATCCGCTCAAAAGGTTCCCCAACGGCAGGGATAGGCTGCAGAGGAGCCTGAGGGATCTTCTGGTTTGGTTTACCAACCACCTGACACACATGGCACGAGCGACAATATTGTGCCACATCTGACTTCAAACCAGGCCAACAAAAATGTCTCAGCACACGGTCATAAGTCTTCCTGACCCCCATGTGACCAGCAAGATCATGATCATGTGCTAGATGCAGTATATCAGGACGATACACGGCTGGAACAACAATCTGAAACACACTGCCCCAGTCATCCAGACTGGACAGGTTAGGTGGTGTCCACTTTCTCATGAGCACGTCATTGCTAACAAAGTATCCTTGAGACGTATCTACCATTTCATCCTCTAAAACCGCCTCTTCAAAGAGGGACGACAAGGAGACATCCTTGTTTTGCTCTAGTACCAACTGCTCATGAGACGGAATCACCTTACCAAACCCCTCATCAGGGCCACTTTTCAACTCAACAAAGAATGTGTCACTAAGTGTCATATCACCATCTAAGTTAACAACCTCATGGGTGTCACATTTGACCTTTGACATTGCGCGTGTTACCGCACACACAGGAAACACTCCTGGATGCTTCTGTGCGAGCTCATCAGGAACCTCAGAAACTACAGGGACGGGAATTACAACTGGAGTAGCCAGCACTTTGCCACCGGCCAAATCGTTCCCTAGAATGAAGGACACCCCCTTTATGGGAATGTGAGAACACACTCCTACGACAACATTGCCTGATACTAAGGGAGAGTTTAGCGAGACCTCATGCAAAGGAGTATTCACAAAGCCTCCTCCAAAGCCCTGAACAATGGCACCGGAATGCAATGAAGAATCTTCCGAAAATGGCAAAATCCCATCCAGAATGAGAGACTGGAAAGCTCCTGTATCTCTCCATATTGTAATAGCCTGCCTTGATCCTAATTCACCAACCAGTGAAACAAATCCATCCATCCTAAATGTTGAGGAGTCCTCTAGCTCCCTGTCTGCACCTTTGATACTTCGCACCCCACCCTCTAATGTCGGCATAGGTGTCCTGTCTATGATTTCTACCAGAGCCACCGTTTTTAAATTTTTCTGCTTAAGCACAGGGCATCCAGCAACGATATGACCAGGCTCCTTACAGTAAAAACAGATAACCCCCTCTGGGAATGCACTAGCAGAGCCACCTTGCCTAGGAGTCGAAGTAAACCGACCAGCAGACACGGGTGCCGGGAACCGGCTCCCCTGAGAAGGACGCCTACTACCCCTGGACTCCACACGGCCCTCCTCTACAAAGACAGATTTGTGTGTTAACACAAACTCATCAGCCAAGACAGCAGCGTCGGCTATCTTCGATACCTTATGCTCATTTAGATGTGTGGAACCGTTATCAGGAACACACCTCTTAAATTCCTCTAGGAGAACCAACTGTCTGAGCTGCTCCCTTGACTCTGCTTTTTGCGAGGTGCACCACCGGTCAAACAGGTTCTCCTTCTCTTTTCCAAATTCAACATAAGACTGCCCCTCCTGCCTACGATAACCTCAAAAACGCTGACGATAGGCCTCGGGGACCAACTCATAAGCCCTCAATATGGAAGCTTTAACCAGCCCATAATCAGCGCTTTGTTCAAGGGACAGAGCAGTGTAGGCTTCTTGTGCCCTACCAACCAAAACACATTGCAGCAGCAGTGTCCAGGCGGTATCAGGCCACTTCAATGTGGTTGCCACCCGTTCAAAAAGGGGAAAATATCTTTCCACGTCTTTCTCAAAGAATGGTGGCACCATCCTAATATTCCTGCCTACATCAAACCCGGAACGTGACTCTGGATGCAGAGAACCCGCCTGCAAGGCAGCATGCTTAAATGCAAGCTCCTTCATTGCACGATCGTGCTCTCTCTCCTCTCTCCTCTCCTCTTGTTGTAGCTGTTTTTCCTTAAGCTCCCGCTCTCTCTCATCTCTCCTCTCCTCTTGTTGTAGCTGTTTTTCCTTAAACTCACGCTCTTGTTGTAGCTGCTTTTCCCTAAATGCCAACTCCCTAGGCCCCCAATCGATGGCAACCCCTTCCGCCACGCCAGAGAGTTGTGGAGACACCTCAGACAAAAGAAGCTCATCCACCGTTGCCACAATCACCTGCTCCTCAATTAGTATAGCCCTCAAAGTCCCCAAGGCAGTCGTTTTTAACCGCTTCTCACTGGCAGTAAGCTCCACATTGTAGTGCACAGCAAGCTTCAGAAGCTGCTCTTTGGAAAACCTTCCCAACATCTCGTCAGAGGGGTTCTCAACAAAATCCTTAATGGTAGCCATCGTTACTGTACCAGTCACCACAAGCTACTCACTTTACCCTACAGTCACTAAGAACCACTAACAAACCACGAAGAACCACCAAAGAACCACTGAAAAACCACTAAAGAACCACTGAAGAACCACGAAGAACCACTGAAGAACGATGAAGAATGCTAATGCCAATAATAACAACCATAAAGGGACGCGGTGGAAATGTGAGCTCTACGGAGCGCACCTTTCCAGGTTGCACAAACAAACAAAAAAAAATTTAAAAAAAAAACACACCCACCCTAAATAGACGTGTCATACACGCAGGGTGTTAGGTGCTACCAGGTATGCTCACCAAACACTTAAACAAACAAAATAAATCCAACAAAATATTCCAAACAGGTGCGCCTTCTAACCTGATGTGACCACATATGCTTCTACGTCTAAACTGCAGAAAACCCCGGCCTACCACATGTCTACCCTAAGAAACACTAAATCAAGCCCTACCACACTACCTGTGTTTCCTGGCCGCCCTAACCTACCTACCCTTAAACTAATGCCCTGTAGACCTAACTTTCTTCAATCACACCTGCTACCAGTCAAAGATCATATACAATCATTTCATTGACCGCCCCAGGAGTACGCGGTGCACCGGACGCTAACCAACAACCAGAAAATAATATCCCTATCTACATGTGGTGCCTACTAAACTATATATTTTAACAGCATAAGTAGTCACATCAAATTACAAACAAATACGGCATACTCACCTGTTTGATGAAAATGGCTCAGCCCCCACGTTACACCATGTGTAACGAACACCACCCAAACCATAATATGATGACACCCCGTGCAACACAAAAAAAAAATCACCAAACAAAGTGCTAGGGGTAAAAGATCCCGGACGAGCGCCCAATTGTTACGACCCTGGCTCATGGGTACGCAACCTATGTGTAATCAACACCAAAACCCTGTGCTCTAACTCAAAAATGCTACTAAACCAAGGAACTACTAATATAACTATAAGCTAATGTACTGGTAACCCAACGGACAAGGACTGTAAGAACCTGACAGCTCTTTCACTAGGCACAGACCGTGCATGTGTGTTTCTGGGTCTGCCTTTGAAGCTCCCCAGCAGGTAACCAATCAGCACTAATTGGCTAATTGGCAGCCCTCACCTGCCTGCCCTGGTGACACAGGAGTGACCAGGC
>NC_140167.1:16033066-16125062 GCF_963971535.1 Notolepis coatsorum | reverse complement strand
AGTCAATACAGTGCAAAACTACAACAGCAATGACCACTTATCACCAATAGAGTGTTCTTAATAGAATATTAAGGTTTCTCACTTTAAGCGAGGATACCGTTCATTCATTGTACAGCGAGATACATTAGCTTGTCACAGCTGTATCTAAACGTTTGTGCCTTTGAAAACTTAACCATGAAGAATTAACAACATAAATGACTTTAGTCACCAAGGATTCAAATGCGGTATCCATTTATGATTTAAGTACAGCTTTGGCGGTTGTGCGTTAACACTTAATCCATTAGTTCCTATCCTCCTCAATTATACACTATTATCATTATTAAAAGATACTTTTAAACATCTCTACGGTCTCCAATGGATAAAACGTACCCCTAATGCATTACCACATACTGAGTAACATCTAATTAAATTCCTTTTAGGCAGGGATGGACCACAGAGCTTGACGCCCCCACATCACCAGGAAGCCCTCCCTGTCTCCCGCTAACACTTTGACCGGCTACGTGCAGAACAACAGCTCACATTACATTGTTTTATTGTACTTGTCAGACTTTGGCAGTTTTTTTGCTAATGTAAAAAATATCTATAAGTCTAAATCTACCACAGGGGTACTCAAATACAAACCTTAAAGGCCCACAAAGAAAATGTTCAATAAGACAAAAGTCTGTTTATTAAGGTCAGTCAAACTACCAACAATATTCGTATGTCTTCCCCCTGTGTGTGCCCTACTGCCCACTGAGCTTTGTCAGGCCCAACACATCTTCAACAAACTCCCCCTTTGCCTCATCATAAAACCTCACAAACACCAGCAACTGAGCATTGTCAGTGGTGTCAGTGGACTCATCCACAGCTAAGGAATTGCACTGCGTCTGCATTATTATTTTTTTTATTCCATCACAAAGCTGTTTAATCAAATCACCAGCCAGCCAGTTTCAGTTATTCTGGTTGCTGTGCTATCTGAGGGGGATTGGCTTGATTTTATTTTGTCATTTCCTCTTTTTGTTGGCCGTCAAACATGGTCTCCATTACTTCAGTCATACATTATTTGATTATTTCTGCATCAGAGAATGGCTTCTTGTGTTTAGCCAACATCCATGCCACTCTGAGTGAGGACTACATTGCTTTTTCTCCTTGTGACATAGATGTAACAAGAATTCTGCTTGCAGCTTGATATAGGCTACAGCAGACTTCTGTTTAGACAAGAAGTCTAAACAGACTTCTATCAGTCTTAGACTTGTGTCAGTCTTGTTTCTGCTGCTATTTTCTGAAGAAGCATTTTCATTGGCTTAGTGACGACATATAGGAAGCTTGTTTCTTTCAAATTTGATTTGATTTGATTTGATTCTGTTCTTGGCAGACTGTAGGATGTATATTCTGCCCGTTGCAATGTACTTTTTCCTTGCAACGTATTATTTTCCTGTTTGCACTATTGCTTGATTCACTTTTGAATAAACCTCTGAAAGATGTTTTCTATCTTTCATTATTGAATATTATCAGATAAACACCACATACTTCAATGGGTTTACATTTACATTTACATTTAGTCATCTATCTGACGCTTTTATCCAAAGCGACTTACAAGTTCTGTACAACAAGTCAGCAGGAAGGGTACAGTACAACTCAGGGTAAGTAACATTGTTCATCAAACAGTGTTAAACTTGAGTGCTACAGTCTTGAGTGCATAGTAGTAAAGACATAATAGCATAGTAATATAGGCAAAGTAGATTCCTCTGTAGCAAAGTGCATAATAGTAAAGGACAGTATGAAGGTTAGGCGTTTGTTGTCTATTGAATGTGCCTATTGAGTTACTCTTACAGAAAACCTGGTGAATATCACATTTCACATGTTATCACTTGCATTTTCAATGTGTTTTGTTGTTTAAATTTTTTTTTAGATGGGAAGCACCTCTATAACCCACACTCATCACTAACTCACTCATTCATTCATTTATCTTATTTTTATATTCAGATCTAATTCTATTGCCTATATTTATGTATTTCTACTATTACCCTGCCTGTACCTCCCCTCCCCCATGTTACCGGTTCAATCTATTCCAGAACACTTCGCATCTCTGACACCGCCTGTCCTTGTTAGCACTTGTCAACACATTTACATCGATGTTTACATTTAGTCATATCCAAAGCGACTTACAAGTTCTGTACGACAAGTCATCAGGAAGGGCACAACTCTATCAGCTGAGTAACAATGTTCATCAAAGTGTTGAGTGCTACAGTGTAGGTTAGTTTATTAGGACAAGTGCATGACAGTAAGGTTAGGGTTAGATGTTTTTTTTTTATTTAATTTTTTTTTAATTTCAGATAATGGTTGAAGAAGTGCGTGTGATGAAAATGTGTGTGATTTTCATGGTTATTTACATGAATTCACACATGTCATCTTCATGGTTATTTACATGAATTCACACATGTCATTTCCATGGTTATTTACATGAATTCACACATGTCATTTCCATGGTTATTTACATGAATTCACACATGTCATTTCCATGGTTATTTACATGAATTCACACATATCATTTTCATGGTTATTTACATGAATTCACACATGTCATTTCCATGGTTATTTACATGAATTCACACGTAATTTTCATGGTTATTTACATGAATTCACACATGCCATTTCCATGGTATTACATGAGAAGAAGAAGAAGAAGAAGAAGAAGAAGAAGAAGAAGAAGAAGAAGAAGAAGAAGAAGAAGAAGAAGAAGAAGAAGAAGAAGAAGAAGAAGAAGAAGAAGAAGAAGAAGAAGAAGAAGAAGAAGAAGAAGAAGAAGAAGAAGAAGAAGAAGAAGAAGAAGAAGAAGAAGAAGAAGAAGAAGAAGAAGAATTGAGGCAGTAGTTTAATTTGTGTCTGTTTTTTTAAGGCAATCCGTGATAAACTATAGACTACTGTAAGTAATATGATCATTTGTATAAAAAATCATGTGAATGCAAATTTCTAAATTACTTTTGAATGCTTATCTCTCCCATTCGGACATTATTACCCACAAGCCACCTCTTCCGCCCCCCCCCCCCTCCTTTACTGGTAAACCATTGACAGGATCTCTGGGGTTTTGTACACTTTATGGCCCACGCGAGCCCCTTTAGCACGGTGCTTTGTCACCGAGGACGAGTTAGCCTTGAAATGCGTGTGGTAAATCAGCCCCCCCCCCCCCCCCCCCACTGCGCCCCATCAGGCGGTGGGCTCCCCTGGCCAGTGTCTTTTATTGGGGGGGGGGGGGGGGGTGATGGATATGACCCATTCCTAGGAACCCCTGTCCAAGGAACGCACCATCAGTATGAGGCTTTGATAGTGACTGGAGGTGACGGGTGTCAAGGGCGAGAGAGGTATGCGGTGAGTTAAGAGGGGGGGTGATAATGTGAGCCCTCGTCGGTTTCATCGAGTGCAGCTATACACTCTTTAAAGATCATTGACAGTATCATTGAGCCCCCTTTCGGCCGCGCAGTCTTTTTAGACACATTTTCCGTCTTTGAATTCAAGTTATTATAATTATTCAATTTTTTTTTACTCATGGCTTTTCAAAAGACCAGACGGCGTCGTCGTTACATCACCATTAAAAAGTTCAGTTCTCGAAGTTCTATCTCGTCCGGTGAGATCGTATACCTGAGGAAAGGGACCCCAGGTTGTGTGTTCCCTGAGATGGAATTGGATGAAATTGGTCCCCCCCCCCCCCCCCCCGTGAGATGAAATTGGGGTCCCTTGATACATTCCTAGTGAAACCGAAATGATAATAATACATCTGATAGTCATTTTGAAATGAAATAAAGGATCTACTGCCAACAGCGCTGTGACTGTCTTCTTGTGCAGAAGCCAGGTGGAAGCCATGTGGTCTGTCTAAGCGAGCCTGTAGACTGGTGCAGTTGCTATTGATCAGCTCGCAAAATCAGCTTCGTTCCGCCTGAAGAATATTGTCTAAACACTCTGTATGAAGAGTGATCAGTAAAATGTGGACACAGTTTTTAATTTGTTTTACGTGTTTTAAATGTTGAGGTCACATGGATTCTTTGGCCCCAATATGGGGTCACCTGCCGAAACAGGTTGGGAACCTGCCTTAAACCTTAGAGTTAACCTTTAAAATTAGAGCATGTAGAACACTGGGATTTGAGCGTCAAGTGGTTAGTTTCAAGTTTCAAGTTTCTTTAATAGTTGTCATACAGAAGTACAGAATACTTTTATACAAAATGCTTCTTTCTGTTACGCTCCAGAGACTGTGCTAGGCAAGAGATAAGTATGAAATAAAATAGTATAGCATGTAAAAATAGAAGTAAAAAATAGAAGTCACGTACGTAGACACAGTGTTCAGTATATACATGTACAATGTTCGATGCAGAATAGAAGTAACTGAGTTACCATACAATATACAATATAATATGCAATATACTAATATACAATGCTAGTGTTCTGAGAACTGTTTAAGATAAGATAGGATATTCTTTTATTGGGAATATCTTTATTATTGGGTTATTCCTTTATTCCTCCTTGGGGAAATGTGGGCGTCATAGCAGCATGGGGGAGGGCAGGTACAGGTATGGGCAGGGTAATAGTAGAAAGTCATAAATATAGGCAATAAAATAAGATCTGAATATAAAAATATGCAAAAAAAAAATGAAAAAACAGTGTGAACAATATAATTAACTCTAAATATGAAAATATGAGAAAAATAAACATGTTGTTCTAACATAAACATAAACAAATACCGTATGTTCTAACAGCCTGTCGTGGCCAGTGTTTGTGGGCTGGGAGGGTAACATTTACATTTAGTCATTTAGCTGATGCTTTTATCCAAAGCGACTGTACGACAAGTCAGCAGGAAGGGTACAACTCTTTCAGCTGAGTAACAATGTTCATCAAAGTGTTGAAACTTGAGTGCTGCAGTATTGAGTGCATAGTAGTAGAGACATATTAGTATAGTATCCCTATGCATCCCTATGGCTCAAAGATCTCATGTTCTTTTTAAATCTGGAGAAAATTAAATACAACCTAAGGGGGTCTAGTGAAAAGTTCGAAATAGTATGGGGCCCTTTTATTGGTTACATAGCCAAGCTAAAGACACTAGGACAATGAGAAGGAAGGATGAGTGAGAGAGATATGTGTTTGTATGTTCTATGTTTTCTGTTGTGTATTTGTAGGATTGGGCAGGACAGGGGAGGGAAAATGGGAGGGAGGGGGGAGGGTTCATACAAGGTCCTTGAAATGCTTAGTGCTTGTTTTTGACACAAGGTATTGCTAATTGTCGGAATCTCTTTATTAATTATTATTATACATTTTTGCTATAGAAAACAGCACTTAAAAGTGAACTGTATCCTTTTATTTTTTTATTTTATTTTTTGAGAAAGTCCTTGAATTTAATTTTGCAATGTGGGAACCCTGGAGGGAGGGGGGGAAGGGCGAAAATATAAAATGTGCCATTCAATGTGTACTGTATTCAACTGTACCCTTGATGACTAATAAATAAATGTTTAAAAAAAAAAAAGTATAGTAGGAAGAGTGCATGATAGTAGAAGACAGTAAGACGGTTAGTGTTTTTTTAATTTTATTTCAGATATTGATATTGATTGAAGAAGTGTGTTTTTAGTCGACTGCGAAAGAAGTTCGTTCCACCATTGTGGATCAGAGGAAGGGAGGCCAGTGGGCTCATCAAGCCCATCAAGAAGGTCATCTCTGTCGCAGGGCAGTGACTGACTGGACACTCGAAAGGTGGTTGTGGCAAAGGAAAAGATGAAACTCATCTCCATTGTGAGCGACGCTGATCTTTGTGTGGCGAGATGACGCATCTGAGGAGCGTTTCAGCCAGATATAGTTATTCCCCAGAGGTGTGGAAAGAAACGCCATATGTCTCTTTTAACACCTGCGACAGCAACCCTGACCCGAGCCAGCTGGGGTGCTAGTCTGACTCAGTAGCACCAACTTCATCAGTCTCACACACACACACGCATGCGCACACACACACACACACACACACACACACACACACACACACACACACACACACACACACACACACACACACACACACACACACACACACACACACACACACACACACACACACACACACACACACACACACACACACACACACACACACACACACACACACACACACACACACACACACACACACACACACACACACACACACAATATAATATAACCCTGTTACATACTGTACCTGTTGAGATCCATATATGTGTATGTACCCATCTAATCACACATATGCATAGAGGTTGTAATAATATTTAGATTGACCCTGTTCCGAGCATAGGTTCTTCCATAGGTTCCAAAATTCCATTCCAATAATGATGTAGTATAAGGAGGTAGCTTACCAATAAGGGCCTTAAAAATGAACAAATACCAGTGTTTGTTGCACCTTTCCATTAGCAAGGACCAACCAACCTTCTCATAAAGGACACAGTGATGAGTGTCGTATCTATATCATTAGTGATGAATCATTTGTGAGTCCAAGGATTTAAGGGTTGAGGCCGCAGCATGCCTATAAATTACATAACCATACTCCAGGACTGATAAGAAAACTGCTTCAACAACTCTCTTCCTACTAATCAAAGGAAAGCTGGTTCTGTTTCTGTATAGGAAGCCAATTTTCTGTCGCAACTTGGAGGCAAGGTTGTCACTGCTATCTTTAAAACATACTGCTCAACTATTTGTGTGTGCAGGTTTGGTTTGTCACCAGCCATTTCTTTAGTTGTGTTTTAAAGGTGCTGTGCGTGGGGCATTCTCTGATTCCATGTGGCAGACTGTTCCAAAATGTGCCACCATTTATTGATAGGACAGTCAGACCAAATGTTGTGCACCTGTAGGGGATCTCAGCCTGTAGGGGATCTCAGCCTGCAGGGGATCACAGTCTGTAGGGGATCTCAGCCTGTAGGGGATCACAGTCTGTAGGGGATCTCAGCCTGTAGGGCAGGGGTGTCAAACTCATTTTCACAGAGGGCCACATCAGCATTATGGTTGCCCTCAAAGGGCCAAAGACCGTATAAATGTTAATGTAATGTAAAATAAATGTCACAGTCAAGAGGGGCAGAACTAACAACTGTGAGCTGCAAAGAACACGTGGGACAGATGTAGCAGATGTTACAAAAACAAATGGCTGCACACAACCTTGCAGAGGCCATACATCCAACTAATGGAAGATAGTTTAATTAACTTTAATTAACAGATTGCAGAATGGGTACAGTACAGTACAGCTCGATATACACAATTGTTAGGGGGATGCAGACCAGAGAAAGACTTTCGATTTGTTTACATCAGGGTCCCCCATTTTCAATTCGTAATGAAATTGCTATTATGTGTCTGCATGAACACACAACTGTAACTTTATTAAAAAATAACAAAATAAGGGTTGCCTCAGTTCACAACTATATTGGTCAAGTTTTGGGTGGGACTTGTTTGCGTCCCTACAGCTTCTTATTCAATTGAGCGAGATGCTCGGTTATGTCACACAGCCAGTTGCATCTGACAGTTCAGACAATATTTCTTCAACCCTTTGTTACCTATTCCGCCTGGATCTTTTTTGTATTTTGGGCTGTAAAATTGTCAAAGAATGTCTGAGGAGTAAGTGCTTTTGGCTTTTTTCCTTTGTTACTTCATCAATACCTCAGATGTTCAACATACATGTATGTGTAAGAATGTGTAATAACTAAGGCTGTCAAAGTTAAAGCTTTATTAACGCATTAACCCACAATTATTTTAACGCCGCTATTTTTTAACCCAAGATTAATGTTTAAAATTTTTTATTTTTTTATTTTTTATTTTTTTATTTTTTTACCAGAGCTCTTGGGGGCCACATCAAATGACGTGGCGGGCCATGAGTTTGACACCTATGCTGTAGGGGATCACGAAGTTCCCTCTAGCAGAGACCCTTGGCGGTACTGTTGGCTAACTGTCTAATATGATCATCTAATGGGGGTGCGTCTATATTAATCCCAGCCGAAGAGTGCAAGAGCGCTTCCGCATTCTTCCCCATTCGCCGGTAAGCAATGCGCATTTCCTTTTCCTGAGGAAGGCTGAGACCATCCGGTACATGTTTCTATTGTTCATGGGCGTATTATGGGGTATGTTTTATTGCGAAAATACTTTACATCTATGTGAATGTCAAATATGTGAATTTCAAAGGTTGTTCAAATGGAATGTTTGAGGGTGAGGGGTTATAAAATAGGCTAATCTGAGATTTATACAATTGATTTAGCTATAACAGTCTCCCCTGTTCAGACCTCTGGTGAGTGTACTGAATTAATAAAAAGTCACCTTCAAAGTAATGTGTGTCTTCAATTATTTTAATTATGCAGCAAAGGCCCAATCAGTGATCCAAATGTAAACCACAGGGTATAGTCTCCACCACCAGAAACAATAAGAAATTAAGGAGACTGGTTGATTGACTTCTTGATACAAGGACTACATTGACTAGACAACATGTAACTATGAGTTTTAATTGTAATTGCTGTATTGTGTGACCAGGGTTTGTTTACTTTGGTAATTGTATGTTTTGAGCTGTACTGTACTGTATACCCATTCTGCAATCTGTTAATAACGTTATGAATGCCCGAAATAACATAACGTTACAAAGTACAGTTGACAGCTGCGTTGTGTTAATGTACAGCGAAATAACGTTATGGCGTTATGAAAGTACAGTTGACAGCTGCGTTGTGTTAATGTACAGCGAAATAACGTTATGGCGTTATGAAAGTACAGTTGACAGCTGCGTTGTGTTAATGTACAGCGAAATAACGTTATGGCGTTATGAAAGTACAGTTGACAGCTGCGTTGTGTTAACGTTACAATGTACAGCGAAATAACGTTATGGCGTTATGTGGTCCTCGTTTGGATAATATGTAACGTTACAATGTACAGCGAAATAACGTTATGGCGTTGCGAGTGAATCTGGTCCGCGTCGCGATAATATACATGTATTCCATTTCATTTCGGCGTCTGAGCGGCGAAAAAGAAAATGCGCATTTGGAGGGCGTTACCGGGGCCAATCAGGGCAAAATGCGGAAGCGCTCTTGCACTCTTCGGCTGGGATTAATATAGACGCAATGGGCGTAGTGCTAGGCCGTACAGGACCTTAAATAATATTATGATACAGGCATTTAAAAGATGTAGTTATCTAGGTTTAGGAACTCGTGTTTTGCCAAGATCTTACAGTGATGGAAGGTTGAGTTTTAATTTTTTTTGGCAAAGACTTTCAGGGCTTTCTTGTACAGAGACAGAGACTCTATGATTTTGATAGTTGCATCTCCGGCTAGAGACCAGCTAGTTAGACAATATTCTATATGTGAGAAAATCGTAGCTGCATCCTCTGTCAGATTATTTCGGATGCGCCTGACATTCAGAAGGTTCAATTGGAAAAAAATCTTTTTTATGTGACTCTTAAAAGGTCAAAGTGGAGTCAAGAGTGACCCCAGGGTATTTGAACTTGGTCACGATATTCACCGTTTAAGAATACACTGGAGTATATTACATACAAATGTTTTCATTCAATAGGAGACAAGATTCAGCCAGCCAGTTCTGACATTGCAGATGTGAGGACATGGGAGACCTCCCTGGGTGTTGATGTTCTGACAGATGTTGGGAAGACTGTTGATAAACAGGGAGAATAGAATTGGTCCGAGAACTGAACCCTGTGGGACACCGACATTACAAAGAAGACTGGGAGATTTTACACTGTCGACTGCTGGCTAGGTGAGATAGAAGGACTCGGTGGTCAACGGTGTGAAATGCCCTTTTTAGGTCTAGGAAGACAGCACCCACATTTTTGTCTAACAGGCCTTTGACTTTATCTACATTGACATTTACCCATGGGGACAATAAAGTTTAGTTTATCCTTACCTTATCTTATCATCCAAAATTGTTATCAGTATTGTCTTGTCCAACTAACTGACGGTTAATAAATACCACATTAGTTATTGTACCCCTGTAATTGTGCCCCTAAAGTAAAGGGGTTTACTTTTCTCATATCTTCATATTTGTCACAATGTGGTGGCGTAATAGGACCCAATAGCAGACAAGTGGAGGTGGGCAGCAAGTCCAAGGGTTTTTAATGAACAAGACTAATAAACAGAACAAGGGAACAAAAAACGAACAAAACAAAACCTCTCAGTAACCACTGGAAGAGGGGAAAGGGAAAACAAAATAATTAACTTTAAACGCTAACATCTAACACGGGGAACACTTACTTGAAACATGGAACATGAAACATGGACAGTGCAACATGGACAGTGTAACAGAGATAAACCGACACAGAAAACTGGAACTCAAATACACAGGAACAAATGTCAAATGAGAAACACCTGGGGTGATTACAACTGGAGATACCTGGGAGGGGAAACAGACTGACAAAAAACTACAAGAAACAACACAAGGAACTAGAACTATGGGCGACAAGACACACACCAGACACCGGGACAAAACAAGCAGACTACAGACACTAAACGGAGAACAGTAACTACAAAGACTAAGACTAAACAGTTAACCTAATACAAGACAAGAAGAGTAACACTACACTAACAGGGGAACATGAAGAAGAGCAAGAGAGAGAAGGGGAGAGAGAGAGAGAGAGCAAGAGAGAGAGAAGGGAAAGAACACTAAGGGACAGAGAGATGAGAAACACACATACAGGGACAGGGAGAGGTAGAGCAGGGGAGAACAGTCCATGGACCGGTTGGATGTTACAATATTCAGAGTTAATTATATTGTTTACACTGTTTATTTTTCTCATATTTTTATATTCAGAGTTAATTATATAGTTTACAGCGTTTATTTTTTCTCATATATTTATATTCAGATCTACTTTTATTGCCTATATTTATGTCTTTCTACTATTACCCTACCTACCCATACCTTTACCTCCCCTCCCCCATGCTGCTACGACGCCCCCGGATCTCTCCAAGGGGATCAATGAAGGAATATCTTATCTTGTCTTGTGTGTTCCGGAATTGTTCCTGTTCAGAAAGTGTGTGTGCGTGCGTGCGTGCGTGCGTGCCCCTGCAGGGATGGGGAGCACTGGCTTTGTTGTTCGTCTTTGCCTTCAGAGGACAGAGTTCTCTCTACATGTATATGTGTGGTATTGATTCCATGTCCCTCAGTAGTAGATGTATGTGTGTACTGTATGTATGTATGAGTATGTGCTGTGTGTACATATTTTATGTGTGTATGTAATAACTATGTAAGTATGTTTTATTTTCTAAAGCACATTTAAAGGACAACTGTATGTTGCACCAAAGCGCTGTACATATAAACGGCACTATAATAAAACACAGTAAAAACGTGGTACAGAAAGCAATACAAATACGACAAATATAACAACAAGTAAGATACAAAAATAAGAAATACACAACATAAAAGCAGGGTAGGTGTGAGATCAGACTATCCAGACTAAAGAGGGAGGGATGACTATATGACACTAGGTGGAACTAGGGTTGAATACGTCTCAGGGGGGACTATACGACACTAGGTGGAACTAGGGTTGAATACGTCTCAGGGGGGACTATACGACACTAGGTGGAACTAGTTGAATACGTCTCAGGGGGGACTATACGACACTAGGTGGAACTAGTTGAATACGTCTCAGGGGGGACTATACGACACTAGGTGGAACTAGGGTTGAATACGTCTCAGGGGGGACTATACACTAGGCCAGGGGTCAGCAACCTTTACTATCAAAAGAGCCACTTTCCCCCCCTCCCACAAAATAAAATGCTCAGGGAGCCGCACAACCTATTTACCCTTAAAATGAAGATAACGTTCTATCACACTCTCACATGCGCATATCTAGCCGCATACGCATGTCTAGGACACACATACTCGTATGTGTACATAACTGAATGTTTACATTTTTTTTTTTTTTTTTTTTTTTTACTTTTTTTTTTTTTTTTTTATGTCAGCATCCCCATTGTCTTTGCTGAATGTTTGTTAGTGTTTGGTATTTTTTGTTGGTTTTTAGTACTTTTAAACATTTTTAGTAAGTAGTTTTCATTTGATCCTATAATTTTTCATTCACCGATTTGTGGACTTTTTTTTTAGTGTCCTGAAAGGCGCCTTATAAATCAAATGCATTATTATTATTATTATTATTATTATTATTATTATTATTATTATTATTATTATTATTATTATTATTATTATTATTATTATTATTATTATTATTATTATTATTATTATTATTATTATTATTATTATTATTATTATTATTATTATTATTATTATTATTATTATTATTATTATTATTATTATTATTATTATTATTATTATTATTATTATTATTATTATTATTATTATTATTATTATTATTATTATTATTATTATTATTATTATTATTATTATTATTATTATTATTATTATTATTATTATTATTATTATTATTATTATTATTATTATTATTATTATTATTATTATTATTATTATTATTATTATTATTATTATTATTATTATTATTATTATTATTATTATTATTATTATTATTATTATTATTATTATTATTATTATTATTATTATTATTATTATTATTATTATTATCATCATCATCCAGGAGGGAAAAGACACTTTGGATAGTAGGGACTGCATCTCTGCCTGTCCTGACCAGGAAACACTTTGCAACTGTGATCCCCTCTGGCAATAGTTGGATATTGTAATGTGTGGCGAGGGGTTGCAGCAATTCCACTGAGAGAAACTGGTCTGAGGCTGGATAACATGCCTGTATGCCTCTCATAAGTTGTTATCCAACTCATGAGAACCTGCTCTCAAGCTCTGGATAGAACAGTCTCTGTCTCAGCTGATCTCCTGAGCTGAGGTCTGAGCTTGTGCCACAAGATGCCATTACATATGGCCTTTGTCCTGTCATACATGTCCACTGCCATCTCTGAGGTGCGATAACCTTTGAGTGTGTCCTGCACTGTGCTTTTAAATAGTACAGATAGGTATTGAAGATGTGCACTTTAACGCAGCAGCACCTGGAGCCTCCATACCCATGTCCAGTGTCCACTGACAAAGACATGCTCATGATACTGTGATAAACTATAATAAGCTTTAATCGAACCCTGGTTCATTTCCTCGGATAGTCCGGTTGGTTTGGGGTGGTGTGAAAGCTCATTCACTCTTGCAAGTGAACCCTGCATTTGAGATGTGAATGCAAAGCGGACCAAAGGCAGGAAAATACCCAAAAAGCGGACCAAAGGCAGGAAAATACCCAAAAATCTAATATCTTTTTTATGAGACTTTTTTTTTCGATTGCTTAAGCATGATTTTTAAAACGGGGCCCGGTGTTTCAAAACACACAATTAACACAACCACACACACAATTATCAGAACACCTCAGATCCTTTGCTAAATTAAACACTTGTCAAAACCATACACTAATTTAAAAAAACTACATTTTGTTACTATATGAATCACACGTTTTATATGACTTAATTCTGTTTGAACCAGTTACTCACACTGCTGTGCTTAACCTAAAACACATTTAGCTATTCTACTTCTCAGTGATTAGAGTACTGTAAGTGAAGTACGCAGAGAATGTGCAAATATACAATAAATTCACCAAACACTATACACAAGACCAATGCTGTAGACTGATGAAAATATTATTTATTTATCTACATATAACCAAATCAATGATGCAGACTGCTGGAAAAAAAAACATTTTCTCTCCATATACCCAAATCAATGATGCAGACTGATGAAAATATAAATTTTCTCGCCATATAACCAAATCAGTCAACATTTCAACATGGAGAATCACAACAAAACATGTCCCAGTTTTCATGCTACTATGTGCATAACACTGTAAGCTCAGCAAATATCAGACAAACATAAAATACTGTATCCAGTAGGCCTACAGGTTAAAATTACAGTAAAACAAAAACAATTTTGAAAATTTTTAAATAGAGTACAGAAAATACTAGACATTATCTCTTTGCCTAGCTGGATCTGGCAAGATACTTTTTTGCTCTGTGTATTGTTTTGCAAAAAGTGTGAGGCTGACATTGTGCTTATAGAGGTGCAAATCTGGGCCTATGTTTTGCTCCTTGAGTGTAATGTTTTGATAATTGTGTAATACTTTTGATTTGAGTGTTTATGCAATTGAAGAAAACTGTAAAGACTAGAGATTAACTGTTTATTTCTTTTGTACATAGGCTGTGCATATGTTTGTTTGTTTGTTTATTTGCTTATGTGTATGATTCTTAACTGTTTTTATTTTGTTATTGGTGTATATGTGTGTATGTATGTACAGTATATGTATATATATATATGTGTATATATGTATATTTGTACTCCTGTTGGGGCCTCTTGGACCAGATCAATGTTTTATCTGGCTAAATAAAGGTTAAATAAATAAATAAGAAAGTTTGATCAGTTTAAGGAGCGTTGAGAGCAGTGTCATTCATTGAGAAAACCCTCTCTGTAAGGCCTCTCGGTAAGGCCACACAGCCAGGGATCAATCCATTGGCCACGTTCCCTCTACTGTACTGTACTGTGGGATTAGCTACAAATCCCCCCTCTTTGAAACCCTGGGTTAAGAGCAGAGTCAGTGAACCTGCTGTAAACGGGGCTCCGCTTCTATTTTTATACCGTTTGCTCTTAGTCAGCTTTGGTGCAAAAAAACTAACAAAGAAACACATCAAAGCTTATAGTGCAGGAAAAAAACCAAACCTCTCATTTATAACTGGTTCACAGCCAAATTAATTATTCATTCCCATTACCATTTACCAAAAAGAACAACCGGAAGATACTGTAGGCCTGATGTACACACACACACACACACACACACACACACACACACACACACACACCTTTCCCAGTGTCATGGATCATTGCGGAGCAGATAATGAGAACGGTGGCCTTGTTCTGAATCTGTTGAAAATCGTTCACCTTAGAGAGGAATGCGTGAATTTTAAACTGAAATATATATATATGTCATAGCCCTGTGCGAGAGGGATGGTGTACCCCGTGCTGTGTGGTCCTCGACATGCGTTCTCGGGACCCTGAGGTGGTACCCGAGCAGTCCTCAGGAAAATGAGGAATGGTTTTCCTTCACTAGAGGTTAGCCCAGTGGGAGAGACTATTTCCGACCAAGGTTTGCTATTATATCCAGTGTAGACGGTTATGGAATTCTGGACTAAATAACATCTAACTAACAGTGGCTCTGGAGGTAGAGCAGTCATCTGGTAATCCGTCTGTCAACCGTCGGTGTGTGAATGTGTGAGTGAATGGGTAAAATTTGAGGAACAAATTGTAAAGCGCTTTAGATAAAAGCCCTATATATATATATATATAAATGCAGCCATTTATAGCCATTTAATAATATACATTTGGTCACCATTAGAAAAACTTTAAGGAATGTCTGACCACTAAGTGTGTCTGCCTCTTAACCACCAAAACCTGCACGGACTATAACGTATGACGTATATCATGTCAGTTAGGGTAGCTAGCTACATACCCTCACTTGCTTATGCATACTGTTTATTTTTCTTATATTTTTCTTAAGGCTGTCAAATATATCGCGTTAATATCGCGTTAACTCCCGATTCTATTAATGCCACTAATTTTTTTAACTCAAGATTAACTAAAATTTTTTTTTTTTTTTTTTTTTTTTACTAGACTTCACTCAGGTGTATTATTGATGCTCTCATTGATACTATGTTTGTTTCTGAAGTGTGTGTGTGTGTGTGTATGTGTGTGTGTGTGTGTGTGTGTGTGTGTGTGAGAGATATAGAGAGAGAGGGGGGTGAGAGAGATGAGGAAGGGGCAAAAGAGAAAAAGAGCTGGGAGAGTGTGTGTGAGGGAGAGAGGGGGGTGTGTGATTAATCAGCCCTTGTGTGTGTGAATGTAACAAGTTCCTAACGTTTTCTTTCCCCTATTATTTCATGCACACTTTATTCATTGTTTTAAATTATTATTTTCTTTTAAGTTATTTTGTGCATCACTCTGTTTTGAATTTGATGCAAATTTGCAATGCATGAGGGTCATCCTTTTGTGTTAAATGGCTGCACAAAGCAAGCATTTGTTGACTCGCATGTTGATAAGAGTATTAAAACTTGGAACTTGAAAAATATCTGTTTAAGGTATAAAAAAAAATTTAAAATAAAAATGTGATTAATTTGCGATTAATCGCAAGTTAACTATGGACAATCATGCGATTAATCGAGTTAAATATTTTAATCGTTTGACAGCACTAATTTTTATATTCATATTTTATTTCATTGCCTATATTTATGTCTTTCTTCTATTACCCTGCCCATACCTGTACCTCCCCTCCCCCATGCTGCTATGATGCCCGAATTTCCCCAAGGGGATCAATAAAACAATATCTTATCTTAAATGAAGTGCTTATATGTAACGTTCTGGGTTCTTGTCTTAGGAACCCTACTGTCATTCTGGAGTTATTTCACCTGGTGGTTAGTATCTGCACACATTGTTGGTCACGCCCTATTCCTGATGTGTCACTGATTGTTCTTTCACCACTGGTTGCTGTCACGAGCTGTCAATTACATGTCACTGATGCATTGGAATGTTTGGTATTTGACTATTTATTCACTCGTTTGTTCACTCTGTCCTTGTCGAGGCTTCAGACTGTCGATCGTGTGGAAGGAGCTGGAGAAAGTGCTGACCTTCTCGATGTATATTTATCTGCTGTTATCTACCTTTCTCTCAGTTGACGCTCGGCATCTTGTCCTGGTATCCCTTTTGCTCAGTGTTCTTATAAGACACCTCGAAGAAAGAGCAACCCATTCTCTGTCTCACATTATTTCCTCCACTATTGGACTCACAATTGCTTACCTGCACGCGTTACACTCATATATTTGGGGAGGGGGTTGTCTTTCATATTACCTCTATTTCTTTAGGGTAAAACATTTACCTCTTCTCAATATTGAGGGGGACATGTCCCCTGCAACACCCCTAAAACTATGCCTATGTTTGAGACCATGTAAGCGCCTTTAAAAAAAATGCACACTGATGCTAGAGTCTCAGAAAATAATTAATGATGAAGAGAAGAGCTTCCTGTCTGCACACCAGGAGGCACACTATACAGACCGTTCTTCTTCTTGTCATTATCCAGTGCCGTATCCAGTCATTATCCTGTACCGTTTTGACAGTTCGGTACTTTGAGTGAACGTTTACTATGGTTCCATATTGGCAGAAGGAAAAAGGGACTTTTCCCAGCCGTTTAAATAGGTGATAAAGTAGCAGTGTGCGACCCAATGGCAACTGAATTGGGAACGATTTAGAAGATAAATGTGACAGTAAATTACCGTGTATCCAGTAGGATTTTCCCCGGGCAGAGGGATTTATATTCCAACTTTCTGGGTTATCACTGAAATACTTATTTTGAAATGACCCATCTTTACGTGACATGTGATTACCGGTTGGCCCTTCGTGGATAATGCTATATATATATACTGAAGTTAGTTAGTGTCTATGGTTCCTTGCTCATTATACAATGATAATTCGAAGCTGATTTGGGTCACACGTGGACTAAACTTGTTGGCACATCATTGTGATTTCTTCTTAATGTGCTCCAGAACAGAATTATTTGCATTATTCTATAATACACCAAATCATACAATTTCATAACATGGAACTTTATAAACAGTGGATTGGTGTGGTCATAGTAATCAGGCTTATTAATGCTACAAATGGCCTAGCATTTTGCCTACTGCTTTTGCAGTAAGATTATTGGATTTACAGTCTTTTTAAATGTCGATCCCCATACTACTACTATGTAAAATAGTATAAGTACGCAGTCAATTATATACAAGGCCTTTTATTTTTGAAGTTTTGAATTTTTACTATTGAACTGTAGATGTTGTATATCCACTGTGCATTCTCACATTCATGTGTTTCTTTGTTGTTGTTGTTGTTGTTGTTGTTGTTGTTGTTGTTGTTGTTGTTGTTGCTGCCTGTATTTTTTGTTTTCCTTTTCTTTTCTTTGCTCTGAAGAGCTACCATGCTGTTCCAAAACAAATACCTCCAATACTGTTGCGTGGGAAATATGAAGCATCTCGTATTTAAACGTTCAAATATTTATTCCACGAGTCCCAGAAGTCCCGCCTCCAGTCTATTGTCTGCGCAGGAACATCAGGTTTCATCACAAAAACATCCTTTTTATTATTTTTAGTTCTCTGGTTTCTGGCTTTGGGAGGGAGATGTTTACAAAATATCGATTGCTCTCTTCTTGACCTCAAGGAATATATTAATTCTTAAAATGCGTGGTATTCTCCTTTTTAAGTGCCACGGTAGTACATAACTGAATATGCTACAAACCTTGACTGTATTTGTCCCTGGACAGCAATTGGTTTTGCAACAAGAAATAGATACATACAAGACGATGAAATATTAAAAGCCTACATAGGGTGGGTGGGTGGGTGGATAGGGAGGGTCGTGGGGTGTTGGGTTGGGGTTTCACACCACTGCTTGTCCCTCCCTTTTCTCTCTCTCTCTCTCTCTCTCTCTCTCTCTCTCTCTCTCTCTCTCTCTCTCTCTCTCTCTCTCTCTCTCTCTCTCTCTCCTGCCTGCCTGCCTGCCTGCCTGCCTGCCTGCCTGCCTGCCTGCCTGCATGCCCGCCCGCCCGCCCGCCCGCCCGCCTGCCCGCCCGCCCGCCTGCCCGCCCGCCCGCCCGCCCGTCCGTCCGTCTGTCTGTCTGTCTACCATCCTGGTCTGAGGTCAGAAGGGAATGACGGTGGGACTGAAATGAGTGTCCGTATCTATTGGTGTTTACAGGAGGAAATGTGAACCTGGAGAACAGAAGTTAGGGCCGGCCAACCGAGTGATGGATGGATTTAGCCTTCGTCACTGACCTGTCCTGTCGTTGTGCAGGTCAGTGAGGTTACTTTGCTGGACACCTATAGGATTTTACTACTGACTCTCACTATAGTAGAAAGAGAAGTGTTTGGCCTTGATGCTGAGGTTGCCTTACCGGCAGACTGCAGAACATCATAATACAGACTCAATGTAAGAAAAAAAACAGGGTATACGAGGTTCTTATCAAAGGGAAGAGGTCAAGGTGTCACTTTGAGGTGGTTTTACATTCCTGTAGAGCAGCGGTTCTCAAACCTTTTCATGTCACGGAGCCCCAGGTTGATACATAATTGACCAAGGACCCCATATGAAAAGATTTCATCCCATGGGGCCCCATCTGACAAGATACTTGATGTCACATATTTGATCCTGAATCTCATAACTGTCTATACTGTCGCTGGAGAGATAACAGAGGTGAGAGCAGAATAGTCCTCCTTATACTGGGTGTCAAACAGGAAGAAAGACTGTCAGATTTTAAGCTGAAAGACTGTCAGGTTTTAAACTAAACAGTAATTCAAAAATGCACTATTGCATTATTTGACTCTGTCTATTCCATTTTACTAACTGTTTTATTGCACTGCACTATTGCACTATTTTGCTGCTCTTTTATTACTGTCTATTTTAAAATGGTCTATATTATGTGTGATGATCAAACCCTAAACAAGGAGGCCTTTGGGGATGTTAGATCCTAATATGAAGAACTAGTTCTATGTCTTACCTTGACTTTGTCTATTTTTGTCAAATTTGGTCAAATTTGGTCTATTTTTGTCTATTTTGCTAATTTTGCTCTTTATCTTTTTTTTATATCTTTTTTTTACTGCTGTGAAGCACTTTGAGCTGCAATTCCGTAATGTAACGTGGGTGGAGGGTCACGGACCCTAATGTAACGTGGGTGGAGGGTCACGGACCCTAATGTAACGTGGGTGGAGGGTCACGGGCCCTAATGTAACGTGGCTGGAGGGTCACGGGCCCTAATGTAACGTGGCTGGAGGGTCACAGGCCCTAATGTAACGTGGCTGGAGGGTCACGGGCCCTAATGTAACGTGGCTGGAGGGTCACGGGCCCTAATGTAACGTGGGTGGAGGGTCACGGGCCCTAATGTAACGTGGGTGGAGGGTCACGGGCCCTAATGTAACGTGGCTGGAGGGTCACGGGCCCTAATGTAACGTGGGTGGAGGGTCACAGGCCCTAATGTAACGTGGGTGGAGGGTCACGGGCCCTAATGTAACGTGGCTGGAGGGTCACGGGCCCTAATGTAACGTGGCTGGAGGGTCACAGGCCCTAATGTAACGTGGGTGGAGGGTCACGGGCCCTAATGTAACGTGGGTGGAGGGTCACGGGCCCTAATGTAACGTGGGTGGAGGGTCACGGGCCCTAATGTAACGTGGGTGGAGGGTCACGGGCCCTAATGTAACGTGGCTGGAGGGTCACAGGCCCTAATGTAACGTGGGTGGAGGGTCACGGGCCCTAATGTAACGTGGCTGGAGGGTCACAGGCCCTAATGTAACGTGGGTGGAGGGTCACGGGCCCTAATGTAACGTGGGTGGAGGGTCACGGGCCCTAATGTAACGTGGGTGGAGGGTCACAGGCCCTAATGTAACGTGGGTGGAGGGTCACGGGCCCTAATGTAACGTGGGTGGAGGGTCACGGGCCCTAATGTAACGTGGCTGAAGGGTCACGGGCCCTAATGTAACGTGGGTGGAGGGTCACGGGCCCTAATGTAACGTGGGTGGAGGGTCACGGGCCCTAATGTAACGTGGCTGAAGGGTCACGGGCCCTAATGTAACGTGGCTGGAGGGTCACGGGCCCTAATGTAACGTGGGTGGAGGGCTGTGGGCCAAATAAAGCGACTGGACATTGATAAGATAAGATAAGATAAGATATTCCTTTATCGATCCCCTTGGGGAAATTCGGGCGTCATAGCAGCTTGGGGGAGGGGGGAGGGGAGGTAAGGGTATGGGCAGGGAAATAGTGGAAAGACATAAATATAGACAATAGAAATAGATCTGAATGTAAGAATATGAGAAAGATAAACAGTGTAAACAAAGGTGCAGATGAGGGTCTGTATGCCCTATCGGTTATATTATACATTACAATAAATATAGGCAATAAAACATTTTAATCTGAATATATACTATGAGTAAGAGTAAAGGTAAACAGTATACACAAGGTGCAGTATACATAAGGTACCCTAACTGGCATGATATACGTCATACATTGTAGTCCGTGCAGGTTTTGGTGGTTAAGAGCCAGACACACTTACTGGTCAGACATTCCTAATAGTTCATTGAATGCATGTATTAAATATATAAATGGTAAATGGCTGCATTTATATAGCGCTTTTATCCAAAGCGCTTTACAATTTGTTCCTCACATTTGACCCATTCACTCACATTCACACACCAATGGCGGAGGCGACCATGCAATCTATCTAGGTCGTCCTCGGACGGGCCCTCCATCGGTGCTTCCAGTCATCCCGATCCTCCATGCATCTGGCTAGCTCGCCGGTGCTTTCTGTTCCCACATCTCTCCTGAGTACGTCCACGTAGGTTAACGTGGGACGTCCTCGTGATCGATGCCCATGTGTTGGTTCCCACAGTACAAGTTTGCTGGTTGGCATCTCATGGTGTCTCTGGCAGTGACCTGCCAGCCTCATTCTCCTGACTGCCACTTTATCGCTCACCTTTAGCACCCCCCCATACAAGATTGCATTAGTGACATGCTCATCCCTGTTGATGTTGAGCACCACACGCATCATTCTGGTGTAGCACCCATCCAAGGACTTCTGCAGGGTGGGCTTCAAGGTCCAGCATTCACTGCCATACAAAAGGACAGACTCAACTGTTGCATGAAAGAAGTTGAGCTTGATTTGACGGGGGAGGTTGGATTTCCACACACTGGTCATGCCGTTCAGAGCCCTCCACGCAAGTGCCTTCCTCACTTTAAGGTCTTGCTCGGACGAGTTGACCCACGAGCCCAGGTACTTGAAATCACTGACTTCCTTTAGAGGTGCAAGGTGCCAACCTACTCTTCGGGAGCAATTATGGGTTAAGTGTCTTGCTCAAGGACACTTCGACATGCTGCCCGGGAGGAGTGGGAATTGAACCGGGAACCTCCGGATTACCAGACGGCTGCTCTAAAAAAAAAAGTTAGGTCTTATAGGTCTATATCAGCGTGTTGTACCTTGTAATATTCTAAGTTGTTTAGAAATCCCCCTTCATGTAGTTCTATTGCATCAAAATAGACCAAACAGAATATCTAATAATTCTCTGGAACGCCCTTTGGAGGGGCCAAAAATTATGTTGGCGCAGAGTTTGGGCAGCCCTGCCTTATGGGGAGCGTTTAGCATACAAGTACACTGTGTAGATTATACCTCCTCTCAAAGACATCCTGCGGGAGTTTTAATTGAATGTACTGTAATAATAACCTGCTCTCAATTAAACAACAAATGTATTCCTCACAGAGTTAAAACGGAAGACCTAAATAAACTAAAAAGGTGCGCTCAGTAGAGATCTCCCCCAGACGGCAGCCACGGAGTTCTTCTCTCTCCTTCTCTCACAGAGCAAACAGACGTGCCTGCAATGTTTGTAAGTGCAAGAGCCAGGGCTACGGTTTTCAAACCCCCTACAGACAAACATATAAGTCTAACGGCTTGTCGTCTCTATGGAGTCATGTATTATGTGACGACTGATGGTGCTGTGTCTTGTAATTGTTTTTGGGGCGAAGCCAAAGAAACATGTTAAATTCTATTCTATTCTGTTCTTAGTTCAGTTGCCTTTATTATCACAGATGGGAAATTATATCCTACCCTATCCTATTGTATTGTATTGTATTGTATCCTATCATATTCTATTCTATTCTATCCTATTGTATTCTATCCTATCCTATCCTATCCTATCCTATCCTATCCTATCCTATCCTATCCTATCCTATCCTATTCTATTCTATCCTATCGTATTGTATTCTACTCTATTCTATTCTATTCTATTCTATTCTATTCTATTCTATTCTATTCTATTCTATTCTATTCTATTCTATTCTATTCAGTTCGGTTCAGTTCAGTTCACTTTATTATCACAGATGGGAAATTCTATCCTACCCTACCCTGTATTGTATTGTATTGTATTGTATTGTATTGTATTGTATTGTATTGTATTGTATTGTATTCTATTCTATCCTATCCTATCCTATCCTATCCTATCCTATCCTATCCTATCCTATCCTATCCTATCCTATTCTATTCTATCCTATTGTATTGTATTCTACTCTACTCTACTCTACTCTATTCTATTCTACTCTATTATATTATATTCAGTTTGGTTCAGTTCAGTTCAGTTCAGTTCACTTTATTATCACAGATGGGAAATTCTATCCTATTCTATTCTATCCTATTCTATTCTGTTTTATTCTATTCTATCCTATCATATCCTATTCTATTATATGCTACTCTCCTCTATTCAGTTCAGTTCAGTTCAGTTCTGGTCACTTTATTATCACAGATGGGAAATTCAATATTCTGCGAGTGCTGCTCTTCCATAGAACCTCACACTGCATTACATGCCTTATCTGAGAGGACGTGGGTGGCTGCAGATACACAGGCATTCAGAGATGTACACACATACTGTACACACACACACACACACACACACACACACACACACACACACGCACACACACACACACACGCACGCACGCACGCATGCACGCACACACACACACACACACACACACACACACACACACACACACACACACACACACACACACACACACACACACACACACACACACACACACACACACACACACACACACACACACACACACACACACACGCACACACACACACAAACTACAAGCACACAAACACGTGACCTCTATGTCAAATCTCAGCCTGCTAGGCAAAAACTGTGGCCGGTAGAAAGGGGATGTTTTAATGGACCAACCAACCAACCAACCAACCAACCAAACAACCAACCAACCAACCAACCAACCAACCAAACAACCAACCAACCAACCAACCAAACAACCAACCAACCAACCAACCAACCAAACAACCAACCAACCAACCAAACAACCAACCAACCAACCAACCAACCAACCAAACAACAGAGCAGGTTATAGAGCTGCTGGTTGCAGCTAAACAGCACCCAAAACACTCCTTTTTAAGACTGTTTATAATCTCTTCTGTCTTGTTTATCTTTTTTTACTATACATTTTTTTTATTTTAAACCATACAAAAGAAGTAACTTTTTTGTTTTTATTTTACTTATTTCCTTTTGTCTGAAAAGTGTCTTTCAGTTCCACGAATGTGGCCGTGCCAAAGAAACGTCCGCGCCGGAAGTCAAAGGTGATAACTCTACCCTCAGTCTTCTGAGGAACTACACTGGATTTAGAGGGCAAATATAACAGTAAAGTGCAATAGTAATATACAATGTCATGTACAATCAACTGGAGTATATATATATAGATGAGTACTACTGAGTAATAGTAATGCTAATCAGATGTGTGTACAGTGTTATAGTATTATTATGTACAGTGATACAGGTATAAAAACACTATGGTAGTAAGTCATACTGGTCAGCAGTATGACCAGTAAAAGTAGGTAAGGGATATTTACAGATACAGATATAGTATATACAGGTATGTAAAAAGGATTATATGCACAGATGTGGATACATATTATATATAACTTTGTACGACAGTATGTACAATAATGCTCTATATACTGTATATATATTTATATCTACTGTGTATATATATATTAAATATATATATATACAGTAAATATAAATATATATACGGTATATACAGTATTATTGTTGTACATGGCTTTCATACAGAGTTATATGTAGATTACAGTGTAAGGCAGTTGTATGAATGAATGACTTTATTTGACAATATAAAAATAACATGTGACAGAAAGCTGCAGTCAGGAGATACTGCCAAGGATGAACACAAAAAAGCTCAGAGCTTATTTCCATTGTGGTCCTTGTAGGGGGGTAGGGGAATGAGATGCTTAGACATGCATCATACAGACATGACATCACAACACATCACATATACCATTTATATACATAACAGACTCATAAACATGCAAGGGTGCCTTTTTGCTGAGTGTCTTGGTTAATCATAGTCCCTTTTGAGCCATGTCTTCAGGCTGGACTTGAATCTAACAGCATTGACTACGATTTTCAGGTCACTGGGCAGACTGTTCCAAAAGACAGCTGCTGAATACAAAAATGACTCCTTCCCCATACAACTCCTGAATCTGACTGGCACAAAGTAGACAGTGAAGGCAGGTACTGTAGGTATAAATTGAGTATAGGCAATGGGGTTCAGAGTTCAGAGTTTATATGGTATGGGAGTGGGCAGGGGCGTAGCTGGGGGGGGGGTAGCTTAGGATGATTCCAAGGGCCCAGCACTGAGGGGGGCCCCAAAAAAAATAAAAAAAATAAAAGTTTTTTTTTTTTTTTTTTTTTTACTAGACATCACTCAGGTGTATTATTGATGCTCTCATTGATACTATGTTTGTTTCTGAAGTGTGTGTGTGTGTGTGTGTGTGTGTGTGTGTGTGTGTGTGTGTGTGTGTGTGTGTGTGTGTGTGTGTGAGATATATAGAGAGAGAGGGGGGGCTTTGGTAGACTATTGCATTGGTCCATTCATTGAAGATGAACGCAATGCGGCATCCTTTACTAGGCTCACCCACCAACAGTGCAGGTGCTGAACTGCTGATCCGAATGTATAGGTAAAAACCATATTATGCGTTTTCATCAATAAAAAAATGGCCAAAAAAAATTCGCTCGCGCGCTTACGCACGCTCGCATACACTGGGGGCCTACAAATACATTCTTTCATGGGGCCCAGAATCTGGAGCTACACCCCTGGGAGTGGGTCTGCAAGATTGCAGCCCGAGGGGAAGAAGCTGTTCCTGAGCCTGCTAGACTTGGAACAGAGATTCCTATAGCGCCTCCCAGAGGAAAGGAGGGCAAACAGGGATGAGAAATTAAGAGAAAAAACGAAAAGAAAGTACTATCTTCTACTACTATCATGCACTCTTCCTACTATACTAATACGTCTCTACTACTATGCACTCAACACTGCAGCACCCACGTTTCAACACTGGTTGATGAACATTGTTACTCAGCTGAAAGAGTTAATGACCTCCTGCTGACTTGTCGTACATAACTTGTAAGTCGCTTTGGATAAAAGCGTCAGCTAAATGACAAAATGTAAATGTAAATGAGAGGTGTCCTTGACAATGCTGCGTGCCTTCCTCAGACACTGTTTGTGATGAATAGACTCAATTGCAGGGAGTGATGTACCGGTGATGCGTTGGGCGTTTTTCACCACCCTCTGCAGTGCTTTCTGGCCTGAAGCAGTGCAATTGGTGAGTATGCGTTTCTATAAAAGTTCACCAGATTCTGAGGAGACCGGTGGGCTTTCCTCAGTCTCCCCAGGAAGAAGAAATGTTGGTGAGCCATCTTGATCAGTGATGAGAGGTGTTGAGGGTCCATGAGAGGTCCTCTGAGACGTGGACACCCAGGAATCTTAACCTCTTAAGCATCGGGCAAAAATGGGGCTAGTTTTGTTTTTGACGATTGCATACCCAAAGTAATTTGCGATTTATTATACTTTATACTTATAGCACATGCATGAGTCTGGTCTCTAAAAGGTAACATTCTGAAGTTTCTTACACAATAAAGAAGAATCACTTTGAGTGCTAATGAAATAGAATAACAGAGGTTTGAACACACTGAAGTAAAAGTGTTGTGTAAAACGGCATTACTCATCTTCACCACATCTTCACAGACAACAGCCTAATCACTTTTCAGGATTTGACTGAAGGATATGGCACTGGGACAGACCAACACTTTCAATTTCTACAGTTGAAATCAATTTTGAAATCTGAAATTAACATTACACAAAATGATCTTGAACCACCTCCAATTATATTAGCAATGAATAAAATAACATCACAGAAGAAAATATTTAAAAAATATATACAAAATACTGGCATGCACAGACACTACAGTCCATCTCCCCTTCACAAAATGGGAACAGGACTTGGCTTTCTCTCCCAATGCCGTATCCTGGCAACACATTTGCACGAACACATTCACAAACACTAACCTTCAATTAATCCAATATAAGGTGTTACACAGAGTACATATCACACAGCACAAGGTGTTTAAAATGGGATTTGCAAGCACAGATGTATGCTCTCATTGCACCCTCAACAACACCCCAGACAACTATTTCCATGCCACCTGGCTCTGCCCATCTGTTCAAGACTTCTGGAATTCCGTCATCAATACACTATCCCGGGTCATGGGTGGCAGCATTCCTCTCTCTGCCAAATTTTATAATAGTGTTGGTGCCATGTATAGGAGTGCAGTCGTGGGGGACACCGGTGTTCAGGGTGAGGCTGGAGGCGGTGAGATTGTCTATCCTAACAAACTGGGGTCTGTTAGTTAGGACATCAAGTATCCAGTTGCAGACAATGGGGTTAATTCCACAAGGTCACCAAGTTTCGAGATGAGTTTGGAGGGGAGGATGGTGTTGAATGCTGAGCTGAAGTCAATGAACAGCATTCTCACATGTGTGTTGCTCTCATCCAGGTGGGAGTTCAAGTTTCAAGTTTGTTTTTTATTTGTCAGAACAAAATACAGTATACTTTATAACGAAATGTTTGTTTCTTATGAGCCCCTGGGAGTGTGCTACATACAGTAAAGAGAAAGTAAGCAAAAAACAATTAAGAAGTAAAAAGTAGGTAAAGTCAATATACATATATACAATATACAATACAGAGTAAAATGAGTAACAGTGAGGTAGAATGCAGAGGTACAAAACTTGGGGTAGGGTGCAAATGAGGTATGAATGTGGTGCAAATCTCTTTAATAATAGATAAATATAAAGTGTAAAGTGAATAAAGTGAGTGGTAAGGTGAGTGTTTGTTTAAAGTGAGTGTACTGTGTACATGTGGATGTGTGTGCAGTGTGTGTAGATGATGGGTTGTTACATAGTGTCATTGTCATTGAGCATCCTGAGGGAAAAGAAGATCCTTCTGAGTCTCTCTGTACTGGCCACGAGGCTCCGGTAGCGCTTGCCTGACCGCAGCAGTTCAAAGAGGCAGTTGTTTGGGTGACTTTGATTATTCTCTTAGCCTTGGCCCTGCAACGCTTGTTATAAACGTCCTGGAGAGTGGGAAGCCCACCTCCAATTGTGTGCTTGGCTGAACGGGTCACTCTCTGTAGTCTGCTGCGGTCTTGTGCGGTGCTATTCCCAAACCAGGAGGTGATGTTACCCGTCAAGATGCTCTCTATTGTGCACGAGTAGAAGTTCTTAAGGATCTTCTGACTCACTTTGAACTTCCCTAGGCGCCTAAGGAAGTAGAGGCATTGCCGTGCCTTCTTCACTACACTGTCTATGTGTGTGGTTCATGTCAAGTCCTCGGATAGAGCAAAATGTAGCGTGGAGATGTCGTCCTCCGTGCTCTTGTTCTCACGGTAGGCAAATTGATGTTTATCCAGCTGAGGGTGAAAGGCCAGATTTGAGGTGAGCCAGGTCCAGCCTCTCGAAGCACTTCATAATGATGGGGGTGAGTGCAGCGGGGGCCGAGGTCATTGAGGCTGGTGGCAGAGGAGTGTTTCAGCACTGGCACAATGGAGGTGGTTTTGAAGCATGCTGGGACAACTGCCTGGGCTAGTGACAGGTTGAAGATGTCCGTTAACCCCTTAACAATCCTGCACATTTTGCATAAAACGCCTGTCGATTGCATACCCAAAGTAATTTGCGATTTATTATACTTTATATAATTATTATTATTATTATTATATGGCAGTTCAGGACCGTTTACAACCGGACGTGGTCACTCGTCGGAAAGGCTTGTCAAATGACACGCCGGATATTCCGTCTTGTAACTTGAGACCTGAAGCACGCAACAGGTTGAGTGTGGTGACGATCGAAAGGCGGCAAATTCTACTTTCCAACAATGTATTGAATGATTGGGAGAAACGCAGCCCGGAGGTGACAGATGAGAGCAAAGCGCATGGGCGTGGCAGCCCGTATGAGGGCCGTCGAACATTAAGACTGTAGCCCTATTTTCAGAAATCTCGCCTAATGGTACATGCCCAAGTAAATGGAAGATTGCTCCACTTCCACAAGGTCAATTAGCATGTTTTCGGTATCTAGGAACATCTAGGGACCTGGGGGTATGTATTCTCAGTGTCGGAAATATTGTGTCTGTTACTAGGCTTGAGTAAATTGTGATGAAACAAAGGAGAATATAAATTATGATTTTCTTTTCCATCTTTGCCGGTGAATAACACCATGTTACAATTGTGCAACCACCGAGCTTGCTCACTGAGCTCATTCACCACCTTCTTGAGATCAAGTGTACAAAAAAATCTAAGCAAATTAATAAAGGGAAGATGATTAAACAGAAGGATTTGGAGATACAGTAATAAATCATAATCCATTTTAATTATAAATTCATATTTGACCTTGAACTTGACCTTGACCTTATTATGGCCAAATCATACATCTATGGATAGGGAAAAAGCTCCTCTTTCCAATGGCAGTGTTAAATCTGGATTTAGTCATTTCCTCCTCGTTTTACGATAAAAGAGAGATAGAATTAGCATTTTTCCGATAAATTCAAAAAAACAAAAACGTAGTGCTGAAAATATACACTTTGACTGCTGTTTTGATAGGCTTAAGGTCTTTACTCTTGGCTACATTTGAAAAAGAAACACAACATTAATTAATACGGTCTGTATTGATCAATTTATGATAAAAACAGCAGTGTCCCCGAATTGGCCTTGCATTAGTCCTGCTTAGTGTGAGACACACGTCGGTGAGGGAGGGAGAGAGTGAGGGGGTTGGAGGTGCGTGCCTCCTGGTTGTCCCTGTCAAAGCGAGTATAAAAGTTATTGAGCTCATCAGGGAGGGAGGGAGGGAGGGAGGGGTCAGTGGTTTGGGAGAGTTGTTGGTGGGTTTATAGTCTGTGATGGCCTGGATGCCCTGCCACATGCGTCAGGGGTCGGAGTTGTTGAAGTGGAAGTATTCAACCCCTAGCTCAGGGCTATTCAACTAAATTGTTCAGGGGGCCACATTGTCAGAAACCCAAGGGGCCAGGGGCCGGACTGCCACGGCGCCTCCCCGTGCTATGAATATATGTACACTTGACACAACACCCAACCACATTTTCACAACTTTTATTTAAAGGGGAACTATTTTTTTTTTTTTTTACTTAATTTTTTAGCGTTTATCGCTTTTCTGGTCAAGTATGACCGACAGAAACAGGTTGAAACGGGATGTAGAGCAGGGGAAGACATTCTGAGAAATGACGGCGGGTCCGGGAATCGAACTCGTGTCCCCCAGATCCGTGACGAGCACGGTTTTCCCCGACGCAGAAATAGCGCCGAGATATGCGGTGAGCTACTGGAGCTCCCCAAAGGGGAACTATTTTACTATTTCTTTCACTATTTGGGCACTTTTACACAATTCCTGTGGGTTTATGGAACACCTCTGTAATTTTTTTTTTTTTAATTCATTGTTTTGTATTTCTAATCAAGTCCTCAAAAACAGCATTTTTCTACCTCAAGATCTTAAGCCGTTTTGAGCCTGGGCTCCAACCACAGTGGGCACTGTGTGGAAACTCAGCTGATTATCATGCAGCGGTGTCTCTCTGACATCACAAATCAGCACATTTTCAGATGACTCAGTTCAGTGAGGGTGAATATTGTGAGAGGAGAATTGGAAGAATGCGCCAATATGAGAATTAGAGACATAGATCATATTAATATAAGTCCACATAGCTAGGAAACAATGCTAAACACTGAAAAAGGCCATTTATAAGATAGTTCCCCTTTAACTACATTGCAAAAGTAGTATACCTTTCAAAAAAAGTGCTTCATTTATGTGCCACATCTGCAACATCTCCTGCAAAAAGTGCTTAATTTATGACTGTGCAACAACTGCAACATCTCCTCTTCAACATTTCAATATAAAAATAAAATAAAAAACAAACAAGTGCATGATGTGCATCTGAACATTCTAACATCAACACTTGGACAAAAAACACATTTATAGTGCAGCTGAGCTTATGAAAAAGTGCTTCATGTCTGTGCAACAACAGCAAATCACAGCATCTTATTAGCACTTATTGTCGACTCTTAACTCTCAAACATCAGGGGGGTGGGGGGCAGACAGGCCTAGCCTACATACACACATCTAATGAGAGCGATTGCACTTCTTTGACTGGGCAATGGCAGAGAAAGAGGGTTCATAGGAAGTGAGGGCTACCCGCAAACAGTGATGCAAATGCTCATTTGTCAAGGAGGCATGGTTGCTTGTTTTAATGGCATTCATGTGAGAGAAACTGGATTCACAGGTGTATGTTGAGCCAGACATTGTTAGCACAGATATTGCCAGCGTTTTTATTTTGGGGAATGTCTTGACATGAATACACTTTATCCAAAATGTTGTGGTGGATTCATTCTCAAGTGCCTGCTTCAGAGCAGATGATGCTTGCATGTCAATTATTTCAAGTTGCAGGAGACCTTCATCAATGTGAAGTGATGCAAGGAACTCTTGTCCTTTTGTGGAAATAGCAGCTACATTGGCAAATGGGTTGCTCACAAAATGCATCAATTCTCTGGACATGTCAAATTCATCAAATCGACTTGCAAAGTTTTCCCTCAATTTATCAATGAAATCTGTCATTAATTGAGTGACTTTTGGCTCAATTGTGCATGTTAACGTTGACATGAAAAGAAAAAAGTTTTTTTTTTTTTTTTTTTTTATATTATCATGTAATCTTTGGCGGGCCGGTCAGAATCATCCCGCGGGCCGGTTGAATAGCCCTGCCCTAGCTTGTGACTGTGATTGGCCCGCTTGAGTCCCCTATTCAAGGTTAGTCCTGGCTGAACAGTAGGCCTGCTTGTCACCAGATCTAAAAGGTCACGTGCCCTTAGTAGGAGACGGACCTTTCTGCTCATCCACGGCTTCTGATTGGGGAATGTAGTGATCCGCTTGAGGGCGAGTAATATGAATCTCCCTCGATACCTCGATCATCTCTCCATCAGCTTCCAACTCTCTCTTGCCAGGTAACTGAGTAACCCTCCCCTCCTTGTGTGTTGTAGAGGTGGATGGCAATGAATAAGACACTGGCGAGAGTGGATCCATTTCAATTGACTATTCTTTGTTTAGTTTGCTGCATAGCATCACACATCCAGGCATGCAAGCCTCACTTCCTCTATTCACGCTTCTTCTACATACCTATCTAGGCAGCGTCTATGCTTTTACCAAACGGTTTCGTGTTTCCGCGTTCCCGTTTTGCGCTCTGATTGGCCACGCACGTTTCTGGTCATGTGACACGTGCGCCCAATCGCATGACGAGCAGTGTCTTAGCCCATTTCCGCGTCGAACAGCCTGCAAACGACCTAACGCCTAGTTTATCACTGGTTAAGCTTAGGCGACTCTTTCGAAGTTGGTTAAGGTTAGAGTTTTGAATCAGGGCTGGCGTTCTATCGCCCTGCTCTAAGACAAAAACTCTAACCTTAACCAACTTCGAAAGAGCGCCTAAGCTTAACCGCCCAAAGAACTTGCCGTCACATGACCAGAAACGTCCCAGAAACATCAGTGGCCAATCAGATTCGCAAAAAAACGCACGAACCGCTTGGTAAAAGTAAAGTCTCTCTCTTTTTATTTTGTTCTTAGTGGGATTGGACACACACACACACACTCAAGCAGACAAACATATAATGCACACAACCACACACACACACACACACACACACACACACACACACACACACACACACACACACACACACACACACACACACACACACACACACACACACACACACGCGCACACACACACACACACACACGCGCACACACAAAACCCGCTCATATAGCCCACAATCGTATCCCATGCACCAGAGCTGTCATTTCCTCTCTACATTTGTGTCGCCCCCCCCCCCACCCCCCCCCCCTTAACCGCCCCCGCGCCTGTCTGTCTGGGTGTCTCTAACCAGGCAGCCGGGGCTGTGTACACACCGCCGCCGGGGCCTTGGCGGCAGCCCTCTGTGAAGGGGGACAGTCTCAACCATGACAAGTGGGCCGACGAACCCACAGGGAAGTTTCCCCTCTGTGCGCCAGCGGAGCAGGTTAAGATCCCTTTGAAAGGGTTCTTGGCGGCGGCAGGTGACGGTGGGTACCATGGCAGGGCAGAGGCAGGGATTGGGCTCTATGTTAAGTGATTCTAGCTGGTAGAGACGCCCTGTATATATCTAAACGGGAGCTGTGCGCCGCCACATGCTAATGAGGAAGGCCTGGGGTGAGACGGTGTTTGGAGCGCCGCGACAGTGAGCTGTCGGCGTGTCAGCAGCGACTCACATTTCACACGGTGCAAAAAACCAATATGACCGGAGTTCACTTATATACCACCGCTTTGTGTGCTCTGAGCTCAACTTTGAAAAGGGGGGGCGTGCCTTGTGCCGGCAGCCATTTCACGCGGATTCAGCAAGTGGGTTATGTTGAAACTTTTATGTGCAGGAAGAGTGTTAGAACCTTAGCGATGCTGTTGTCAGACTTTGCCATAGCGATATATGGGGTCGATTTCAGGTGACCGTAACGGGTGGTATGATAAACAAAACCTTCATCCATTCAAAACCCCCGGAGTGCCCTGTCTCCTCCTTATATAGACGGTCTCTGGTATATTGTTCATTTAGGATCCGGATGGCTTGGGGGTATAGTAGCAGTGTAATATATATTATTTTATTTATACTTTATTTAAACCCTGAGCGAGTCCATCATTTTGGCCAAAAACATTGCTGCATGAAACCCTGCGATTTCTACGATAGAAGCAACAGTAGAAGTAGAACTTCTTCTACGATAGAACTAGAGTTAGGACTTCTACTAAATAAGCAGCAGTTCTAACAGTTGTCACGTTCTCCAGCCAGTTAGTTCTCCACCCCGTTAGTTCTCCAGCCGGTTAGTTCTCCAGCCAGTTAGTTCTCCAGCCGGTTAGTTCTCCAGCCGGTTAGTTCTCCAGCCGGTTAGTTCTCCAGCCGGTTAGTTCTCCAGCCGGTTAGTTCTCCAGCCAGTTAGTTCTCCAGCCAGTTAGTTCTCCAGCCGGTTAGTTCTCCAGCCAGTTAGTTCTCCAGCCGGTTAGTTCTCCACCCTGTTAGTTCTCCAGCCAGTTAGTTCTCCACCCCGTTAGTTCTCCAGCCAGTTAGTTCTCCAGCCAGTTAGTTCTCCTGCCAGTTAGTTCTCCAGCCAGTTAGTTCTCCTGCCAGTTAGTTCTCCTGCCAGTTAGTTCTCCAGCCAGTTAGTTCTCCTGCCAGTTAGTTCTCCAGCCAGTTAGTTCTCCAGCCAGTTAGTTCTCCTGCCAGTTAGTTCTCCAGCCAGTTAGTTCTCCAGCCAGTTAGTTCTCCTGCTGTTAGTTCTCCAGCCAGTTAGTTCTCCTGCTGTTAGTTCTCCATTCGTTTTCTGGCCGTTGGCCAGGTCAATCCTTGTGTAAAACTTCTACGATAGAAGCAGAGGTATAACTTCTATGATAGAAGCAGCAGTAGATAGAAGCAGCAGTAGAAGTAGGACTTCTATGATAGAAGCAGCAGTAGATAGAAGCAGCAGTAGATAGAAGCAGCAGTAGATAGAAGCAGCAGTAGATAGAAGCAGCAGTAGATAGATGCAGCAGTAGATAGAAGCAGCAGTAGATAGAAGCAGCAGTAGATAGATGCAGCAGTAGATAGAAGCAGCAGTAGATAGAAGCAGCAGTAGATAGAAGCAGCAGTAGATAGAAGCAGCAGTAGATAGAAGCAGGAGTAGATAGAAGCAGCAGGAGTAGATAGAAGCAGCAGTAGATAGAAGCAGGAGTAGATAGAAGCAGCAGGACTTCTATGATGGCTAATTCTGCATGTTAAAGTATTAAAGCCTGTCGAGGGAGACTGACGTAAACACTGTCACAGTGCTAAAACTCCAGCCGGTGGCTTACTGCATTAAAAATGAAACGGAGCCCGTCTGTGACAGAGGATCTCTGTGGATAACAAAGACTGTGTATGTGTGTGTGTGTGTGCATGCCTGTGTGTGTGTGTGTGTGAGTGCATGCGAGCATGAGTGAGTGAGAGACTGTTTGTGTGTGTGAGTGAGAGAGAGAGAGACAGTCGGTGTGTGTGAGTGTGTGTGTGTGTGCGAGTGTGTAGTGTGTAGTGTGTGTGTGTGTGTGTGTGTGTGTGTGTGTGTGTGTGTGTGTGTGTGTGCGAGTGTGTAGTGTGTGTGTGTGCGTGTGTGTGTGTGTGTGTGAGAGAGTGAAAATAAATTTATCAAGAACCAATACTATTCTACCTTTCATTCTTGGCAGTCTTAGGCTCTAGTCAATACATTATGAACCATAACATGAAGGTATATTTTTCTCTTAATCTGCCTTTCGTTTTTTCCGTCCATTTCTGATGCATTATGACAAGAATATATCAAAGGAGGCGTATTAAATGCATTCATATAGCTGTGGATGACAGTGCATTTTGGCTTATCTATTACCTAAGGAAGGAGACAACTGTTGCCAAGGAGTGTAAACCGTTCACCTTAGATCTCTGCTCAGTGACGTTCATCCACTCTTTCTGTCCTCATCTCCCCCGTCATAGCTAAAGTGAAAATGTTCTTTAACCCTTTCACTGCCACACTAGAGAAGGTTAACCCATTACTATCACACTACCGACGGTTACCTGCTGTTGTGTGGCAGTGAAAGGGTTAACCTTCTGTGTATTGTCGCAGTGAAAGGGTTAACCGTTTGGCAGTGCGGCAGTGAAAGGGTTTTAATTCATCTGGGGATGAACTGTGGTACGGTGCTTTGTGAACTGGCATCTATAGGCTTACCGTTCGTTTGGGTACCTCCAATATAAAAGACGGATGTCAGCTGTCAGTATATTGTTACACTCGAGTGTCTCACATAGCCAGACCTCTCTCCACGTAAATCTTTAATGTTCTCAATCAACTATATTATGCAGCCCAATGCAGTCACGGGTCGTTTGTTATTTCAGTGCATAACATCGAGCCACAGCGTTAACGTAAGGTTATGTATATAACCAAGTTCTATGAATTATGGTGACGCTCAGCGTCATTCTGCACGCACTTCACTTCGTGCACGCGCACTGAATAAAAAATTCCACAATGTACCTTTACATCCCAACATTCGTCTGGCCACACCCCTATCCACTTACCTTCATAAGCAGGTGTGTGGTCACCTACTTGCCTCCTTCCCAAACTTTCACCACAAGGTGAGATCAAGGGCCGCGGCGGCGTCCTGACGCTGAGCGTCACCATAATTCATAGAACTTGGTTATATACATAACCTTACGTTCTATTTCATTATGGCTGCCGCTCAGCGTCATTCTGCACAAGAGGAGCTGAGCGGGAGACAAAGCTCGACAAATGTACCCCGCTGAGGCCCCCCACAACCATCAGACCGGGGAGGACCGAGCCCCCCCGACCCTCACTAATGGAGGGATACCCTCCCTATTGGAGGACGGGAGGGAGACGGATCCGACCGTGCGAAGAGGAACTCAAGCAACTCAACGCACAGGGTGAGCAGACCGTGGCTTGACCCCACGACTACGCACACGCACAACCCGCATGCCACCAGGAAACGAACGGAAGGAACAACCCCTGTTACTGCCCCCAAAATCACGGGGCCAAGAGCAAACTCAACCCCGTGGCAAGGCCGTAGCAGCGGAGCGCGAAGGAAGACCCAGACCCACCGAAGGGACTGGATCCCCTGGAAAAAGGGGGCCCAGAGAGGTCAATGACGCCAGCATCAAGACCCCACCAGGCGGTCACTTAGTGACACCGCCCCCCACATCGCCAGCGTTGTTGAGCACTATGACAAAGCCTCCACCAAAAAAAACCCACCCAGAGGGGTCGAGGCAGAGAAGGCTGACACGATTGGCAGACGTCATGAACGTGCAGGGGCACACTCAACCGGGTAACCCGGGAGTTGACTCTGCTCCAACACACCAGGGAATCAACCACCCTCTCGAGCGAAAGAAGGAGAACTAGCCCCTTACAATAGTGCCAGGTACAACATGTACCCAACAAAGGGTCTCCATAACGCCTAACCCTGTGACACCCGGGCCGACTCGGCATTCTTCCCCCTGAAAAAAGCCCAAGTCCCTCAGGGTACCAGAACAGCAGATCTGCATCCCCGGCGGACAACGGGTTAACTGACCTGGACCAGCGTGACAAGAACCAGTCCTGTGCCCTAACCACGCCGACATGCCTACTCCAGGAGAAGGGGCAGATATGTGTGTTGATCTAAAACATGAAAAGAGGGCGCCACCCACACGGTCCTGTTTACACCGCGCTCGGTGGCCCACCCCAAGGGCGTGAGACCCCTCTACCTATGTTCCGATCTATTCCGTTAACATCCCCCAGATATGAACGAGAATCCGTCGAGACCCAGTAACAGGCTCTCGGAAGAGGAAAAAATCCCCCATCCCAGTTGCTTTATAAAAATGCTGTTTTAATAACAAGTAACCAAGGCGTACTAGCCACCCGCATGATTCTGAATAGAAACACCCCGAGCCAGCACTATGTATGCGTCGGGACCCAAAACATATCAATGGACAGTCTAACAGACCCCACATTGATCCTTCAAGGTGCCTGGGAGAACAACAAGAAGGTTGTCGTGCTTCACATTCTCCACACTTTTTTATTAAAAAAGAAAGAAACACCGACTGACTCCCACGTGACGCAGCCGAGGGTAAAAATGGTTTACATTTTTATATCCCGTCATCCCTACCACAGAGGAGAGACGGAACTCCTCAGAGAGACTTCCCACGTGAGCCATAGATTGAAAAGTCACGGTAACATTGAGTCATGTGACCAACCAACTCATGTTACGTGTATATTGAGCGTAGTAGAACATTAAGTTCCTACGCTCTGCCCCGACACTTGACAACAACAGACCCTACATACGGGTCTAAACTCACGGAAGTCATCGTCCAATAGCAACGTGCCTAGTGACGTGTGCTATGACGGGGGGAAACCCAAGACTCAAACGCTTGTGATGGGTGCAGAGTCTGGGAAACCCTTCCCCCCCCCCCCTCCCTGCCAAGCCGCCTAACAGCTTGGCCCTGACTGAACGAAAGAGAGGCCAATAAACCCCCTGACCAATCAGAAGAGGGAAGGAGGGGTTTATCCGGCACCCCCTCACAAGCCCAACCCTTGCATACAACAACAACAATAGCCATATGATACCTTTAGTAGCAATGCCAATGAATAGCGCAAGCTAATACAATGCACGCTAACCACAGACACATCTGTGAACAGGGTTTATAGCTAGACCAATTTGTGTACACCCGCATCCATGTTGTAACACAGAAAAACATTGATAGAGAGAGAGAGCGGCTGAGCCGCGGTACGTTTTTCATACGAGCATTACTGCAAACCCAACACAATAGTGTTGCAGCTCAATATCACTGTGTAAGCAACAGAGCACACAACTAACCTCTACCTTTATGTGGAGATTCAGGTCGAGGCAGAAAAAACCCTTTTTCAACCGAGTGTAGGCTGCAGGCCTTGCTTAAGCTCTAACATGAATGTAACATCTAGCCCTCCTATCAACCCATACTAGCGAAAGATTCACACGTTGCAACCCCATCATATGTTTGGTGAATAAACACACAGTTTGTTAACAAAAAATACAGTCCCCCTTTAGAGGGGACTCTTTATTTTCGAACAAAATCATAGTGGGCCGGGAAGGGAAACAGGGGGGGACCACAGAGGGAAAAAGTCACTGGGTCTTAGCGACGCCTGCCACGAGCCGATCGGGGCTTCCCACCCCGTGGAGCCCCGGAGGGACGGTAAACGATCGGCGGCTGGTCTCGACGATCCCTACCGTCACCTCCGGGCGTAGATGGGCCGGCTGCAGTGGCGGAGGCGCCCTCTCTCCTCCTGGCCTTCTTCGCTGAAGGTCCAGCAGTGGCGGTGGTGGCAGCGGCGGCCACGGCGGAGGAACCTCGACGACGCGGCGGCCGTCTGACTCCACCGGCAACATCGGGCGGGGGGAAATTAGGCTGAAGCACGGAGCGTTCCTCCTGCATCTCCCTGCAGGTTGAGGTCATCAGCTGCAGTGCCGTCCCGAATAGTCCAGCATCGGAGAGGGGTGCCATCAGAAGTGGAGTCCTCTTCTTCTCCGGCACACGCGCCTGCTCCAGCCAAAGGTGGCGCTGGATCAGAGTGGCCAGGGCGCGCACTTTCCCAGCGGCTATAGCCTGCGGCTGAGTCAGATGCAGGATGGCTCCTGCCGACTGGGCGAGCTGATCATGCTGTAAATCAGTCAGCTCCGTGCCGCCCGTCATTATCCCGGACATGAATCTCGCCAGCTGCGCGATGTTAGAAGCGGCAGCTAGAGATTGTGTTCCGGTGATAAATGACTGGTCGCTCCAATATGCCAACCGCCTCGCCGATTTCCCTTGGGGAACCGGCTTCCGTAACGGCTCCCACACCACCTCCGGACAAAGGAGCGCCGCCATCGGCCTATCAAGCCGTGGCACGCCCTCCTTCATGCCGTTGACCAAACCCGCCACCCGCGTGACTTGCACGTAGGCGGGAGTAAGGCCCATGATGTGGGAGACCACCTGGCCCTGACGGACATAGGCCGCCATTGAGGGGAAAAATGGGTAGACAACGTCCACCCCTCTCACCGGGCGACGTTGCCATAGATGACCTATGAGATCATCAGGGACAGGAACAGGCAGTGGCTGCGGCAGCGGCACGCCGTTTGTGACTGCCGCCGCCGCCATGAGCTCGGGAAACAAAGCATGCAGTTCCCCCTGCATACTTTCCTCCTCCGAGCCCGCGTCCCTCACATACAGCAGACTACTGGTCAAGCAGCCACATTCTGATGTGGCTGATAGCAGGGCATCCCGCCGCCGAGTCGGAGGTTCTAACCCAACATCTGCGGGCAGGGAACCCCAAGGAGACATCTCCCCCCCCTCCAGTGTTACCTGGACAGGCAGGGGACACGTCTCCACCGGGCCTTCAAACAAGAACTTGTCCGCATCTATCATGTAGTCCTCTGTCTCCATCGGGCATGTAAAGACCGACGCATCCTCATCTGGCTCCAGCAACTCACCAAAACCAGGCCGTTCGCGTCTGCAAGCCACCATCTTGCGACGGGAGCGAGCTGACGCAAAAAGTTTGCGTCTCAAATCCCCCACAACCAAAGGAGCCGGCCGCCCAACAGCGGACGACTCCCCGGAAGCAGAGGAACCAGAGCCGGAACCAGGCCATCGCACAGGAGACGGCACTGGTGCACCAGCTCCTTGGAGAGGCAAACTACCCATCGGACGCCTACCGGCCGTGGCTGCCGACCACGAGAGAGGCCTCAACCCCGCTCCAAGACGCACGACAGAGGCAGCAATGGAGAACCGCTGGTGAAGAGTGGCGTTGCAAGCGCGACCCTCCGAAGTAGACATTATGACTTAGCTTTTTTCTTTCGAATATATGAGAGAAGAAAAAAGCAAGAAAAAATGTAAACACGTCTCAACTTTCTTCAGCTAACAACCTCGTCAAGTGTGGGATCTACCGAAGGCATTTCCTTGTGGTGAAAGTGAAGAAGGAGGCGAGTAGGTGACCATACACCTGCTTATGAAGGTAAGCGGATAGGGGTGTGGCCAGACGAATGTTGGGATGTAAAGGTACATTGTGGATTTTTTAATTCAGTGCGTGTGCACGAAGTGAAGTGCGTGCAGAATGACGCTGAGCGGCAGCCATAATGAAATAGAACCCTTTTACTACCACACACAATACCTAATGGTTAACCCTTTCACTGTGACAATACAGAAGGTTAACCCGTTCACTGCCACACGACAAAGGTTTCACCCTTTCACTACCACACTACAAAAGGTTAACCCTTTCACTACCACACTACAGACGGTGGTAGTGAAAGGGTTAACCTTCTGTAGTGTGGTAGTGCAAGGGTTAATATTTCCTCTCGTTGTCACTTCAGCACCAGAGCACTTAAGGTAATTTCCAAACAGACACGAGGCAGTTATCCAACACGTCTGTCTACACAGAGCGAGGGATGGACTCCAGAGCAAAATGACCAGACTGCCCACAACTCTTTCATTACACTGGAATCAGGGGGGGGAAAGTTCTTCATTATAATTAACAAATAAATGATAATAGATAAGTAAGTAAGTATGCATTCTTTCAGCCAATGCATTGCAGGCAAAACTATTAGAATAATTTTAATTAGCAACGGAATCTTTTCTCCCTGCTGAGCCTGTCAAGGTTTTTACTTGGTTTGGCAGTCCTGTGATGGACAGCTGTCAATCACTGGATTCTGCGGATTTATTCCTGTGATGGACTCTGTCACTGGACTCTGTGATTAATTGCTCCTTGGCTTGATTGCACCTGATTCAGTGCAGCTGCGCCTGATTGTATAGCTGGGCCTATTATTAAATGTAGTGCTGTTCTCTGCCCTGTTGAGCATTTAGCCTTTCATTGTAGCTGTTCTTGTTTTAGGCTACTGGCTTTATTTAGCACTTATATTTTTTAGACAGTGGCTCAGGAGGTAGAGTAGTCGTCTGGTAATCGGAAGGTTCCCGGTTCGATTCCCAGGCATCGTGTCGAAGTGTCCTTGAGCAAGACACTTAACCCCTAATTGCTCCCGATGAGTTGGCACCTTGCATGCTTGCCTATGCGATCGGTGTGTGAAAGTGTGAGTGAATGGGTAAAATGTGAGGAACAAATATTGTAAAGCACTTATATAATTTGTTATATAAATGCACCATTTACCATTTATCATTTAGAAGCCATTTTGAGTTGGCCTTTTATTGTAGTGTGTTTATTTTCATTATAGTTCCCTTTTTGTTTTATTTGAACTGTCATTAGTCCACTACTACACATAAATGTAGTTTATCATTAGTTTCTTTTACATATTTCAGTACCAAAAATCTTGGCGGTGCCTTTGTGGCTTTTTTCAGTTTTTTCTACATACCTCTTCATTGAGTTTGTCCTGTTTTTTGGATTTTATGTATTTTCTGGAGCATGTCTATGTTCCCCGGGTCCTATGTTCCCCGGGTTCTATGTTCCCCGCTTTGATTGATTGATAGATTGAAAATTTTAGACCACCAGACCTGATTCCAAACTCTAACCTTAACCAGTTCGAACGAGGGCCTAAGCTTAACCGTTCGAAACAAGGCGGACATTAATAATTAATAAAATAATAAAAATGTATAACATTTTCAATCTATTAATCAATCAAAGCGGCGAACATAGAACCCGGGGAACATAGGACCCGGGGAACATAGGGATGATCCCGTATTTTCCACCTGTAAAGTTTTTTCTTCTTTTTTTCTTCTCCTTAGTGTCTGCCTAGCAGTTTTGTGGTAAATTATTACGAATAACTTAAAGAGTCCTTATTATCCGTTAACAACTGCACCCCTCACAGAACCATAACGAACCGAAAACCACAAAACCGTGGTGTGTGTCAGTGTGTGTGTGTGTGTGAGAGAGAGAGAGGATGGACGGACAGATGGAGAGAGACTGTGTGCGTTTGTGTGGGTGTGAGAGAGAGACAGACACACACTCACACACTGTTTGTAAGCGACGGTAAACAAAAGACAGACATCATTAGCACTCCAAAGCCCACTAAGTGTTTCTTACTGACAGCTGCTGAAAGCTGTGGAATATAGGCTTCAATTTGTCACGGTAAGACTATGGAGAGACACCTGCCTTTGGTGCCGACACTCTGCAGGGAAGTAACGTCACTTCGTCCTCTGAATAGGAAACAACTAACTAATTGACTAACTAATTGACAACAACAACTTAACGGGACATTTAGCTGATTTTATTCATTTGTTTTGATCAAATCTTTCTTTATTTTTCTCTTTTTCCACATGAAACAAGACACAACACAATACAGTAACAACAATAAACAAGACATCACAGGACAGTAACTGCAACTAGACAATTCCGCGCGGGGGAAATTGTGAAAGTGTGGGTGACGCCTGTGCACCGCCGGCCAACGGGGGAGAGGGTCTCTCGCGAGTCTCTATGACAAACGGTTCAAAGGATACAAAAAGGGGGCGCGGCCTAAGGATCGGGGGAGTGGTCAACATAGACCAATCAAAGAGGATATCCCTACTGAGTGCAATGACACAACCCGCAACACTATTACACAATATTACACTATTACACACTATTACACACTATTACACACTATTACACACTATTACACTATTACACTATTACACACTATTACACTATTACACACTATTACACACTATTACACTATTACACTATTACACTATTACACTATTACACACTATTACACTATTACACACTATTACACTATTACCTACTATTACACTATTACACTATTACACACTATTACACACTATTACACTATTACACACTATTACACACTATTACACTATTGCACTATTACACTATTACACACTATTACACACTATTACACTATTACACACTATTACACTATTAGACACTATTACACTATTACACACTATTACACTATTACACACTATTACACACTATTACACTATTACACACTATTACACTATTACACACTATTACACTATTACACTATTACACTATTACACACTATTACACTATTACACACTATTACACTATTACACACTATTGCACTATTACACACTATTGCACTATTACACACTATTACACACTATTACACTATTACACACTATTACACTCTATTACACTATTACACTATTACACTATTACACTATTACACTATTACACACTATTACACACTATTACACTATTACACTATTACACAATATTACACTATTACACTATTACACACTATTACACTATTACACACTATTACACACTATTACACTATTACACACTATTACACTATTACACACTATTACACTATTACACACTATTACACACTATTACACTATTACACACTATTACACACTTACACACTATTACACACTATTACACACTATTACACTATTACACTATTACACTATTACACTATTACACACTATTACACTATTACACACTATTACACTATTACACTATTACACACTATTACACTATTACACACTATTACACTATTACACACTATTACACTATTACACACTATTACACTATTACACTATTACACTATTACACTATTACACTATTACACACTATTACACACTATTACACTATTACACACTATTACACTATTACACTATTACACACTATTACACTATTACACTATTACACACTATTACACTATTACACTATTACACTATTACACTATTACACACTATTACACTATTACACTATTACACTATTACACAATATTACACTATTACACACTATTACACTATTACACTATTACACACTATTACACTATTACACTATTACACACTATTACACACTATTACACTATTACACTATTACACACTATTACACTATAATGAAAGAGGATATCCCTACTGAGTACAATGACACAACCCACAAGACAGAGGGCGCTGTCCAGCAATTCAGTAGTGCAACACAGTGATGGCCAATGATGGGTTAAGTGGATGATGTCATTGGCAGGTCAGCTCAGCCATGAGCCCTGAGCCTCACAGCTGTTAAGCCTGAACCAATCAGCCATGAGCACAATGACTTGCATATTCTGAAATTTCTTTACATGACTGCATTGTCACGTTGATTAAAAGAAAACTATAAGAGATGAAGCGTTGTGACTCGCACAAGAGCACTACAACGAGTAGGCGAAGGGTTGTGCGCGAGATTGTGGCATTCGTGCGATATTGTGGCACTCCTTCGGCGATCGGAACAGAAGGCTAAAAAAAAATGGATTTCTAGAGGGCGATTGCATGGCGGTCAATGGGGAGGAGAACCTTCAAACAAATGGTCGTCAGTTGAGATAGAAATGTCCAATTCCATTTATTTTTCTTTTGTGAGCGGGTTGACAGCCGTGTCATCGTTTTGATGTGTTTGTTTTATTTCTACGTCCAAAATTGAGATCACACTCGCAATTCACCCACGGTAGGGGGAAAAAGATTATTTCAGCTGCTACACTCTAAAATTCAATGCATTCCCAATGGGACCGAAATTTTACCGTTTAAAGTCGATTCGTAGCCAGACGGTGCGGTGAAACTTTACGAGTTCGAATAGCACATCGAGTTGGAGCAAGCCGGTCGTTTTGATACCTTTCACGTGTATGGGGCGCGAACGCTCTGGCACGAGTGTTGTTTGGAAAATCTGAGAATATAGATAATAAGTAAACACTAGACAATTCCGCGCGGGGGAAATTGTGAAAGTGTGGGTGACGCCTGTGCACCGCCGGCCAACGGGGGAGAGGGTCTCTCGCGAGTCTCTATGACAAACGCTTCAAAGGATACAAAAAGGGGGCGCGGCCTAAGGATCGGGGGAGTGGTCAACATAGACCAATCAAAGAGGATATCCCTACTGAGTGCAATGACACAACCCGCAACACTATTACACAATATTACACTATTACACACTATTACACACTATTACACACTATTACACACTATTACACTATTACACTATTACACTATTACACACTATTACACACTATTACACTATTACACTATTACACACTATTACACTATTACACACTATTACACTATTACACACTATTACACTATTACACGCTATTACACTATTACACACTATTACACACTATTACACTATTACACTATTACACACTATTACACTATTACACTATTACACACTATTACACTATTACACACTATTACACTATTACACACTATTACACTATTACACACTATTACACACTATTACACTATTACACACTATTACACTATTACACACTATTACACACTATTACACTATTACACTATTACACTATTACACTATTACACAATATTACACAATTACACACTATTACACACTATTACACTATTACACACTATTACACTATTACACTATTACACTATTACACACTATTACACTATTACACTATTACACACTATTACACTATTACACTATTACACGCTATTACACTATTACACTATTACACGCTATTACACTATTACACTATTACACTATTACACACTATTACACTATTACACACTATTACACTATTACACTATTACACACTATTACACTATTACACTATTACACACTATTACACTATTACACACTATTACACTATTACACACTATTACACTATTACACACTATTACACTATTACACATTATTACACTATTACACTATTACACACTATTACACACTATTACACTATTACACTATTACACTATTACACACTATTACACTATTACACTATTACACACTATTACACTATTACACTATTACGCTATTACACTATTACACACTATTACACTATTACACACTATTACACTATTACACACTATTACACTATTACACTATTACACACTATTACACACTATTACACTATTACACACTATTACACACTATTACACTATTACACACTATTACACTATTACACACTATTACACTATTACACACTATTACACTATTACACTATTACACACTATTACACTATTACACACTATTACACTATTACACTATTACACTATTACACACTATTACACTATTACACACTATTACACTATTACACACTATTACACACTATTACACTATTACACACTATTACACTATTACACACTATTACACACTATTACACTATTACACACTATTACACTATTACACACTATTACACAATATTACACTATTACACACTATTACACTATTACACACTATTACACTATTACACACTATTACACTATTACACACTATTACACTATTACACTATTACACACTATTACACTATTACACACTATTACACACTATTACACTATTACACACTATTACACTATTACACACTATTACACACTATTACACACTATTACACACTATTACACTATTACACTATTACACTATTACACACTATTACACACTATTACACTATTACACTATTACACACTATTACACTATTACACTATTACACACTATTACACTATTACACACTATTACACTATTACACACTATTACACTATTACACACTATTACACACTATTACACTATTACACTATTACACACTATTACACTATTACACACTATTATACACTATTACACACTATTACACTATTACACTATTACACACTATTACACTATTACACAATATTACACTATTACACACTATTACACTATTACACACTATTACACTATTACACACTATTACACTATTACACTATTACACACTATTACACTATTACACTATTACACACTATTACACTATTACACACTATTACACTATTACACTATTACACACTATTACACTATTAAACCGAGTACAATGGCACAATCCGCAAGTCTCTACGACAAACGGTTCAAGAGATACACTGAGGGGGTGTGGCCTACGGGGGCGTGGTCTAAGGATCGGGGGAGTGGTCAACATCGACCAATGAAAGGTGGTCAAGATCGACCAATGGCACAATCCGCAAGTCTCTACGACAAACGGTTCAAGAGATACACTGAGGGGGTGTGGCCTAAGGGGGCGTGGTCTAAGGATCGGGGGAGTGGTCAACATCGACCAATGAAAGGTGGTCAACATGGACCAATGAAAAATGAAAGAGGATATCCCTACTGAGTACAATGACACAACCCACAAGACAGAGGGCGCTGTCAGCAATTCAGTACTGCAACACAGTGATGGCCAATGATGGGTTAAGTGGATGATGTCATTGGCAGCTCAGCCACGAGCCACACAGCTGAACCAATCATGAGTGAGCCATGAGCCACACAGGTGAAGCAATCACTATGACTTGCATATTTTCTATCCAATGGATTTCTATGGAGGCAGATGCATGACTGCATTGTCACATTGATTAAAAGAAAACTATAAGAGATGAAGCGTTGTGACGCGCACATGAGCACTACAACGAGTAGGCGAAGGGTTGTGCGCGATATTGTGACATTCGTGCGATATTGTGGCACTCCTTCGGCGATCGGAACAGAAGGCTAAAAAATAGTGTGAAAAATGTGATTTCTAGAGGGCGATTGCATGGCGGTCAATGGGGGGGAGAACCTTCAAACAAATGGTCGTCAGTTGAGATAGAAATGTCCAATTCCATTTATTTTTCTTTTGTGAGCGGGATGACAGCCGTGTCATCGTTTTGATGTGTTTGTTTTATTTCTACGTCCAAAATTGAGATCACACTCGCAATTCACCCAAGGTAGGGGGAAAAAGATTATTTCAGCTGCTACACTCTAAAATGCAATGCATTCCCAATGGGACCGATATTTTACCGTTTAAAGTCGATTCGTAGCCAGACGGTGCGGTGAAACTTTACGAGTTCGAATAGCACATCGAGTTGGAGCAAGCCGGTCGTTTTGATACCTTTCACGTGTATGGGGCGCGAACGCTCTGGCACGAGTGTGTTGGCAAAATCGGTGGAATAAAGAATAATAAATAAAAAGAGTATGGATATGTATAGTGTGGGTGGCAACCTGGCTTCGCCAGGTCACCCACACGGCACGAGTGTTGTTTGGAAAATCTGAGAATATAGATAATAAGTAAACACTAGACAATTCCGCGCGGGGGAAATTGTGAAAGTGTGGGTGACGCCTGTGCACCGCCGGCCAACGGGGGAGAGGGTCTCTCGCGAGTCTCTATGACAAACGCTTCAAAGGATACAAAAAGGGGGCGCGGCCTAAGGATCGGGGGAGTGGTCAACATAGACCAATCAAAGAGGATATCCCTACTGAGTGCAATGACACAACCCGCAACACTATTACACAATATTACACTATTACACACTATTACACACTATTACACACTATTACACACTATTACACACTATTACACTATTACACTATTACACTATTACACACTATTACACTATTACACACTATTACACTATTACACTATTACACACTATTACACTATTACACACTATTACACTATTACACACTATTACACTATTACACGCTATTACACTATTACACACTATTACACTATTACACTATTACACACTATTACACTATTACACTATTACACACTATTACACTATTACACACTATTACACTATTACACACTATTACACTATTACACACTATTACACACTATTACACTATTACACACTATTACACTATTACACACTATTACACACTATTACACTATTACACTATTACACTATTACACAATATTACACAATTACACACTATTACACACTATTACACTATTACACACTATTACACTATTACACTATTACACTATTACACACTATTACACTATTACACTATTACACACTATTACACTATTACACTATTACACGCTATTACACTATTACACTGAACAATGACATCTCCTTAGCAAACGACCTCAATACCTTCTATGCGAGGTTTGATGCTGGTAATAACAACACCAGCTCACAAGCCTCGGCAATGGGGGGGGGGGGGTCGGCTGCTGATGGAGGCGCAGTGTTCAGGGTAACAGAGCATGAGGTGAGGCGGACCTTTAAAAAAGTGAATATCAGGAAGGCAGCAGGTCCGGACGGCATCCCCGGCCGCGTCCTAAAAGTCTGTGCCGACCAACTGGCCCCAGTATTCACTGACATATTTAACCTGTCCTTAGAACAGGCTGTCATCCCCACCTGCCTGAAGAAGTCCACTATTATCCCTGTACCCAAAAAATCCAAGCCTGCTTGCCTCAACGACTACCGCCCTGTAGCTCTCACCTCCATAGCCATGAAGTGCTTTGAGAAGCTAGTAAAGGGCTACATCTGCTCCTCCCTCCCCATCAACATGGACCCCCTGCAATTTGCATACCGCCCCAACAGGTCCACGGAGGACGCCATATCCCATGTGCTGCACACAGCAGCATCACACCTGGACAAGAGGCAGGGGAACTATGTGAGAATGCTATTCATCGACTACAGCTCGGCATTCAATACCATAGTCCCCTCCATACTCATAGCCAAGCTCAGGGACCTGGGCTTGGGCTATGACCTCTGCCAGTGGGTCTTGGACTTCCTGACTGGCAGACCCCAGGTGGTGAGAGCAGGCAACTGCACCTCCTCATCCATCACCCTCAACATAGGGGCCCCCCAGGGCTGTGTTCTGAGTCCCCTCCTCTACTCCCTGTACACACACGACTGTGTGGCTCAGCGGAGTAGCAATACAATCGTCAAATTTGCTGACGACACAGTGGTGGTGGGCCTGATCTCTGCCAACGACGAGAGGGCCTACCTGGAAGAGGTCAAGGTCCTGGCGGGATGGTGCCAGGAAAACAGCCTCTCCCTGAACGTCAGCAAAACAAAGGAGATGATTGTGGACTTCAGGAGGTCGGGGGTCAAGGACTACAGCCCCCTCAGCATCGACGGGGCACCGGTTGAGAGAGTCAACAGCTTCAAGTACCTCGGAGCCCACATATCCGAGGACTTGAAATGGACCATACACATTAACAGTGTGGTGAAGAAGGCACGACAACGCCTCTACTTCCTCAGGCGCCTAAGGAAGTTCCAAGTCAGCCAGAAGATCCTTAAGAACTTCTACTCATGTACAATAGAGAGCATCTTGACCGGCAACATCACCTCCTGGTTTGGGAATAGCACTGCAAAAGACCAAAGCAGACTACAAAGAGTGACACGTTCAGCCGAACGCACAATTGGAGGGGGGCTCCCCACCCTCCAGAACATTTACAACAAGCGTTGCAAGGGGAAGGCTAAGAGAATTATTAAGGACTCGAGCCACCCGAACAACTGCCTCTTTGAACTGCTGCCGTCAGGCAAGCGACACAGGAGTCTCAAGGCGAGCACAGAAAGACTCAGAAGTAGCTTCTATCCCCAGGCCATCAGGCTGCTAAACGAACAATGAATGAACACTACACAACAACAACCACCAAACACACATAGCACACACATCCACACGCACACACTCACTTTAAACAAACACACTGTAGCACCCACTACACACACTTTATAGCACACACCCACTTTAAACAAACACACTGTAGCACCCACTCCCCACACTTTATATTTATGGATGAAGGATTGCACTACAACTCGTACACCTTACTGTAAATTGTACCTAAAATTGTACCTCATCCCATTTCTGCTTTGCACTAGATAGTACTGTACATTAGTACACTGCATAGTATTGTGTATTGTATATTATATGGTAACTCAGAACATTGTACATATGTCTATACCGAACAACTGTGACCTCATTCTTCTTCTAAATTCATGCTATATTATGTTATTATGTTATTTGATACTATCTTGTCTAGCACAGTCTCTGGAGCGTAACAGTAAGAAGCATTTTGTATGAAAGTATTCTGTACTTCTGTATGACAACTATTAAAGAACTTGAACTTGAACTTGAACTTACACTATTACACGCTATTACACTATTACACTATTACACTATTACACACTATTACACTATTACACACTATTACACTATTACACTATTACACACTATTACACTATTACACTATTACACACTATTACACTATTACACACTATTACACTATTACACACTATTACACTATTACACACTATTACACTATTACACATTATTACACTATTACACTATTACACACTATTACACACTATTACACTATTACACTATTACACTATTACACTATTACACACTATTACACTATTACACTATTACACACTATTACACTATTACACTATTACGCTATTACACTATTACACACTATTACACTATTACACACTATTACACTATTACACACTATTACACTATTACACTATTACACACTATTACACACTATTACACTATTACACACTATTACACACTATTACACTATTACACACTATTACACTATTACACACTATTACACTATTACACTATTACACACTATTACACTATTACACACTATTACACTATTACACTATTACACTATTACACACTATTACACTATTACACACTATTACACTATTACACACTATTACACACTATTACACTATTACACACTATTACACTATTACACACTATTACACACTATTACACTATTACACACTATTACACTATTACACACTATTACACAATATTACACTATTACACACTATTACACTATTACACACTATTACACTATTACACACTATTACACTATTACACACTATTACACTATTACACTATTACACACTATTACACTATTACACACTATTACACACTATTACACTATTACACACTATTACACTATTACACACTATTACACACTATTACACACTATTACACTATTACACTATTACACTATTACACACTATTACACACTATTACACACTATTACACTATTACACACTATTACACTATTACACTATTACACACTATTACACTATTACACACTATTACACTATTACACACTATTACACTATTACACACTATTACACACTATTACACTATTACACTATTACACACTATTACACTATTACACACTATTATACACTATTACACACTATTACACTATTACACTATTACACACTATTACACTATTACACAATATTACACTATTACACACTATTACACTATTACACACTATTACACTATTACACACTATTACACTATTACACTATTACACACTATTACACTATTACACTATTACACACTATTACACTATTACACACTATTACACTATTACACTATTACACACTATTACACTATTAAACCGAGTACAATGGCACAATCCGCAAGTCTCTACGACAAACGGTTCAAGAGATACACTGAGGGGGTGTGGCCTACGGGGGCGTGGTCTAAGGATCGGGGGAGTGGTCAACATCGACCAATGAAAGGTGGTCAAGATCGACCAATGGCACAATCCGCAAGTCTCTACGACAAACGGTTCAAGAGATACACTGAGGGGGTGTGGCCTAAGGGGGCGTGGTCTAAGGATCGGGGGAGTGGTCAACATCGACCAATGAAAGGTGGTCAACATGGACCAATGAAAAATGAAAGAGGATATCCCTACTGAGTACAATGACACAACCCACAAGACAGAGGGCGCTGTCAGCAATTCAGTACTGCAACACAGTGATGGCCAATGATGGGTTAAGTGGATGATGTCATTGGCAGCTCAGCCACGAGCCACACAGCTGAACCAATCATGAGTGAGCCATGAGCCACACAGGTGAAGCAATCACTATGACTTGCATATTTTCTATCCAATGGATTTCTATGGAGGCAGATGCATGACTGCATTGTCACATTGATTAAAAGAAAACTATAAGAGATGAAGCGTTGTGACGCGCACATGAGCACTACAACGAGTAGGCGAAGGGTTGTGCGCGATATTGTGACATTCGTGCGATATTGTGGCACTCCTTCGGCGATCGGAACAGAAGGCTAAAAAATAGTGTGAAAAATGTGATTTCTAGAGGGCGATTGCATGGCGGTCAATGGGGGGGAGAACCTTCAAACAAATGGTCGTCAGTTGAGATAGAAATGTCCAATTCCATTTATTTTTCTTTTGTGAGCGGGATGACAGCCGTGTCATCGTTTTGATGTGTTTGTTTTATTTCTACGTCCAAAATTGAGATCACACTCGCAATTCACCCAAGGTAGGGGGAAAAAGATTATTTCAGCTGCTACACTCTAAAATGCAATGCATTCCCAATGGGACCGATATTTTACCGTTTAAAGTCGATTCGTAGCCAGACGGTGCGGTGAAACTTTACGAGTTCGAATAGCACATCGAGTTGGAGCAAGCCGGTCGTTTTGATACCTTTCACGTGTATGGGGCGCGAACGCTCTGGCACGAGTGTGTTGGCAAAATCGGTGGAATAAAGAATAATAAATAAAAAGAGTATGGATATGTATAGTGTGGGTGGCAACCTGGCTTCGCCAGGTCACCCACACTAATAATAATAATAACAATAATTTCGCTGAAGTTCTTTACGTGAATCCAATCGCAAAAACTCACATGGAGAGCAGACTTTAGTGAACTGCAGACACAGTTTTTTTGTCATTTACTAACTAGACAATTGACCATTTGCTAAATGTACACAAGCCCTGCCTCCCTTAGTTACTGTGTCCAGCAAACTCCCAAGTTGAGCCCCACTTTCATCTGCCTCAGTTAATTGATCTCCGGCGGATTGCTATATCAATCATTTTCCAAACTCGGTCGACTGACAAGACAGTGACGGGCAGGGGCAGGAGCGAGAGAGGGGACTAGCCTATAGGCCAGATTTGAACTTGCGGTGTTTTAGCGTGTACTACTCGTGCCTTAGCGTGTTAAGCCACTGGGGCGCCTTGTTGGAACACATTCTGCGTTGAGAGGCAGGATGTTGCGTGATTTTGCTTAAGCTCCCACGTGCACGCCGGTGCTCGGATCTACCAGGGGTACATATCGGCGTGACGCACCTTTTACCCAAATCACTTCCATCGTCGAAAGCGGCGGGAAAAGGTCGGGCAACTCTGAACAACTCACCCCCAGGAAGCGACTCGTGTTAAGCACCAGTCACCCTCTGGACTGTACAGCTGGAATGAGGCACAGGGCAGTACAGAGAGGGATTAATCCAGTAACCTCAGCTGAACCGTCTTATCCCCAGGCTCCTCCAAGGTTTCAATCCCTCCCTATCTGCTACTGAACAGGGGGGGGGTTTGGTCACACAGTTGGTTATAGTAGGCCAGAGTGGGTATAGCAGGAAATTGTTTGTATGAGAGAGTGGGTGTTGTGTTCTATACACTGTGTGTGTGTGTGTGTGTGTGTGTGTGTGTGTGTGTGTGTGTGTGTGTGTGTGTGTGTGTGTGTGTGTGTGTGTGTGTGTGTGTGTGTGTGTGTGTGTGTGTGTGTGTGTGTGTGGCGTAGGTGCATGTGTGTGTGCGTGCACCCGCACATGTTGGTCCATTTGTGTGTGAGTGTGAACATTTGTGTATTTAAGTGCATAATGTATGCTTTTTCTATGCATTTGCAGCTGAGTCACATTGCATAAGAAGGAGGTTGCTGTTATGAATCATCTAGGCTACCGTGTGCTCTGTGTGCAGTGCCATATGGCGGGCCAATATACCTCTTATGAATTCATGAGCATACAGTATATATCTGTGTGTCTGCCTTTGTGCTCCACTGTGTCTCCCCGTCTCAGTCTGGCCCTCCTCTGCAGTGTCCCAGTTTAATATGGGCGAGATGCCGGCTTCTCTCGTGAAAATCCCGCTCTCCAGCCTCTTTAGAAAGCTCTGACAGACCGCTACCTCCTCCGTCTTTTGCACTGTTGCCTCTCATTCTCACTCACCGGCTTTAATGGAGACGGTAAATCACACCCGCGCCGGCGTCTCCGTCTTTGACTTCTCCGCGGCAGCCAGCCAGCCAGCCAGCCAGCCAGCCGACCGACCGGCGCGGCCCGGCGGTCCAAGCTGTGTTTGACCACGTTAGATTAAGCCGCGGCCAAAGCAAACGTTAAAAAGAGAGAGGCCGTCTGGAGAAGACAGGTCTTTACCGAGCCGCTGCGACCGAGCGGATGAAAGGTTTCCAGGGAGCGGATGGCGGCTCCCATTAAACCTTGATCTATATGTGTGTTTTAACAGGGATTAGCAGCAGGACGGACGGGGTAAGCTCCGTTTACCTGCGCGAGTGTCTTAGAACTCCCCCGCGGATCAAAAAGACAAACACCCCCTCCGACGGCGCTGTCACCTAAAGCCACAGTCGGAGCCCCGGAGAGAAACATTGGTGTATTTACATTAAGATTACTGAGACACTAATTAATATCCCAGTTCATATCTTAAGGCGTTTATACTGTGTGCACTTTCATTGCCCCGTGTCCCCCGTATACTGGAGTAAACAGAATTATATTACCATGGAAATGTAACTCACACAGTCTCAGACTGCAAAACCCAACGGTAAACAGGATCAGCTACTGTAATATCAGCCCTTGTAAGAGTCGTGATGTGAGCTCATCCCAACTATTGTAAATGGCATATGGGGTTTAATATTATGAAGTCAGACAAAGCTTTCCAAAAGCTCAAACAGTGAACTCCAAGCCCACGTGGTTGAACAAAAAATTCAAAGAAACAGACTAAGAAATGACATAAAAACACCATGATCAAAACCGCAAAAAAATATGTCATCAATGACAAAACTGAGGAAAACAAAAACAAACCACGTGGACTTTGGAAATTACTCAATAATCAACTAGGCTGCAGTAAAAAACTTAAAACCAGATTCTCAAACATAAACATAAAGACGGACAACACGCTCATCACAGACAAGCTGGATGTAGCCAATTACTTAAACATCTTCTTCACAAACATAGCCACAACACTGGTAAGCAAACTACCCTCCCACTCAGGGCATTATGGGGTAGAACACATAGTAGCATACTACAAAAACCTAGGGGTCCGCAAAGACGACTTCAAACTAGAAATGGTAATAACCGATGAGGTACTCAAAAAACTGAGTGCCCTCCAACCTAACAAGGCCACTGGCCATGACAACATCCCCTCCAAATTCCTCAGAGACTCAGCAGCCGCCATCACCCCAGTCATCACACACATAATAAACCTCTCCATAAAACAGGGACACGTCCCCAAGGACTTCAAAATTGCAAGAGTGACCCCTCTGCACAAAAAGGGCAGCAAATTAGACCCAGGCAACTACCGCCCTGTTTCTATTCTTACCTCCATCTCGAAAGTCATGGAGAAAATAGTCTACGAACAGGTCGAAAAGTACCTGGCGGAAAAAAATCTAATGTACGAATTCCAATCTGGCTTCAGAACATCCCACTCCACTGACACATGCCTTCTCTATTTGAACGACCACATCAAACAAGAGGTGGACGCGGGCAAATACTGCGGCATGGTCATACTGGACCTACAAAAGGCCTTCGACACTGTCAATCACTCTATTCTGATTGACAAGCTAAAAGCAATTGGTTTTGATAGTTTATCAGTGAGCTGGATACAATCCTACCTTGAGGGGAGAGAACAGATGGTGGAGGTAAACGGTACTCTATCCCCCCCCTCTCACAGTGAGCTGTGGTGTTCCACAAGGAAGCATACTAGGACCGCTACTGTTCCTAATTTATGCAAATGACATGTCGTCAGCTTGTGACTGCAACTTGTTCTTGTTCGTGGACGACTCAGCCCTGCTGGTCTCTGACAAGAACAAGTTACAGGTTGAAAAAACCCTAAACTCTGAACTCGGCAGAATCTGCACATGGCTCGCTGATAACAAACTATCATTACACCTGGGTAAAACAGAGTCCATTCTCTTCGGATCAAATAACAAACTCAGCAAGACCGACGGCTTCTCAGTTACAGTGGGTGACAATATTGTCACAAGGAAAGATGAAATTACATACCTAGGTTCCATCCTAGAGGCAAATCTTTCCTGTGACAAAATGGCATCCAAGGTAATAAAAAAAGTCAACCAACAAACTAGATTCTTGTACCGGATCTCCTCTCTGCTAAACAAGAATACCCTGAAGACTCTGGCAGGAGCACTCATTCAAGGGTACTACGACTATGCTTGCACCTCATGGTACCAAAGCACTTCAAAGGCGCTAAAAACAAGATTACAAACATCACAAAACAAACTGGTCAGACTTCTACTTGACCTTACCCCTAGAACCCACCTCACCCCTGCCCACTTTGACAACCTAGGATGGCTTAGAGTAGACGACAGAGTACAGCAACTTGCAATGGGCCTGGTCTACAAGATACACTATACGACTAAGGTACCCATGTACATGTCAAAATACTTCCCAAAGGTCAGTGAATACCACAACCACAACACCAGAGGAAGCTCAACAAATCATGTTAAACCCAGATTCGGCTTAAACAAGGGACTAAACACGTTTAGCAATTATGCCACATCAATGTGGAACGCCCTACCCAAAGCTGTAAAGGAATGTGAATCCCTACCCACATTCAAAACCGCTCTTTAAGAGCACCTACGGGAGGCTGCAATTCGAAACTGGCCACCGTAAATGTCTAAACCCCCCCACCCCCACCCCTTCCTCCCCACCACATGTATATATTCTCTCCCCACCATATGTATATTTCTCTCCCACCCACCCACCCCCTCCTAATGGACAGTCTCCTCCCATGCACCGTATGTATATATTCTCTCCCCACCATATGTATATTTCTCTCCCACCCACCCACCCCCTCCTAATGTAGAGTCCCCTCCCCATCATATGTATATACTCTGTCAGGATCTATGGGTAACAGTACTGTATATTTGCATATCGTATATGTCACAAATGTAACATTACTAAATACCTGTATGTCATGTATGTCCCTATGCCATAAATGTCATGTATGTTGTGTATGTCATAAATTTCACTATGAATTGAAAATGGGGGACCCTGATGTAAACAAGACAAACGTCTTTCTCTGGTCTGCATCCCCTTAACAATTGTGTGTATTGAGCCGTACTGTATTGTACCCATTCTGCAATCTGTTAAATAAAGTGTTCATTCATTCATTCATTCATTCATTCATTCATTCATTCATTCATTCATTCATTCATTCATTCATTCATTCATTCATTCATTCATTCATTCATCCATTCATTCATTCATTCATTCATTTATTCATGCTCCAGTCTGTACAAACTAAATAAACGCTTAAATATACTCCATGGTGCATGTGAGATATTCCAACACGTCGGGTCAACACATTGTGGGATAATCACTTATAAATTGTCAAATAATCTCGTCAACCCAAATTGACTCGTACATCTGACTATATTCAATATCCAAATTGTCAAGGTTATCAATAATATCCAATAATGGAAGGTAGAAACATATTTCAGACGGTTTATTCAAAAAGTGAATCAAACAAATAGTTACAGACAGGAGACATTGCAAGGAAATTACATTGCACAGTCTACACATCTGACAGTCTGCCCAGAACATAAAGACTGCAGAGTATACACCTGACAGTGTGCCCACTGGAACATAAAGACTGCAGAGTATACACCTGACAGCAGGAGTGTAGCTCCAGATTCTGGGCCCCATGAAAGAATGTATTAGTAGGCCCCCAGTGAATGCGAGCGCGCGTAAGCGCGCGAGCGGAAAACATTTTGGCCATTTTTTTATTGATGAAAACGCATAATATGGTTTTTACCTATACATTCGGATCAGCAGTTCAGCACCTGCACTGTTGGTGGGTGAGCCTAGTAAAGGATGTCGCATTGCGTTCATCTTCAATGAATGGACCAATGCAATAGTCTACCAAAGCCCCCCCCCTCTCTCTATATATCACAGACACACACACACACACACACACACACACACACACACACACACACACACACACACACACACACACACACACACACACACACACACACACACACACACACACACACACACACACACACACACACACACACACACACACACACACACACACACACACACACACACACACACACACACACACACACACACACACACACAGGTAAATTGTACCTAAATTGTACCTCATCCCATTTCTGCTTTGCACTATATAGTACTGTACATTAGTACACTGCATAGTATTGTATATTATATGGTAACTCAGAACATTGTACATATGTCTATACCGAACACTGTGACCTCATTTTCTTCTTCTAAATTACATGCTATACTATGTTATTTGATACTATCTTGTCTAGCACAGTCTCTGGAGCGTAACAGTAAGAAGCATTTTTTATGAAAGTATTCTGTACTTCTGTATGACTATTAAAGAAACTTGAACTTGAAACTTGAACACACACTTCAGAAACAAACATAGTATCAATGAGAGCATTAATAATACACCTGAGTGATGTCTAGTAAAAAAAAAAAAAAAAAAAAAAAAAATTTGGCCCCCCCCCCAGTGCTGGGCCCTTGGAATCATCCTAAGCTACCCCCCCCCCCCCCCCAGCTACGCCCCTGCCTGACAGTGTGCCCATGTGACGGATCATAATGGTCTGCGTTGTGTTTTGATGTTAAATGAGAATGTCCCGAGGGGGAGTCGAACAGGGGGCTCCCGTGTCCGCGGGCGACGACACAGGCCGCTGCACTAAGAAGTGAATTCACTCCTAACTACCGTACCTATGCGTCTGTTAACCCTGTTATGGGGAAGTGAGTTTAATTTACCAGCCCGCACTGCCACAGTCACTCGTCAACACACCTGTTTCCGTGACTGTGGACATACCCACAGGCTTCCCCGTTACACCCAGAACATAAAGACTGCAGAGTATACACCTGACAGTCTGCCCAGCATTTCCTTTTATGGATATTCTTTAGCACATCATTATATACATTAGCAAACATTAGCAAAAAACCTGACAATACAGTATCTGACATGCACCAAAAGTAGTTTTCAGAACGTTTATTTCAGGACTTGTATGTACTGTAGGCTGTATGCAGTTTCTCCCCTCCTCCATTTTCAATTCATATATTTAAATCTAGGGTTTGTGAAACAATATTTCATGATGATCTTGTATCTTCGTTTGGGAAATATTAATCAGCGATTTATCTCGGCTGCTCCCCTACATTTTCAAAAGCCTAGAGAAAGGTTGTCTTAACTTCATCATCATAAGTTATCAATGTCAAATTAATACATATTTTTCATTGTGTGCTATGGCTTTGGAGACCTGTTTCTGAAGCGCTGTGGCTAAGTATCCTATCAACGCTGCAAATCGGGATCAGACATCACGGCTACTGTCGACTGCAGAGCGTCAAAGTGTCGTCGAGCAAGGCACTTAACCCCTAATTGCTCCCAGTGAGCTGGTTGGTACCTTGCATGGTCGCCTCCGCCGTCTGTGTGTGAATGTGTGAGTGAACGTGTGAGTGAACGTGTGAGTGAACGGGTGAGTGAATGTGTGAGTGAATGGGTGAGTGAATGTGTGTGTGAATGTGTGAGTGAATGTGTGAGTGAATGTGTAAAGCGCTTTGGATAAAAAGCACTATACAAATGCAGTTCATTTACCATATAGTGCTTTTTATCCAAAGCGCTTTACACATTCACTCAAAGTGCTTTACAATTTTGTTCCTCACATTCACCCATTCACTCACACATTCACACATCCATGGTAGAGGCGACCATGCAAGGTGCCAACCTGCTCATCGGGAGACATTGGGGGTTAAGTGTCTTGCTGAGGTAAGTGTGTCGCCTATATAAATGCAGTCCATTTACCATTTAAAAATTATATATCATGTAAGCAGATGTAGGATCATATAAATCACATGATGCTGTGTTTAAGACTATGTGCACACTGCAAGCCTTACTGCTCAATTCTGATGTGTTGCTCAGATCTTATTATTTTTGTTTGTTCACATAATCTTTTTTTATTATTATTATTATTATTATTATTATTATTATTATTATTATTATTATTATTATTATTATTATTATTATTATTATTATTAATATTATTATTATTATTATTATTATTATTATTATTATTATTATTATTATTATTATTATTATTATTATTATTATTATTATTATTATTATTATTATTATTATTATTATTATTATTATTATTATTATTATTATTATTAATATTAATATTATTAATATTATTATTATTATTATTATTATTATTATTATTATTATTATTATTATTATTATTATTATTATTATTATTATTATTATTATTATTATTATTATTATTATTATTATTATTATTATTATTATTATTATTATTATTATTATTATTATTATTATTATTATTATTATTATTATTATTATTATTATTATTATTATAATAATTTATTTAATGCGAGATCAGATTCCAGTGTGAACTGGTCACGCGGCTGAACTGACCCGCATGCGCAAATTAACAATAAATAAGATGTAAGTAAACATGGACACTCAAGTCACAGTTTATGGTTTAATAAATGTATGTGCAGTGGAGGCTAATTCGTGAGCAGATGATATTGGGGCGAGGAGGAGGAGGTGAATGAGCCATTTCTTCTTTCAATATGCTTTGAAACACAGACCGCTTATTGTACAGAAATAGCATCACAAATACTTATATAAGGTCTAACACCTCACTGTCCCTCCACTGACCACCTCCATCACAGCTGTCGTCCATGTTTGTATTCACAGAGTGACTCCCGCCGGCACAGAATTGGGATAAATGTCAATCTAGAGCAGGGGTCAGCTAACTTAGGCACGCGTGCCACCAATTGGCACGTGGTAGCTTAACCAATGGGACACTCATGGGCGACAGTGGCTCAGTAGGTAGAGCAGTCGTCTGGTTATCCGGAGGTTCCCGGTTCGATTCCCCCTCCTCCCGGGCAGCGTGTCGAAGTGTCCTTGAGCAAGACACATAACCCCTAACTGCTCCCGATGAGCAGGTTGGCACCTTGCATGGTTGCCTCTGCCGTCGGTGTGTGAATGTGTGAGTGAACACGTGAAATGTGAGGAACAAATTGTAAAGCGCTTTGGATAAAAGCGCTATATAAATGCAGCCATTTACCATTTACTTGCAAGTGTGCAAGAGAGGAACATATTTCGGAAATGTTGAAGTGCCCTCTCATTCGCATGCCAGATTACCTCTTTCACAGCCAATGGCAGTTGCACGGCCTGTTATTTATGGTAGTTTGATTGATATTGATATACTTGTATAGTGCTCATTACAATGTCCTGATTATGGCAGAAAAATGTATGAATGCGCTCCCCACAATGTAGGGTGGAAATTGCCTCCTTCACCACCACTGGTAGCAGCCAACCTTAGGCTACGCAGGCTCAATGTATGCCATACACTGGCACACATCACACTACACAATGGCTGAACGGCTGAGGAGACAAGTTTCAAGTTTCTTTAATAGTTGTCATACAGAAGTACAGAATACTTTTATACAAAATGCTTCTTACTGTTACGCTCCAGAGACTGTGCTAGACAAGATAAGTATGAAATAAAATAAAATAGTATAGCATGTAAAAATAGAAGTAAAAAAAAAAGAAGTCACAGTGTTCAGTATAGACATGTACAATGTTCGATGCAGAATAGAAGTAACTGAGTTACCATACAATATACAATATACTATGCAATATACTAATATACAATACTATATAGTGCAAAGCAGAAATGGGATGAGATTGAGATGACAGGGATTGATATCAGCCAATTAAGGGGGAGGGATGATTAGGTGGCCTTGATGTCAGAGACCTGATTGGGAATTTGGCCAGGAACTTTGGGGAACGCCCTACTCTTTGCTATAGGTGTCCTGGGCAGGGGCGTAGCTGGGGGGGGGGGGGGTAGCTTAGGATGATTCCAAGGGCCCAGCACTGGGGGGGGGCCCAATTTTTTTTTTTTTTTTTTTTTTACTAGGCATCACTTAGGTGTATTATTGATGCTCTCATTGATACTATGTTTGTTTCTGAAGTGTGTGTGTGTGTGTGTGTGTGTGTGTGTGTGTGTGTGTGTGTGTGTGTGTGTGTGTGTGTGTGAGATATATAGAGAGAGAGGGGGGGCTTTGGTAGACTATTGCATTGGTCCATTCATTGAAGATGAACGCAATGCAACATCCTTTACTAGGCTCACCCACCAACAGTGCAGGTGCTGAACTGCTGATCCGAATGTATAGGTAAAAACCATATTATGCGTTTTCATCAATAAAAAAATTGCCAAAATTTGTTCCGCTCGCGCGCTTACGCGCGCTCGCATTCACTGGGGGCCTACAAATACATTCTTTCATGGGGCCCAGAATCTGGCGCTACACCCCTGGTCCGGGTTCGTTAATGAGCAAATTCAGTCAGGACCTCGGTTTAGCGTCTCATCCGAAGGACGGCACTCGCAGCTATATGGTGTAACCGTAACAGGGGCATTGTTACTGACAAGTCCAGAGGACAGAGGGCCCCCTGCTGGACAACAACACCACTTTCCGACAATGGCCTTGACCGGGGCTCGAACTGGTGATCTTCCGATATTACCGTTCAGACAGAGGTTGCATTGCAAAAAGGAAATCACACCTGTGTCTGATTTAGGACCTGTATGAAATCAGAATTGAAAAGATAAGATTCCATGTGATTTGTGCTGTTAGCACAAAAAATAATCTGATTTTGGCCACTTTCGCCTGCAGTGTGAACATAGCCAAAAATGAACACATGTGAAAACATGTGTCTCTTCTTTGCCCCCCCCCCCCCCACACACACACACACACTGACACACACACACACAGACACACACCACATATATTTATGGACAGGTACTAGGATTTGATAAGGATATATAGCACAGGCCAAATCCCATTATGCCATCCCATAATATGAACCATGGTTAAGACACAGTGGCACAGAGCCACACTGACAGCGCCGTGCGTTCAGAGCAGAGCAGCAGCAGCAGCTGCGCCTAATTATTTCTCTCTCCTCTTCAAAATCAATTGACAGCAGTGTCTTTGAATGACTCTGAAAGAGGACGAAGGAAGCGCGCTTGTCAGTCGCGCGTAAAAAGAGAGGGGGAAAAAAACAACCTTATTATTCCGCGCACACACACAGACGCCAGGTTGACATTTTCTAATTAAACGTTTCTTTAAGCTGTGTACTTCTCCCTGGGAAGTCCGAGGAGAGAGAGAGATGTGGACACCCCTCGTCGCGGAGATGAAAGAACTCATTATTTTTCTCCTGCAGCGCTATCATTCTCCATGTTTCTTGCTTCTCTTTCTCTCTCCCCCTCCCTCCCTCATCCTGATAACAGAACTATTCCATTTAATCAACGGTGCCTTCGCCGGAGTGCGACCAAGGGAGCTGCGGTCAAGAAAATGCACCTCAACAAGTGAGCATGAAATTAAATTCCGCCCGGTCCGCCCCCTCCCCCCCCCCCCCCATCCCTGTCACCCCTCCCCCTCCCCCTCCCCTCCCCCAAAACAAACAAACAAACAAACACGAGGCAGTGGGGCATTCATCATCGCTGTTTCTGCTTTGACATGTTGTTCTGTTTTAGTATTACAATCATAAGCCTTGAATTGGATAAGGGCAGCGAGGAGAGGTTGAAAAATGGAAACGCTGTGTATTTGGCCCGCCGCCGCCACCACCACCACAACAACAACAACAACAACAACAACAACAACAACAACAACAACAATAACAACAACAAAAACAACCCAACCTTTTCCTGTCAACTGATAGCAGGGCACAGAAGTTGCACGGAGTTGGAGATGATATTCTAATCCCCAAGTCTTAGTGATTCCATTGACCATATTCACACAGTGGACATTGTTGCTCTTACGTCAGTCACGCTCAGGTTGGGATTTCTTTCCACCACTGTTCCCACGAAGCAAAATGGCCGCCGTGTGAATCATGGTCAGTTCAGTCTGAGCACTGAGCTCGTCTTCTTGATCTGGAACTGGTCTGATGAGAGACGGGGAAACACGTAGACCGAAAGGTGAGTGAGTGACGTTTTTCTTTTCATGTTTTAGAGTTTGATGAGTAGTAGTGACGGCTAAAAGCAAAAAGGAGAGGCAAATGTATTAATCGAATTAAAGCTGTAAGTGCTATTTTCTTGTTAAAATAAGTGGTCTACATGTTAAAATAATAGCTCTACATTCTGAGCTATTATTTAGCTCTACAATAATAGCTCTACATTCCATATAGAGTGTTTGGATAAAGTGTTTTTGTGTGTGTGTGTTTACTGCAGAGCGGAGGGACTGGGAGACCCACGTTACTGACCAAACACTATATATCAGTGATGGCTGTCGAGATGTAGAGCTATTTAACACTTATTTAAACCCAAAAACGATTTGACCTCAAACCTGCTTAGATAATTGTTCAACGCATACAATACATGTGTGTGTGTGTGTGTGTGTGTGTGTGTGTGTGTGTGTGTGTGTGTATGTGCGTGGTGTGTGGTGTGTGGTGTGTGTGTGTGGTGTGTGTGTGTGTGTGTGTGTGTGTGGGGGGGGGTTACTAAAAGGCAGGCAAGGCCCAGGACACATCTCGTGCACAGGACCCAGGACACATCTCGTGCACAGGACACATCTCGTGCACAGGACACATCTCGTGCACAGGGCACATCTCGTGCACAGGGCACATCACGTGCACAGGACACAGGACACATCTCGTGCACAGGGCACATCTCGTGCACAGGGCACATCACGTGCACAGGACACAGGACACATCTCGTGCACAGGGCACATCTCGTGCACAGGGCACATCTCGTGCACAGGACACAGGACACATCTCGTGCACAGGGCACATCTCGTGCACAGGACACAGGACACATCTCGTGCACAGGACACATCTCGTGCACAGGACACAGGACACAGGACACATCTCGTGCACAGGACACATCTCGTGCACAGGGCACATCTCATGCACAGGGCACATCTCATGCACAGGGCACATCTCATGCACAGGGCACATCTCGTGCACAGGACACATCTCGTGCACAGGACACATCTCGTGCACAGGACACATCTCGTGCACAGGACACATCTCGTGCACAGGGCACATCTCGTGCACAGGGCACAGGACACATCTCGTGCACAGGACACATCTCGTGCACAGGGCACAGGACACATCACGTGCACAGGACACAGGACACATCTTGTGCACAGGACACAGGACACATCTTGTGCACAGGACACATCTCGTGCACAGGGCACATCTCGTGCACAGGGCACATCTCGTGCACAGGGCACAGGACACATCACGTGCACAGGACACAGGACACATCTTGTGCACAGGACACAGGACACATCTCGTGCACAGGACACATCTCGTGCACAGGACACATCTCGTGCACAGGGCACATCTCGTGCACAGGACACATCTCGTGCACAGGGCACATCACGTGCACAGGACACATCTCGTGCACAGGGCACATCACGTGCACAGGACACATCTCGTGCACAGGACACATCTCGTGCACAGGGCACAGGACACATCTCGTGCACAGGACACATCTCGTGCACAGGACACATCTCGTGCACAGGGCACAGGACACATCTCGTGCACAGGACACAGGACACATCACGTGCACAGGACACAGGACACATCTCGTGCACAGGACACATCTCGTGCACAGGGCACAGGACACATCTTGTGCACAGGACACATCTCGTGCACAGGGCACATCTCGTGCACAGGACACATCTCGTGCACAGGGCACATCTCGTGCACAGGACCCAGGACACATCTCATGCAGAGGGCACATCTCATAATCTCTGCATAATCTCCTGCCTCAACATTTGAGTGTCTCTCTCTCTCTCTCTCTCTCTCTCTCTCTCTCTCTCCCCACCCTCTCTCTCTCCCCCTCTCTCTTTATCACTCTCTATCTACCCCTCTCTCTTTCTCTCTCTCTTTTTTCTCTCTCTTTTTCTCCCCTCTCTCTCCCCCCCCCCTCTCTCTCTCTCTCTCTCTCTCTCTCCTCTCTCTCTCTCTCTCTCTCTCTCTCTCTCTCTCTCTCTCTCCCCCTCTCTTTCTCTCCCTCTCTCTTCTTCACTTGGCCAGTTCCACATCAAACCCTTTTAGATCCTTAAAGTGTTCACGTCAGTGGTAAAACGAAGCTATAAAAACGTCACCTTGAGAACCAAAATAGTGAATACGCTGTTGGTGAATTGATAGCTATAATATAGTTAAAGATAGAAGAGGATGTTATTCAGTTTCCGTCCTGACACTCAAACCTGGATCATTGTTCGAGTGTGGCGTGATGTAGAGCTATAACTCACATGACTACATCACCTTTACCTCTTCCTCGCTGTCAATCTGCAGTCATACAATGTTGACCTACATTAAAACATCATAAAAAAACCACAATGTTATTTTTGTCTACAGAAACAGCTTCCTTTTTCCACTCCGGCGATAACTAGCAGCGGGTCTTGTATAAATACAGGAGTTGTGATTCGACACGCTCAGCAGGAGCAACATGGTTTACTTCGTGGCTGATGGTTTTAAACCTCTGTTCCTAACATCATCAAAGGAAAAGCACGGTGTGTAGAAGCACTTCTCGCTTCTTTATTTTATGGTTTCATGATGTAAGCAGTACATTATCTCTTTCAAAATATGCATGAATTGTGTCCAGGGACGGTGGAGGTGGTTGGAGACACGTGTGCACCTGCTGGCCTGGATCAGTCCTCTGGAGCTGTCTCTCTCCTGTGTCTCCCCTACTCTGTCTCCCTCTCATCCTTCCTACTGTCTCAATAAAGAACCTTCTCTCTCCTGTGTCTCCTCTACTCTGTCTCCCTCTCAGCCTTCCTACCATCTCAATAAAGAACCTTCTCTCCTGTGTCTCCCCTACACTGTCTCCCTCTCAGCCTTCCTACTGTCTCAATAAAGAACCTTCTCTCTCCTGTGTCTCCTCTACTCTGTCTCCCTCTCAGCCTTCCTACTGTCTCAATAAAGAACCTTCTCTCTCCTGTGTCTCCTCTACACTGTCTCCCTCTCAGCCTTCCTACCGTCTCAATAAAGAACCTTCTCTCCTGTGTCTCCCCTACACTGTCTCCCTCTCAGCCTTCCTACTGTCTCAATAAAGAACCTTCTCTCTCCTGTGTCTCCTCTACTCTGTCTCCCTCTCAGCCTTCCTACTGTCTCAATAAAGAACCTTCTCTCTCCTGTGTCTCCTCTACTCTGTCTCCCTCTCAGCCTTCCTACTGTCTCAATAAAGAACCTTCTCTCTCCTGTGTCTCCCCTACACTGTCTCCCTCTCAGCCTTCCTACTGTCTCAATAAAGAACCTTCTCTCTCCTGTGTCTCCTCTACTCTGTCTCCCTCTCAGCCTTCCTACTGTCTCAATAAAGAACCTTCTCTCTCCTGTGTCTCCCCTACACTGTCTCCCTCTCAGCCTTCCTACTGTCTCAATAAAGAACCTTCTCTCTCCTGTGTCTCCTCTACTCTGTCTCCCTCTCAGCCTTCCTACTGTCTCAATAAAGAACCTTCTCTCTCCTGTGTCTCCCCTACACTGTCTCCCTCTCAGCCTTCCTACTGTCTCAATAAAGAACCTTCTCTCTCCGGTGTCTCCCCTACACTGTCTCCCTCTCAGCCTTCCTACTGTCTCAATAAAGAACCTTCTCTCTCCTGTGTCTCCCCTACACTGTCTCCCTCTCAGCCTTCCTACCGTCTCAATAAAGAACCTTCTCTCCTGTGTCTCCCCTACACTGTCTCCCTCTCAGCCTTCCTACTGTCTCAATAAAGAACCTTCTCTCTCCTGTGTCTCCTCTACTCTGTCTCCCTCTCAGCCTTCCTACTGTCTCAATAAAGAACCTTCTCTCTCCTGTGTCTCCTCTACTCTGTCTCCCTCTCAGCCTTCCTACTGTCTCAATAAAGAACCTTCTCTCTCCTGTGTCTCCCCTACACTGTCTCCCTCTCAGCCTTCCTACTGTCTCAATAAAGAACCTTCTCTCTCCTGTGTCTCCTCTACTCTGTCTCCCTCTCAGCCTTCCTACTGTCTCAATAAAGAACCTTCTCTCTCCTGTGTCTCCCCTACACTGTCTCCCTCTCAGCCTTCCTACTGTCTCAATAAAGAACCTTCTCTCTCCTGTGTCTCCTCTACTCTGTCTCCCTCTCAGCCTTCCTACTGTCTCAATAAAGAACCTTCTCTCTCCTGTGTCTCCTCTACTCTGTCTCCCTCTCAGCCTTCCTACTGTCTCAATAAAGAACCTTCTCTCTCCTGTGTCTCCCCTACACTGTCTCCCTCTCAGCCTTCCTACTGTCTCAATAAAGAACCTTCTCTCTCCTGTGTCTCCCCTACACTGTCTCCCTCTCAGCCTTCCTACTGTCTCAATAAAGAACCTTCTCTCCTGTGTCTCCCCTACACTGTCTCCCTCTCAGCCTTCCTACTGTCTCAATAAAGAACCTTCTCTCTCCTGTGTCTCCTCTACTCTGTCTCCCTCTCAGCCTTCCTACTGTCTCAATAAAGAACCTTCTCTCTCCTGTGTCTCCTCTACTCTGTCTCCCTCTCAGCCTTCCTACTGTCTCAATAAAGAACCTTCTCTCTCCTGTGTCTCCCCTACACTGTCTCCCTCAGCCTTCCTACTGTCTCAATAAAGAACCTTCTCTCTCCTGTGTCTCCTCTACTCTGTCTCCCTCTCAGCCTTCCTACTGTCTCAATAAAGAACCTTCTCTCTCCTGTGTCTCCCCTACACTGTCTCCCTCTCAGCCTTCCTACTGTCTCAATAAAGAACCTTCTCTCTCCTGTGTCTCCTCTACTCTGTCTCCCTCTCAGCCTTCCTACTGTCTCAATAAAGAACCTTCTCTCTCCTGTGTCTCCCCTACACTGTCTCCCTCTCAGCCTTCCTACTGTCTCAATAAAGAACCTTCTCTCTCCTGTGTCTCCCCTACACTGTCTCCCTCTCAGCCTTCCTACTGTCTCAATAAAGAACCTTCTCTCTCCTGTGTCTCCCCTACACTGTCTCCCTCTCAGCCTTCCTACCGTCTCAATAAAGAACCTTCTCTCCTGTGTCTCCCCTACACTGTCTCCCTCTCAGCCTTCCTACTGTCTCAATAAAGAACCTTCTCTCTCCTGTGTCTCCTCTACTCTGTCTCCCTCTCAGCCTTCCTACTGTCTCAATAAAGAACCTTCTCTCTCCTGTGTCTCCTCTACTCTGTCTCCCTCTCAGCCTTCCTACTGTCTCAATAAAGAACCTTCTCTCTCCTGTGTCTCCCCTACACTGTCTCCCTCTCAGCCTTCCTACTGTCTCAATAAAGAACCTTCTCTCTCCTGTGTCTCCTCTACTCTGTCTCCCTCTCAGCCTTCCTACTGTCTCAATAAAGAACCTTCTCTCTCCTGTGTCTCCCCTACACTGTCTCCCTCTCAGCCTTCCTACTGTCTCAATAAAGAACCTTCTCTCTCCTGTGTCTCCTCTACTCTGTCTCCCTCTCAGCCTTCCTACTGTCTCAATAAAGAACCTTCTCTCTCCTGTGTCTCCCCTACACTGTCTCCCTCTCAGCCTTCCTACTGTCTCAATAAAGAACCTTCTCTCTCCGGTGTCTCCCCTACTCTGTCTCCCTCTGAGCCATCTTATCTCTATAAAGAACCTTCTCTCCTGTGTCTCCCCTACTCTGTCCCCCTCTGAGCTGTCTTATCTCTATCTATACGCTATCTCCTCAGCATTCCTGCTGTCTCAATAAAGAACCTTCTCTCCTGTGACTCCTCTACTCTATCTCCCTCTCAGCCTTCCTACTGTCTCAATAAAGAACCTTCTCTCCTGTGTCTCCCCTACTCTGTCTCCCTCTCAGCCTTCCTACTGTCTCAATAAATAACCACCTCTCCTGTGTCCCTCTCAACCTTCCTTCTATCTCAATAAAGAACCTTCTCTCCTGTGTCTCCCCTACTCTGTCTCCCTCTCAACCTTCCGACTGTCTCAATATTCATAGTATTGTAATGACGTGTTTTGCCATACAATATGGTGCAAGGCCACAGCTCATTGCTCAAGGTTATGATTTAATTAGAATCACCTGGAGCATCTTGGGGGCTCACTATGCTAAACTGCACACCATAATATCAACGTCCTATAGGTTTGAATTTGACCTGTGACCTTTGCTGCATAAAGCAGTCTAATACAGCAGACAAAAGAAGAGATAATCACTTGCTACTTGATTACAATCACCTGTTGTTTGCGACCAACAATAATTATTTATTAAAGGCACCTAGCCACAAATCAATCACAACACCAAAGCACTTACAGTGGGAATACTGTGTGTATGTGTGATGGAGATTAGACGACATAAAGACAATAACACTGGTATTATCCTTTGGTTTGGCTTAATGAGCTATACATAAAAAAAGCATCTCAAGTTTTGTTGTCTCACCTGATGGTTACGTGTTCAGAATCTCTTTCATGCAATATGACCGATCTTCATTTCTCTCTCTCTCCATCCTCACCACGTACGTCGTATGTCCTACATAAAGTTTGAATTTGAACTTTGATTACAAGCCATTACAGATCTATAGTTTTGCCTAACTTTAAACTGGTTGATAAAAAAATTATAATAATAATAAAAAAGCCTTCTTCTTTTGGGGGCTATTCTTTCACTATTCACGTAATATCAATATTGCTAGTGCTCCTCAAATCATACAGAAAATGTAAATCACCTTTTTAGAACATTTTAGTTATCTCTCTCTCACCCTATCTTTCTCTCTCTTTCTCCCTCCCCCTCTCTCCCCCTCTCTCTCCCCCACCTCTCTCTCTCTTTCTCTCTCACTCCCTCCCTCTCCCCTCTATCTCTCTCTCCCTCTCTTTCCGCCTACCTCTCTCCCTCTCTCTATTTATCTATCTCTCTCTGTCCCTCTCTCTCTCTTTCTCTGTCTCTCTCTCTGTCCCTCTCTCTCTCTTTCTCTGTCTCTCTCTCCCTCTCTTCTTCACTTGTCCAGTTCCACATCCAACCCCCTTTAAAGAGTTCTCCGGGCTTCATTCTGAAAAGCTTGGTGTTTTTCCACTGAACTCTGGTAAAAAGGCCACAGCAGTGTGAAACCTCTCTCTTTGAGACTGTTTTGCTTTACTGCTGCTGTTTGGTGCAGCATCTCACCGTGACGGATCCATTCAAAAAGCAATAAATATACACATCACTTTCCCCTGGTGGGTTATGGGAAGCCCCACTGTGACGGCGATTGATTTGGAATGGTGTGTTTATCGTGTATGTGTGTGTACGTCTGTGCATTTAGGTGTGCACTGTGCATGACTACCCAATGTCTTTGTGTGTGTGTGTGTGTGTGTGTGTGTGTGTGTGTGTGTGTGTTTGTGCATTTAGGTGTGTACTGCACATGAGTACATATGTCTTTGTGTGTGTGTTTGTTTGTACAATGTGTGTATGTGTGTGTGGGGGGGGGGGGGCGGGTATGTGGGTTGAGTGCATTTGTGTTTAAGTGTGGTTGTGTGTATATATATCTTTTTTTCAAAAATGTATTTGTACTTTTTTTTTACCTCAGGAGTCAATTGAGGGGGACCCTATTTTTCACTGACGCCGATGGTTCATGATAGCATCATAAATGACAGAACAACATTCAGTAATTTAATTAAAGTAAACAGTAAAACAAGAGCAGTCATGCATTCAAAAGCACAACAATATAGTATAAATGTAGTACAAATAAACATGACAGTGGGACAGTAGTGGGTCAAGGAAAACAAGTTGACAATGGTCTGCTGTTGATTAATAATCTAAACAAAGCACCCTATAGTGAGACCAAAGTACTACATTTAGGTCAGTTTGCAAGAGATTCCATGATACAGCTGCATTGTGGCACGACAGCGGCTCAGGAGGTAGAGCGGTCGTCTAGTAATCGGAAGGTTACGCCGGTCGCCTATTGCTTATTAACAGCGGAGCAGTGCTGCCGTTGCTTCCGCGCTTTCCCTGATTGGCTGCGACACGCCCCGCGGCAGGCGCGGCAACCGCAGAGCGGAGCGGAGCGGCAGAGCTTGCGGCATTATGTAGCCCTAATCCGCCATGATTTTCATTCGAAGCTCAGCTCACCTGGCAGCGCAGCGGTCCTGCGGTCCGTTGTTGACACGTTTGAATCCCGTGTATTCTTTCGCCGGTTAAGGTTAGGCATGGTTAAGGTTAAGGTTAAGGTTAGGCATTGTTTCGGAGTTGGTTAAGGTTAGAACGGTTAAGTTTAGGCGCTGTTAAGGAGCTGGTTAAGGTTAGAGTTTGTCTTAGAGAATGGCAATATTCTTTCTATGGTTAAGGTTAAGGTTAGGCATGGTTAAGGTTAAGGTTAAGGTTAGGCATTGTTTCGGAGTTGGTTAAGGTTAGAACGGTTAAGTTTAGGCGCTGTTAAGGAGCTGGTTAAGGTTAGAGTTTGTCTTAGAGACAGCCTATTTCCGCACTGCCGCTCTCTCGTGCTGCCGCGGTCACATGGTCAAATTGTCACATTCTTGCACTCCTCCGCTGTTAGAAAGCAACACGCGTCCCGGTCAGATTCCAGCTCCTCCCGGCAGTGTGTAGAAGTGTCCTTGAGCGAGACGCTTAATCCCCTAACTGCTCCCGATGAGCAGGTTGGCCCCTCGCATGGTCGCCTGCGCCGTCTGTGTGTGAGTGTGTGAGTGAATGGGTGAAATGTGAGGAACAAATTGTAAAGCACTTTGGATAAAAGCTGTTATATAAATGCAGTCCATTTACCATCAACACAATTTACCAGCGACACAACAAGTCCTAACATAGGAGCTGGGACCTGTATTCCACTGCAACATACAGTAGCTGAGATATAAGGTGGTGATTTACAGAGTAGGGCTTTATAGATATATAAGTACCAATCTCGCCTGTCGGTTAATGAGGACCAACCGACCTTAATATAAAGAATACAGTGGTGACTGTTGTATCTATCACGGGTAATAAACCTGCAGGGCAGAGTGGTAAACAGAGTTACACCCCCATAGACCACCTCAACACTTCCGGTATTCTGAAATCATGGGGTAGAGGGCGGGGGGGGGGGGGGGGGGGGGGGGGGGGGGGGGGGGGGACAGAGTAAAATAGTGCAATAGTGCAGTGCAATAAAATTGTAGAATAGAATAGATAAAAAAATATATATATATTTTACAGTGCAATAAAATAGTTCTGGATTACTGTTCAACAGTTCAAAGTCGTCTTTACCTTCTCTGTTTGGTATCCACAGTTTACAACTTGACAGTCTTCCCTCCTGTTTTATACCCACTTTGACCCTTTGAACCTCCCACCCAGGGCAAACCTCCCTCTCAGGGTGCAGTTCCCTCTCTCAGGGTGCATTTCTAGGCCTGGGTCCTACACAGTTTTAAAGCCTGGATGAGAGCCTTGACATTAAATAGATTTGTATAAGCCTGAGTCTCCTGAACACGGAGAGACCAATCCCAATCGGCCAAGCTATAGTAACTTTTTTGCACCTACTCCCCAACTCTGCATGCGCAGATTGATAAACCTAGATCTCAGGACAATCCAGAGAGACTCCGTGGGCAGTCTCCGTATGCAGAGTTGGGGAGTAGGTGCGAAAAAGTTACTATAGCTCGGCAGAGAAAGTGCCGATCGACTTGGGATTGGTCTCTCCATGTTCAGGAGATTGGATCATGTCTCCAGCACCCCACAGCCGTAGTTACAACCACTTACTGTCAAGGCTCTCATCCACATTCATTCATTTTCTCCCCCCGCTCTCTCTCCCATGAGCTCAATGTAACGCGGAAGTGCTGTGGTCTATAGTCCAGAATTGTCAGGAAAGTAGATTCAACAATCCTCTTTCTGCAGAACAAGTTTTTATATAGAAAGCAGATTGGTAGTAAGGTTCCCAATATGACATTTAAATTGGTCATCGAGATAAATTCCAAGATACTTTTTTATTATGTGACCCTTTCAATACATTTTGTGCCATATACAGTTGAGATGTGTACTGTAGGTTATCATAGTCTATGTTTTTAGATCTTGAGAAGACCATGATTGTTTAGTTTTATTTGCATTCAGGACCAGTTTGAGATTCATAAGAGATTTCTGGAGAGCATTAAAGGAAAGCTGCAGCTTCTCCATAGCAAGCTGAGCAGTGTCAGCAAAAGAGTATACGTGTATATATATCTGTCATCCACATATAAATGGGCGACAATATTATTTATATATATACTGTATATGGCAAAGAGGACTGGCCCCGGGATTGAACCCTGTGGGACACCCTTAGTAATCTGCAGACACTCTGATTGTGCATTTCCAGATTTTACACCGAAGTCTCTCAAACAAGTAGTTCTCAAACCAGTCACAGGACTTTCTACTCATACCAATATTACATTTTTACTTTTTGTAAGAGCAAAGGATGATCAACTGTGTCAAACTGTGTCTACAAAAAGAGCAGCACAATGCTTCTTATTATAGTAAACGACTAATGAGTCGTCACAGTCAACCAGCACCTGCTAATGGGTCTGACCCTTTAGCTCAGCTGGTTAGTGCGGCCGCCTGTGGATCCTGTGGTCCCAGGTTCAAATCCACTCGGTTACATTGGTGGCAGCGGTGAATCTGTATCAGGTGCATGTAGCAATGAGGGTGTGATCTCAGTGCCTTAACCATGGGAAAGTGCGCACATGGACAAAATAATGTGCAAGTATGCACTTCTCTCGGGTAGGACACCTGTAAACAACTAACGAGTCGGTCGCAGTCAACCAGCACCTGCTAATGGGTCCTATGTCCTATGATCCCAGGTTCAAATCCACTTGGTTATCGAATGCAGATATAACAAGTCATTTGTAATCAATGTAACAGCTGTGATTTGCTCTAAAACCAGATTGGTGCAGGCTTTACAATGTCCTGAGTTGAAAGGAAAGACTTGAGTTGGTTTTTTACCAAGGATTCCATGGTTTTAGCCAAGCATGGTAGTTTGGATATCACACGTTAATTTTTTAAGTCACCCTTATCACCACCCTTATGAAGGGGGGGGGGGGGGGGGGGGCGGGTCACATGGGCGGATTTCCAAACATATGGGAATTCTCCCGTTGAAATAGAAAGATTAAATACATCTGTGCTCCACCTGGAGTCAACAGAGTACAACGCCTCAAGAAAGAACCCCACGAGAGAAAGGGAAGAAATCAAACTGAGCGGCACGGCTCATATCAAATACATATTCATTGTCATCACACAAATGGAGGCCTGGATGCTCCATTTCAAATAGATGGCCAGCAACGGAATTTTTTTTGTTGAAAGCAAGGCAGATGTCATTTTGATCAGACACAGGCACAGACACAGCGCTCCTGTTTTTGCTCTCCAGGATTTTGCTGGGTTTGTGTACGAGTTAGTAATTTGGTCCAATTAATAGCCAGTTTTAGCTGCTCTTATAGCAGAGGTGCATTTATTACGTAGCTGTTAGAATATTAGCCAATGGGCAGGATCACCTGAGTGTGTAGCTTGAGTCCAGACGATATCTTTGTTTCTAATCAGCAGTGTTGGCTCCTGAAGGAACCATGGCAATTTTTGCTCCTTGATTCTCTTGAGTCTCTTGATAGGTGCATGCTATTAACAATAGAATTAAATGATTTTGTGAAGAAACCCAGGGCTGCATCCACATCAGAGATGTGTAATGGATGTTGCTGTCCTGGATATCTTCCACAAAGTCTTGCTCATTAAAAAGTTTAACATTTCTTCTCAAGACCGTGAGAAGTTTGACCTTGTTTTGGTCAGCTTCATCTTCTAATACAAGCTGTAGGGCTAGTGATCACAGACAGGCCCGGGAGATACCCCACCTGGGTACCTGGCAACCCAGCAACCTGCTCCCCAAGCGGCATTCAAACCCAGGACCACTTTACATTAAAATACAGCATCTGGGTCTGTTTGTAAGACCAGAGTGTCTAAGTGATTTGTACTAGGCTCCTGATATTCAGGACGGGGTGAGTGGGGACATTTAAATGTGAGTGTTAACAGTGGTAGGAGGTTTTAGGGGAATCGTAATCAGAGTAGAGGGATTTATAAAGCAATTTGAGTAGTGAGTAGGCTTTCTACTGGTGATACAAGTGGGAAAAGATGAACGATATAATGGATGGTCAACGGAATCAGCAAAGCTAGTTAGAAGGCTAGTTGTAGTCCGAACCGTTACTAAACTACTTTGACGTTTAGCAACAACACCTAGGTTCCGATTCACTACATGTATTGTATGTATACATATTGGGGCGAGCGATACCGGAGTCTTATGGCGAGCACAGAAAGACTCAGAAGGAGCTTCTATCCCCAGGCCATCAGGCTGCTAAACGAACAATAATCGCTAAACGAACAATAATCACTATGCAACAACCATCAAATGCACACAGCACACACACCCACACGCACACACTCACTCAAACAAACAACACACTGCAGCACCCACTCTCCACACTTTAGATCACACAAACACACTTACACTTTATATTTATTGATAAAGGATTTGCACTACAACTCGTACACCTACTGTGAATTGTACCTAAACTGCACCTCGTCCATTATGCCTTGCACTATATAGTATTGTATATTAGTACACTGCACAGTATTGTATATTGTATGGTAACTACGTCTACGAACATTGTACATATGTCTAAACTGAACACTGTGACCTCTTTTTTTTACTTCTAATTTTTACTATGTCTTTATTTCATACTTATCTTGTCATGCACAGTCTCTGGAGCGCAACAGTAAGAAGCATTTTGTACAAAAGTATTCTGTACTTCTGTATGACAACTATTAAAGAAACTTGAAACTTGAAACTTGACAGTGGCTCAGGAAGGAGGGCAGTCGTCTGGTAATCCAGAGGTTCGCGGTTCGATTCCCACTCCTCCCGGGCAGCCTGTCGAAGTGTCCTTGAGTAAGACACTTAACCCCTAATTGCTCCCGATGTGCAGGTTGGCACCTTGCATGGTTGCCTCTGCCATCAGTGTGTGAATGTGTGAGTGAATGGGTAAAATGTGAGGAACTAATTGTAAATCGCTTTGGATAGAAGCGCTAATTAAATGGAGCCATTTACCATTTAGAAACAGCATTATTGTCAACACAGATCAGACTGGCTCCCTCTCATGGACAGAGCGAACAGGACTTCAAGGGTCATGTTCTTTGAGAGCAGGAGAGAGCCAGCCCTGCTTAGGTGCAGCCTGTCTGGGGCAAAAAGCTCACCTGTCCTATAGGGTGATGTCATCCACAAAGGGGACCCCTATCGAACAGCAGTGGACCTTCAGCCACACATACAGGTTTGCATAACCTGCTGGCAGTGTTGTATTCGAGTCACTAAAGCTCAAGTCCGAGTCGAGTCTCGAGTCCCCAGTGTTCGAGTCCGAGTCCAAGTCTGAGTCACCAAAGAAGAGCCTGAGTCGAGTCTGAGTCGAGTCCCCATCACCCTAGTCCGAGTCCGAGTCCAAGTCATCAAGGTTGAGTCCACTGCACTCTAGCAGTCAAAGAGCTGACGTACAAATAAAAAAAGGTCTACATTAACTCATTCCCGGCCAACAACGAGTTTACTCGTTATTGGGTGCCATGCGTTGAACGGCAACAACGAGTAAACTCGTTATTTGGTCAGTCTTTCTTTTTTTCCATTTTTATATTCTATTCAATGTCATGGACCTGTATGTTGCCGTTAAAAGGCATACTGGGACCCCAAGGGTGCAGTACCGGCCAGATCCGGCTAGGTGGCAGTATCAAGAGTGCAGTAAACCCTGTTCCAGACCGTGTGTTACATTTAAATCCCTCCGGGCGCTAAATTTAGACGGAGCCGAGCAAATCGCTTCATCCGACCACTTCGAAACGCATCTGGCACACTATCCATAAGTTGTGCCAAAATTATGTCCGGGACCAGATGGACGCCAATACTGGAAATCACGATCAGACAATTGGAATATTCCTTTTGGAATACCCCCGACCAAAGGTAAGGACTATCTGACATCAATTTCAGCTTTATCCAACAATGTTTTCATATCGATCCAGCTGATCAGCGTCTGTAGTGTTCAACAAGAAAGCCGTTACTGGCCATCAAAGCATAACCCCCCCGGCCCCCCTTTCATGCATTCATGATGAAACATAATACCTATTATATACACTTGATTTGGAAATAGTAGTGTGTCCAGGCAAGAAACGCCAACGCTTATAGTGGAATACACGTAGCGCCCTATAAACCAGCTTTTGAGGAATGATCCCGGATCACTCCTAAACTATACTTATATTCACCACGGGATAACGCGCAAACGTATGCATGAAAACATTATCTCTTTTTTGCATGTTCGACGGAAGAAAGTCACTGTCAAATGACTATAGTATTGTCTCCATAGCTATAATATAGAATATAGAATGATATAGCTCTACAAACAAGGTGACGCACTCCTATCTTTAAAGTGTGGCATAGCTAGAATGGGACCAGGCTAATCCCTGGCACTGAATGAGTTAAACATAAATGACAGCGGTCACCGTTTCAAAGGAAGTTAATTTACTTTGTGACACAATAGTCAAACAAAGGCACTAGCCATTGATATCTAGCCAAATGATTACAAAAAATATATAAAATAAATAACTGTATTTATCAAGTCCTCGTCTGCACCTTCCGAGTCCGATGCAGTCAATGCTCGAGTCCGAGTCCGAGTCATCAGTGCTCAAGTCCAAGTCGAGTCACAAGTCCTGAAAATCTGTCAGAGTCCTGGACTCGAGTCCTACAACACAGCCTGCTGGTCCCAATAGCGAGGGGAGGAGAAGATGATGCATTTTCTTTTGCCTGCATTCAGAAGAGTGTGAGTGAGAGCGTTGAAGTCTGTTTTCAACCGTTTCTTCTGTCCGAGTTCGATGTTGTTGGCTCCAACCAGTCGCGGACTGGGACCATAATTCCTACCGGGAATTTGACTCAGGCAGGCCAGGCCAGGCCCATACCCATACCCATCCATCAGACTTATAGCTGTTCTATTTCACGGTCAGGTTCCAACAAACTGTCTTCTTTAACTCCCAGCAGTACATCCAATAAAGTGATCAAGTGATCAACATCCGGAGTTTCCACGTCAATTTCAATGTCCATCTGATTCAAAACTCGTGTAGTAACACGGAAGAGCCCTTCGGAGCTAAACCAATTCAGAGAGGGTCTTCGCTGTACGTGGGATAGCCAATCAGAGAGCGTCTTCGCAAACTGCGGCTACGAAAAAAAATCACGCATTCCTGCCTGCTTGCCTGAACTTATTATGCGCAAATAGAAACATGTATACCGACCTGGCCTGCTTCGGAGTTCAGTGGCCTGACTGCGGGCACAAACAAAAAAATGTTAAAATAAAAAAAAGCATTTGCCAGTCTGCCAGGGCAGCCAGGCCATGCCAGTCTGCCAGGCCACCGGGAAAACTCCCGGTGGTCCCGATGGTCAGTCCGCTAGTGGCTCCCACAACCACTGAGGTCGCTGTGGGGAACAGGCTAACCAGCAGAGGCTAAAGATCTCTTTTTCAATGGCGCTATTTTTTTCTTTCTAATTTAGTGTATATACTCTACTACATCCTGCACAATTGTACAGCCCTGTCCTATCCTATTCTATTTTATTATTATATTCTATTCTATTGTAGTTTTATTCAAATTTTGTTTATATATTCCATTTTATTTTATTCTACCATAATTGTCTGTTAATGTTGCACCAAACGACCAAAACTAATTATCTGTATGTGCAAACTTACTTGGCAATAGAGACCTTTCTGATTCTGTGTAAAATAGACACGTAAAACACTTTGGACAAATGAATACAGCTCAGACAACGACAAACATGTATATCAAAAGAAGCAATGAAATGTTCATGGCTTTCTCTAGTTTATTCCATTTGTATGGCGCATACAGTAATATGTACTGTGACCTAGTACCATATGTGTGCTGTAGTTAAAAGCAATCAAAGAGCAGAGATAATAGGGATGTTTCATAAGCAGAGCCCTATAGATAAATATAATGCAATGCATATCCCTTCTCTTCTTTAAAGAAGGCCATCTCACTTTTTCATATAAAATATAATGGTGAGTGAGGAATATATCTCCAGTGGTAAAACACAGCATGCTGTGATACACAGCATATGGGTTTTAAGGTGGAGGGAGAGGCATGCATTTACAGAATGTCACCCTAATCATATAGACATTGGCATAGTAGGTAGTAGTACAGTACTACTTCTTACGTTTTTAGTACAGTATTTTATTCTTTTATCATGTCTATTTTTTATTTTATTATTTGTATTTTTTCACAATCTAGGCGGGCATGGCCACCTACATTTCACTACATGTCTTGTGTATGTATGTGACAAATAAAACTCTTGAATCTAGTATAGGCATAGTAGATTATATTATTATATAGTAGATAATAATAATAATAATAATAATAATAATAATAATAATAATAATAATAATAATAATAATAATAATAATAATAATAATAATAATAATAATAATAATAATAATAATAATAATAATAATAATAATAAATAATAATAATAATAATAATAAATAATAATTAATAGTATAGACATACTGTAGTACATAATAGTAATAGTAAAATACAGTAAGAAGGTTAGTTATTTTGTGTTATTTTCTTTTACTGAGGTTTGGTCGGGATTCAGGTGTCCTGACTGCGGTGGGAAGTTCATTCCACCATTGTGGAGCGAGGACCGAGAATAGCCTGCTTCGCTTCAATAACCCCCCCCCCCCCGGAGCCTGAATAGGAGTGGGTCTGAGGCGGCCAGAAGATTCAGAGTGTAGGGGTCTTCAGGGTGTGTAGTTAGAGACCATTGACCGGAGGTAGGAGGGAGCCGTTCCCCTCGCTGCACGGTACGCCAGGTCAAGGACCTTGAAAAGGATTTGTGTGGCGAATCATGTTCCATTAATGTTTGATGGGAATAAAACAGTGTGATGTCCAGTAACACGTGGCTAGAACACAACTATGATGAGTTGTTCGTGTGTGTTTTACAATAAAAAATATATATATATATTTTAATAAACCATTATGTATGCATTTGTTTGATGTAATGTCACAACATAAACTCCTTCGAAAACTGATGTTTTATTGTATAATCGTGGTCGTATTGAATATCACGTATGGAATCGTATGATGAGATTTAGAACTGTGGCGTGCACCTCTGTGTGTATGTGTGTGTTAAGTGTTTGTAACCATGATAATAACTCGTACATTCATTATCCGAATCGGCTCAAACTCAGTGGACAGGTTGATGGTCAATCCAAGGACCTGCTTTATTGATTTTTCTTTTAATCACTCAAAGATCAACGGTGCTGATCGAGGTGAAACGTTTTAGTCATTAGTATACCGTACTATGTCCAAGATGGCAACCGACAACATTTGTCATGTGTGTGTGTGTGTGTGTGTGTGTGTGTGTGTGTGTGTGTGTGTGTGTGTGTGTGTGTGTGTGTGTGTGTGTGTGTGTGTGTGTGTGTGTGTGTGTGTGTGTGTGTGTGTGTGTGTGTGTGTGTGTGTGTGTGTGTGTGTGTGTGTGTGTGTGTGTGTGTGTGTGTGTGTGTGTGTGTGTGCAATTACAGCAGGGGACATGGGGGTTCTTCCCTGAAGAAAAAAAACAATAATAATAATGACACAATTTGACATATATATTGAAAGATTAGTGGTTATTTTAAAACTTCACTAAATCAGTTTTTGTAATCTGCCACTTTATCTATTACATAATTAGAAGAATATGTTTGACTCATAAAATAAAATGTTTATAAAAAAGAATACAGTAATACAATACAAATAAATACAAAAATCCAGATATCAAAAATCTGGTGGGGCACATGCCCCCCCCCCCCCCCCAACTTGAATGGGCATGACACCTACTGTGTGCGTGCGTGTGTGTGTGCGCGTGTGTGCTTGTGCATTTGTGTGTGTGTTTGTTTATGTGTGTGTTTGTTTTTACCCATCCCCATGGGAGGTCTAGTGACATGTGTCTTGTGTAAGAGGAAGGACTGTATATGAAGTGGTGTGTGTGCGCGTGTGCGTGTGTGATTGAATGTGTGTGTGTGTGTGTGCATTAATATGTTCCTCCCAGCCCTGCGGGAGACCTACAGTGACGTCAGCGTGGCAGTAAATAGGGGGTCTGAAGCTCCTGACATACAGGGATCCTTCCATCTCTCCCTCTGACCCAGATACAAACACGACTCTCTCAGCCGCCGGCTTCACTCTACAGCGAATGATTCTTCAGTAGGGCCGGGTATTGAAAATCAATACCACCAAGGCATTGACTGAATCGAATCAATACTACCTGGTTGTACTGAGAAATGTCGGGGCAAACAATATACCAATTCTCAATACTTGAATTGTTAAAAATGGTTGTTTTCGCAGGCAAGCTTTATTCCATCCAACATGACTTAACTGACTAATCAACAGGAAGCCCTTTGGGTATATGTTGTCTTTTAGCTGTTGCCTGGGGGCTGGAAGACTGCCCTCGCCAGCAAGCATGCTAAGTGTCTGCACCGTGTGGGAAGCAGCTACTGAGAAAAACAACTTCACAGATACAAAATCACAAGGTGCTTCACAGAATTTAAAGCAAAAAGCATAAAATGTACATAAAATGTAAAAATGCTAAAATAAATCTTAATTTTTTTTTTAAATTTCAAACAATACATATAAATAAATAACAATGTAAAATATTATAATTTGTAAAAATATATAATAACGTAAGATAAAATAATAAACAAAACGTACTTACAAACTGTGTCTGAAAGGGAATAGGAAGAAGAAGCAATATGCTTATCAGGTCCTACCCCCTTATTGCAATATAGCAGAAACAGAATGATCTGCAAAGAAAATCATTAATCAAGTTAGTTAATAGTTATTTTACAATAAGTAGGCTACTGTCCATCCAGGATTAGCTAACAGTATCAAGTAAAATCAGACTAAAACAAGCTAAAACTAGTTGAAACCGGACAGAAAGACATAATAAAAGATGTTTGTATCTGACTTTTACAAGAAGGATTCTGCAGGTCACAGCGCTAAGAGGAGGGTGTTCCATAAAAGTGATGCAATGGTTTGAAAAACACAAAGTCACCGCTGGTGTTTAGATGGGTTGGAGGGGCGGACACAAGCTGTTGAGATGACCTGAGAGCAGGGCTGGACTGGGACCAAAAATCGGCCATGGCATTTTTGGCCCAGACCGGCCCACCATAATCGGTCGGACACCACCCACCAGTACACCATCCTTGCGGTCCCCTTAAATATGTCTACTGTACTATTCCCCCAAACCACTACAAAGCTGGGTAGTAAGTGCCATGGACAAATGTACCAGTGCAAGTGGACCAGTGTACTCACTCACTCTTGGCTGAATCTTGGTAGACTGGTGGACTGGTAGACTGGTAGACTGGCGGGCTGGTAGACTGGTAGACTGGCGGGCTGGTAGACTGGTAGACTGGTAGACTGGTGGGCTGGTAGACTGGTAAACTGGTAGACTGGTGGACGGGTGGACTGGTAGACTGGTAGACTGGTGGGCTGGTAGACTGGTAGACTGGTGGACTGGTGGGCTGGTAGACTGGTGGACTGGTGGACTGGTGGACTGGTAGACTGGTAGACTGGTGGACTGGTAGACTGGTAGACTGGTAGACTGGTAGACTGGCAGACTGGTAGACTGGTGGACTGGTAGACTGGTGGACTGGTAGACTGGTGGACTGGTAGACTGGTAGACTGGTGGACTGGTGGACTGGTGGGCTGGTGGACTGGTAGACTGGTAGACTGGTAGACTGGTGGACTGGTAGACTGGTAGACTGGTAGACTGGTAGACTGGTGGACTGGTAGACTGGTAGACTGGTAGTGTACGGGTGAAGAAGATCATAAATAAATAACAATGTAAAATATTATAATTTGTAAAAATATATAATAACGTAAGATAAAATAATAAACAAAACGTACTTACAAACTGTGTCTGAAAGGGAATAGGAAGAAGAAGCAATATGCTTATCAGGTCCTACCCCCTTATTGCAATATAGCAGAAACAGAATGATCTGCAAAGAAAATCATTAATCAAGTTAGTTAATAGTTATTTTACAATAAGTAGGCTACTGTCCATCCAGGATTAGCTAACAGTATCAAGTAAAATCAGACTAAAACAAGCTAAAACTAGTTGAAACCGGACAGAAAGACATAATAAAAGATGTTTGTATCTGACTTTTACAAGAAGGATTCTGCAGGTCACAGCGCTAAGAGGAGGGTGTTCCATAAAAGTGATACAATGGTTTGAAAAACACAAAGTCACCGCTGGTGTTTAGATGGGTTGGAGGGGCGGACACAAGCTGTTGAGATGACCTGAGAGCAGGGCTGGACTGGGACCAAAAATCGGCCATGGCATTTTTGGCCCAGACCGGCCCACCATAATCGGTCGGACACCACCCACCAGTACACCATCCTTGCGGTCCCCTTAAATATGTCTACTGTACTATTCCCCCAAACCACTACAAAGCTGGGTAGTAAGTGCCATGGACAAATGTACCAGTGCAAGTGGACCAGTGTACTCACTCACTCTTGGCTGAATCTTGGTAGACTGGTGGACTGGTAGACTGGTAGACTGGCGGGCTGGTAGACTGGTAGACTGGCGGGCTGGTAGACTGGTAGACTGGTAGACTGGTAGACTGGTGGGCTGGTAGACTGGTAAACTGGTAGACTGGTGGACGGGTGGACTGGTAGACTGGTAGACTGGTGGGCTGGTAGACTGGTAGACTGGTGGACTGGTGGGCTGGTAGACTGGTGGACTGGTGGACTGGTGGACTGGTAGACTGGTAGACTGGTGGACTGGTAGACTGGTAGACTGGTAGACTGGTAGACTGGCAGACTGGTAGACTGGTGGACTGGTAGACTGGTGGACTGGTAGACTGGTGGACTGGTAGACTGGTAGACTGGTGGACTGGTGGACTGGTGGGCTGGTGGACTGGTAGACTGGTAGACTGGTAGACTGGTGGACTGGTAGACTGGTAGACTGGTAGACTGGTAGACTGGTGGACTGGTAGACTGGTAGACTGGTAGTGTACGGGTGAAGAAGATCAGCAATGTAGCCATGTGTCTGACCATGCAGGGCTTTAAAAGTTAGCACCAGTAATCTGAACTGGACCCGGAGATTAATTGGTAGCCAGTGCAAAGAGGATAGAATTGGGGGAATATGAATATCTCCAAACAATATCCAGCCCTGCTTTTTTTTTTTTTTTTTTTTTTTTACCGTACAGCAGTTTTGAGAGACCACGTTCCCCAAATAATGTCCGGTAGGGTAGTGGTTCTAGACATATTTGCCTCCAAGACCCCTGTGTGTCAAAAGAATAAATCCAGGGCCCAAGGGAGACGTGATAACCTGTCTGTGTGGCATCATCACATCTGTAGGCACTAGCGGTGTGCGGAGACGTCATTATCTGTATCTGTTCAACCTTCAAAATTATCCATATCTGTATCCATATTCGGCTAGAAAATCTGAAGTGGACACGGAATTTTTTTTTCTTAACAATTATTGTACAATACAAGATGGGAACTGATGTAATCAAATTAACAAATGAACATTAGATTAAAGGAAGTCACGTTAAATCCGGCAAATCTTTTAACCTAATATTCATTGGAAATGCAAGCATCAAATTGGTTTAATATTTAGCATATAATTATTTCATACTGTACTTGTCATCTGTACTTGTGCTCTCTCTTTATAAATTGTTTTAACTAAACTAAGTTTTATGAACTACATGAAGTTGAATCCCCCTTTTTTTAACTGGGGCACACTGAGCAATCAGAGACTGAAAAAAATATTATCACACATTATTATGAACTGTTTTGCCTGTTTATTTATTTATTTTTTCACGGCCGATTATGATCCAAAACAGCCCATGTTTAGTGTTATGTAGCACCCTTTTTATTAAGAACAGGCCTTAATGTGCACACCCACCTTCCCTCCTCTGCTAAATCAGATGTGTTTTGTTGAAGCAGCTTGTAGACTGATATGTGTTTTTATGTAAGTGTGTGTGTGTGTGTGTTTATGTAAATGTAGTGTATGTGCACATGCGTGTGTGTGTTTATGTAAGTGTGTGTGTGTGTGTGTGTGTGGTGTGTTTATCTACAGTAAGTGTGTGTGGTGTGTTTATGTACAGTAAGGGCTAGATCCACAAAGAATGGATTGCACGGTGCTAGTTGCACCCTTACTTACAATTCATTATGAATTGAAAATGGGGGACCCTGATGTAAACAAGACGAAAGTCTTTCTCTGGTCTGCATCCCCTTAACAATTGTGTGTATTGAGCCGTACTGTATTGTACCAATTCTGCAATCTGTTAATACAATTTTCATTCAATCAATCACCGCACAGGTATTTGATTGTAAGTAAGGATAGCACTGTGCAATCCATTCTTGTGTGTGTGTGTGTGGCGTGTATATGCACAGTAAGTGTGTGTGTGTGTGTGTGTGTGTGTGTGTGTGTGTGTGTGTGTGTGTGTGTGTGTGTGTGTGTGTGTGTTGGAGTTATGAAAATAGCCTCCCAACACCCAGTGTTCTCCCTCCAACATGAAATCCTTTTAGAAGTCTTACCCTGGAGAAATTAACACATAATGTCTTCAAATAAAAATGCATAATGTTCTCTTATAGGCTTGTTAGCGCTGCGGTAGGCTGTTTCTCCAAGAGTAGACCCCACAGAGAGGCCTGTTATCAAGACTGTTACACGAGGGCTGTGTCAGTGCAGACGAACAGCACCAAGAAGAGCGTGCACGTGTCAAGGCGGCGTCAGGAATGTGATGACGGGGCGGCTGGGTGGCGCAGCGGACATTGCGCTCGTCACCAACGCACTGTTGACGGACAAAAAGGACAAGAGACAGGCCAACAACACACTGTCCCCCCTCTGTCCTTTCACTGTCCCTCTGTCCTCTCACTGTCCTCTCACTGTCCCTCTGTCCTTTCACTGTCCCTCTGTCCTCTCACTGTCCTATCACTGTCTCTCTGTTCTCTCTCTGTCCCTCTGTCCTCTCTCTGTCCTCTCTCTGTCCTCTCACTGTCCCTCTGTCCTCTCACTGTCCCTCTGTCCTATCACTGTCTCTCTGTTCTCTCTCTGTCCCTCTGTCCTCTCTCTGTCCTCTCACTGTCCCTCTGTCCTCTCACGGTCCCTCTGTCCTCTCACTGTCCCTCTGTCCTCTCACAGTCTATCTGTCCTCTCACTGTCCCTATGTCCTCTCACTGTCCCTCTGTCCTCTCACTGTCCCTCTGTCCTCTCACTGTCCCTATGTCCTCTCACTGTCCCTCTGTCCTCTCACTGTCCCTCTGTCCTCTCACAGTCTATCTGTCCTCTCTCTGTCCCTCTGTCCTCTCACTGTCCCTCTGTCCTCTCACTGTCTCTCTGTCCTCTCACAGTCCCACTGTCCTCTCACTGTCTCTCTGTCCTCTCACTGTCTCTCTGTCCTCTCACTCTGTCCTCTCACTGTCTCTCTGTCCTCTCACAGTCCCACTGTCCTCTCACTGTCTCTCTGTCCTCTCACTCTGTCCTCTCACTCTGTCCTCTCACTGTCCCTCTGTCCTCTCACAGTCCCACTGTCCTCTCACTGTCTCTCTGTCCTCTCACTGTCCTCTCACTGTCTCTCTGTCCTCTCACTCTGTCCTCTCACTGTCCCTCTGTCCTCTCACTCTGTCCTCTCACTGTCTCTCTGTCCTCTCACTGTCCCGCTGTCCTCTCACTGTCTCTCTGTCCTCTCACTGTCCTCTCCCTCTGTCCTCTCACTGTCCCTCTGTCCTCTCTCTGTCCTCTCCCTCTGTCCTCTCACTGTCCCTCTGTCCTTTCACTCTGTCCTCTCCCTCTGTCCTCTCACAGTCCCGCTGTCCTCTCACTGTCCCTCTGTCCTCTTACAGCCAGGGTCCCCCTTCTCTCCCTCAGTGTTCTCCTTCTCTCCCTCAGTGTCTCCTTCTCTCCCTCAGTCTCTCCTTCTCTCCCTCAGTGTCCCCCTTCTCTCCCTCAGTGTCCCCCTTCTCTCCCTCAGTGTCTCCTTCTCTCCCTCAGTGTCTCCTTCTCTCCCTCAGTGTCTCCTTCTCTCCCTCAGTGTCTCCTTCTCTCCCTCAGTGTCTCCTTCTCTCCCTCAGTGTCCCCCTTCTCTCCCTCAGTGTCTCCTTCTCTCCCTCAGTGTCTCCTTCTCTCCCTCAGTGTCCCCTTCTCTCCCTCAGTGTCCCCCTTCTCTCCCCCAGTGTCTCCTTCTCTCCCTCAGTGTCTCCTTCTCTCCCTCAGTGTCTCCTTCTCTCCCCCAGTGTCTCCTTCTCTCCCTCAGTGTCTCCTTCTCTCCCTCAGTGTCTCCTTCTCTCCCTCAGTGTCCCCCTTCTCTCCCTCAGTGTCTCCTTCTCTCCCTCAGTGTCTCCTTCTCTCCCCCAGTGTCTCCTTCTCTCCCTCAGTGTCTCCTTCTCTCCCCCAGTGTCTCCTTCTCTCCCTCAGTGTCTCCTTCTCTCCCTCAGTGTCCCCCTTCTCTCCCTCAGTGTCTCCTTCTCTCCCTCAGTGTCTCCTTCTCTCCCTCAGTGTCTCTTCTCTCCCTCAGTGTCTCCTTCTCTCCCTCAGTGTCTCCTTCTCTCCCTCAGTGTCTCCTTCTCTCCCTCAGTGTCTCCTTCTCTCCCTCAGTGTTCTCCTTCTCTCCCTCAGTGTCCCCCTTCTCTCCCTCAGTGTCTCCTTCTCTCCCTCAGTGTCTCCTTCTCTCCCTCCTTGTCTCCTTCTCTCCCTCAGTGTCCCCCTTCTCTCCCTCAGTGTCTCCTTCTCTCCCTCAGTGTCCCCCTTCTCTCCCTCAGTGTCTCCTTCTCTCCCTCAGTGTCTCCTTCTCTCCCTCAGTGTCTCCTTCTCTCCCTCAGTGTCCCCCTTCTCTCCCTCACTGTCTCCTTCTCTCCCTCAGTGTCACCTTCTCTCCCTCAGTGTCTCCTTCTCTCCCTCAGTGTCTCCTTCTCTCCCTCAGTGTCTCCTTCTCTCCCTCAGTGTCTCCTTCTCTCCCTCAGTGTCACCTTCTCTCCCTCAGTGTCTCCTTCTCTCCCTCAGTGTCTCCTTCTCTCTCTCAGTGTCTCCTTCTCTCCCTCAGTGTCTCTTCTCTCCCTCAGTGTCCCCCTTCTCTCCCTCAGTGTCTCCTTCTCTCCCTCAGTGTCTCCTTCTCTCCCTCAGTGTCTCCTTCTCTCCCTCAGTGTCTCCTTCTCTCCCTCAGTGTCTCCCTTCTCTCCCTCAGTGTCTCCTTCTCTCCCTCAGTGTCCCCCTTCTCTCCCTCAGTGTCCCCTTCTCTCCCCCAGTGTCTCCTTCTCTCCCCCAGTGTCTCCTTCTCTCCCTCAGTCTCCCCCTTCTCTCCCTCAGTGTCCGCCTTTTCTCCCTCAGTGTCTCCTTCTCTCCCTCAGAGTCTCCTTCTCTCCCTCAGTGTCTCTTCTCTCCCTCAGTGTCTCCTTCTCTCCCTCAGTGTCTCCTTCTCTCCCTCAGTGTCTCCTTCTCTCCCTCAGTGTCTCCTTCTCTCCCTCAGTGTTCTCCTTCTCTCCCTCAGTGTCCCCCTTCTCTCCCTCAGTGTCTCCTTCTCTCCCTCAGTGTCTCCTTCTCTCCCTCCTTGTCTCCTTCTCTCCCTCAGTGTCCCCCTTCTCTCCCTCAGTGTCTCCTTCTTTCCCTCAGTGTCCCCCTTCTCTCCCTCAGTGTCTCCTTCTCTCCCTCAGTGTCTCCTTCTCTCCCTCAGTGTCTCCTTCTCTCCCTCAGTGTCCCCCTTCTCTCCCTCAGTGTCTCCTTCTCTCCCTCAGTGTCCCCCTTCTCTCCCTCAGTGTCCCCCTTCTCTCCCTCAGTGTCTCCTTCTCTCCCTCAGTGTCTCCTTCTCTCCCTCAGTGTCTCCTTCTCTCCCTCAGTGTCTCCTTCTCTCCCTCAGTGTCTCCTTCTCTCCCTCAGTGTCTCCTTCTCTCCCCCAGTGTCCCCCTTCTCTCCCTCAGTGTCCCCCTTCTCTCCCTCAGTGTCTCCTTCTCTCCCTCAGTGTCTCCTTCTCTCCCCCAGTGTCCCCCTTCTCTCCCTCAGTGTCTCCTTCTCTCCCTCAGTGTCTCCTTCTCTCCCCCAGTGTCTCCTTCTCTCCCTCAGTGTCTCCTTCTCTCCCTCAGTGTCCCCCTTCTCTCCCTCAGTCTCCCCCTTCTCTCCCTCAGTGTCTCCTTCTCTCCCTCAGTGTCTCCTTCTCTCCCTCAGTCTCCCCCTTCTCTCCCTCAGTGTCTCCTTCTCTCCCTCAGTGTCTCCTTCTCTCCCTCAGTGTCTCCTTCTCTCCCCCAGTGTCCCCCTTCTCTCCCTCAGTGTCTCCTTCTCTCCCTCAGTGTCTCCTTCTCTCCCCCAGTGTCCCCCTTCTCTCCCTCAGTGTCTCCTTCTCTCCCTCAGTGTCTCCTTCTCTCCCTCAGTGTCTCCTTCTCTCCCCCAGTGTCCCCCTTCTCTCCCTCAGTGTCTCCTTCTCTCCCTCAGTGTCTCCCTTCTCTCCCTCAGTGTCTCCTTCTCTCCCTCAGTGTCTCCTTCTCTCCCTCAGTGTCTCCTTCTCTCCCTCAGTGTCTCCTTCTCTCCCTCAGTGTCTCCTTCTCTCCCTCAGTGTCTCCTTCTCTCCCTCAGTGTCTCCTTCTCTCCCTCAGTGTCTCCTTCTCTCCCTCAGTGTCCCCCTTCTCTCCCTCAGTGTCTCCTTCTCTCCCTCAGTGTCTCCTTCTCTCCCTCAGTGTCCCCCTTCTCTCCCTCAGTGTCTCCTTCTCTCCCTCAGTGTCTCCTTCTCTCCCTCAGTGTCTCCTTCTCTCCCTCAGTGTCCCCCTTCTCTCCCTCAGTGTCTCCTTCTCTCCCTCAGTGTCTCCTTCTCTCCCTCAGTGTCTCCTTCTCTCTCTCAGTGTCTCCTTCTCTCTCTCAGTGTCTCCTTCTCTCCCTCAGT
>NC_140167.1:15925566-16028066 GCF_963971535.1 Notolepis coatsorum | reverse complement strand
GTGTGTGTGTGTGTGTGTGTGTGTGTGTGTGTGTGTGTGTGTGTGTGTGTGTGTGTGGGGGGGGGGGGGGGGGGGGGGGGGGGGCAGAGTAGTGGGCAGGCAGGCAGGTAGCAGCCAGGGTTGTTTGTTCATGAGCCTCACCGCCTGGGGGGATTACCTGTCCGGGAGCCTGCTGGTCCAGACCTTGAGACTGCGGTGCCATTTATCAGGCAGCAGCATCAGCTGTGGTTTGGGTCTTTGATAATCCTGTGGGCCTTGTTGATAATAATAATAATAATAATAATAATAATAATAATAATAATAATAATAATAATAATAATAATAATAATAATAATAATAATAATAATAATAATAATAATAATAATAATAATAATAATAATAAATAATAATAATAATAATAATAATAATAATAATAATAATAATAATAATAATAATAATAATAATAATAATAATAATAATAATAATAATAATAATAATAATAATAATAATAATAATATGTATCTGTAAAAAGTTAAGAAAAGAAAAGAAAAACAGGAGTTTAAAACCAAAAAATGTAAAATGTAATTGCAAAACATGATTAAGAAAATAGCTAAAAAGCATAAATGACAACAGGGATTTCTAAATCAGCTAAAAGCAAGAGTATAAAAATAGGCCTTGAGCTATGTGCTTTAAAGCTATCCACAGAGGCTGCCTGTTTTATATGTAGTGGGAGATTATTCCAAGCCGTCGGCCCATAGAAACAAAAAGCTGCATCACCATATTTTTTATATTTCATTGTAGGCAGTAGGACGGTGCCAGACCATTAAGAGCTTTGAAAACAAGCAAGAGAATTATAAAATCAATCCTAAAAACAACCGGGAGCCAATGCAGTGAAGCTAAAACTGGAGTAATATGTTCCCTCATCTTAGTTCTAGTTCAAACTTGTTGACATACCGCCTGTTGTACTTGTCCTGGACGGAGGGAAGCTCACATCCGCTGGTGCTCTGGGCTGTCCGTACGACCCTCGCTAGCGCTTTGCTGCTTCGTAGACCAGGCGTAGGCTACTGTTAGAAGTTGGAACAGAGAGTGTGAAGTGAGAAGATGATAGATTTGTCATCATTACCATCATCATCATCATCATCATCATCATCATCATCATCATCATCATCATCATCATCGTCATCATCATCACCATCATCGTCATCATCATCACCATCATCGTCATCATCATCATCATCATCATCTTCTTCTAAAGGCATTTTAGAGGCATTTTGAAATGTTTTTACCTGAATCCTTTTGTTCCGTTGTGAGGAGGACAATACATTCACCAATGTGTTTTGTGTCTCGAGCTCAGCTATATCAAAAGATCCAGGTTATACAGTAAATTGCCGAAAGTCCCTTTAAACGAGTGCACTTATTATGTGCAGACCCACCATCATTATTTCTGTGAAATAACCAGGAGTTGATTTGGGGTTGATTTTCTCCTCAATAAAACTCAGTGTAATATTGACTCGATATCTCCTGTCTCAATCACATATGTAATACGCCCCCTGAAGGGCACTGGTTCTTTCCCCGAACTGCCGCCGACAAGTTCAAAGGATCACAATTTCACAGAGTACCCTTCGATATTAAATCTAAACATGAATCTGGACTGGAGTCATGGCAACCCGAGAACTCCTATCCAATCAAAAACGTTGGGCGAGTTCACAAAGGTCCGCCGAGCTGCCTCCCAACCCTTTCGCGAGTTGACTCTCCCTTTAAGGGCACATCTTGACATTTTCCAACATTGTAATTCAACTTGAAGTTAACTGAATTATGCACATGGCGATCAGAGTGGGATGTCTGGAGGATGGTACCAAAGCACCTCAAAGGCGCTAAAAACAAAATTACAAACATCTCAAAACAAACTGGTCAGACTACTGCTTGACCTTACTCCTAGAACCCACCTCACCCCTGCCCACTTTGACAACCTAGGATGGCTTAGAGTAGACGACAGAGTACAGCAACTTGCAATGGGCCTGGTCTACAAGATACACTACACGACCAAGGTACCCATGTACATGTCAAAATACTTCCCAAAGATCAGTGAATACCACGATCACAACACCAGAGGGAGCTCCACAAATCATGTTAAACCCAGATTTGGCTCAAACAAGGGACTAAACACATTTCGCAATTATGCCACATCGATGTGGAACGCCCTACCCAAAGCTGTAAAGGAATGTGAATCACTACCCACTTTCAAAAACACTCTCAAAGAACACCTACGGGAGACTGCAATTCGAAACTGGCCCCTGTAAATGTCCTAACACAACCCCCTCCAATGTACAGTAAATGATCAAGTATGGTTTTGTCAATATTCCAATGTACAGTTTTGCTTGTACAGTTGTACAGTGTCCCCCACCCACCCACCCCTCCTACCCAACCCCCCCCCCCCCCCAACCACCTCCTATGTACAGTCCCCCCCACCCCCCCAACCCCACCCCACCTACCCAACCTCCTCCAATGTACAGTTTCTACGTCAAATGTATATACTCTCTTTTCTGGACTCTTTTCGTATCACAAACAGTACTGTATTTGCAAATCTGGTATGTCATAAATGTATAGATGTAGCAGTACTGTCTATCTGTATGTCATGTATGTCATATATGTTATGATGAATTGAAAATGGGGGACCCTGATGTAAACAAGACGAAAGTCTTTCTCTGGTCTGCATCCCCTTAACAATTGTATGTTTTGAGCTGTACTGTACTGTACCCATTCTGCAATCTGTTAATAAAGTTTTCAATCAATCAATCAATCAATCAATCAATCAATCAATCAATGGGGCGCACTCTGCTGAAAGGATAGATCAGGACAGAGATTCTTATTTCATAGCGAAGCAAGGACACATTTGTCATGGATGCAAAATGATGCTTTGAGGCTTTAAAAGATTCAGGTACTACTCTCTCTCGCTTCCGTGAATAATATTATCGGCTGACTTGCGGCTGGAACCTTGTGTCTCTAATGGTCTAACGTGTGGGTTGGAGTTGAGTAACTTATTAAACTGTGAATTTCTCAGAATCAGAATCAGAAAGGTCTTTATTGCCAAGTAAGCTTGCACATGCAAGGAATTTGTCTTGGTCATTAGGTGCATTAACATCAACAGACAATTAAAGGAGAATCAAATAAAATGGAATATCCCTCATGTTGTGTTAGGAATTGGCACCACTGGCCGTTGTTAGCGGGTCAATGTTGACCCGGGGTCTAACTCAGTCCTGACCACTAAAAAGAAAGGAGTATCACTCAATATAGTTAATACTATCCAATCCATCAGGATAAGTGGAAGGTGGAGATTTGGAAAAAACCTAAACTTAGAAAATATGTTGTAATTAAAAATGAGTATTTTACTGAACCTTATGTAATGTTAAACTTAAAGAGAAGACGAAGGTCTCTGTGTGCCCAGTTGAGGTCTGGCACCCTGCCATTGGCTGTGGAAGTGGGTAGATTCCAAGGTAAACCTGAGGAGGAGCGGTTGTGTGTTCTATATGTGATCTGGGAGTGGTGGAGGATGAATATCATTTTGTTTTGTATTGCCCTTTGTACACCGCTTTGAGGAGGGCTTTATTTGAGAAAATTCAAATAGTAAATCCGGATTCGTTTTGGCAGTCTGAGAGTTGTATGTTGAGTTGTTTTTTTGTGGAGGACATCTTCAGTTTTGCAGGATTTTTGGAGAAAGCATGGCACTTGAGACAAAATACACTATATCCTATATAATTGTATTTGAATTCCTCTTGTTTCTTTGTTTATATACATTGCGTACAGCTTGTGTTATATTACGTTTTATTGTATTTTCTTGTATTTTCTTGTTCTTGTGGCCATCTTGGTCTATATGTCATTTGTCAAGTAACTGGTCAAGTATATTATTATATACTTATTGTTATGTGTCTCGTAAGCCCATATGGGCTGGGCATACACCTGTATGTAAGACACGAAAATAAAAAACATCAAATCAAATCAAATAAAAAACATCCTAATTAACATTATATTTGATTTGATTTGATTTGAAATCTTTATTTCGAACATGCAATGAATACAAACAAACAATAACAAAAATATATATATGCATTCATAACGATATAATCCCATTGTAATTAGATTTTATGGCCGCAGAGACACATCATGTCCCTTATTTTTAAGATGAAAATGAGGTTGTTCAATCATAATATACTAAATGTGAAACCCATAGATAATAATGTTTTCTGACTTTAATAGAACAATATTAGAATATAACTTCTGAAAAAAAAGTTTAGTATATTTATTTATTATTTTATTTATTTATTTATATTTAGTATTTTAGTATAGTTTTACCTTGCCGGGTCAAGAATGACCCTAACACCACAGTCGTACCTTTTTTCCTGCAGATACCTTCAGAATTTTCAAAATGGTGAAACATAGTTTTGCTGTGCTTATGTGTTGTGGAGGATATCATAAAGCCTTGTTCAACTACATGGTAGTTGTAACTGAGGGGTACAATTCCCTGACTGTATTACTAGATATGATACTTACTACCACTACCTTTGTACTTAATATTCGGCCACCCAGTACACGGCATAAATATATTATGATGAACACTGTCACGTAGATGAAACGGATCCAACACAAATGTACGAATTAGAAATAGGTCTTTATTTCTACACAGCGATGGTGTGTAGAGCAAGCACTTAATCAAATCAATCACATTTATGAATGGGAATTAGTATGCACTTTTATGGCAAGAGTATTCGTCGGTATATCAATAGAGAATGTCCAATCTCTGAAGGCGCAGGTGGTACATATACGACCTGGAATAGTTTAAGGAATAACAGCAATGATACTTTAATGATTATATACTGGACACACTAGGGGGGGTTAATCCGGTCGCTTGTAAGCCGACAGGAGTAGGAGGGGGGGGGGGTAGAATCCGGCTGCCTCATCCGGCCAAGGGTATCCCAGGTGAACCCACTGTAGTGCCGTTCAATGCGCCGGCGATCCTTGGACCACAGATGAAAGCAGGTGGACTCTTTGTGGGCCGGCGTCATCCGGTCCACGGAGGAGAGACGTGAAGCGACCTCGTCTTGCAGAGCGTCTCCTCACCTTGCGTCCTCTCCAGGGGGGGGGTTCCAACACACGGCAGTGTCGGGGGTCTTTATCCATGGAATAATCAAAGTATACAAAGCATAATCCGTGCCTGGGAAGGCGGCTGTCGTCGGTAGAATAATCCGGTATACAGGTCCACTCGCTCGTCGGCTCTGGGGCTCCTCGGGTGCAGCTTCACGTGGGGTCAACCACCCTGGATAAGCAGCCAGTTCTCTGCCCGAAACGATGGGGTACTGACTACGGTAGTATTCTCACCGCACGAAGCACTATATATTAACAGACTATTATTAGTTTAATAGACTACGTCCAACTCGACGATATAGTGCCAAATATGACTATTCAAATATTAATATACACGATGTCTCAATACCGATGGTAGGCGAACTTGGCCTTACTCCCACACGTGGCGTCGCGGGGAGGCTTTACGTCTGTGACTCTATTGGAGGGTAAGAAACTGGACTGAAAAAGAAAGTCCTACTTTAGTAGCGCAGTATATATACGCACTATGAACAAATAGTCCCATTAGTGGTGCGGTAGCCAGATTCCTACGCGGAACTAGGACTTGTTCGTACATGTGGAGCGGTACGTTTGAACTGGGTCTGAGGGGTATGGCAGCCTGGCACCAAGGTCTCGACCAATAGTAGAATGGAGACTATTATGGGATGTTCAGTAGGCTAGAATGGATATTCAATGCATATTGTACAAGGAATATACAAGGGATATCAGGGAATATTAGAGAATATACAAATACAATTAAATATATATATATAAATAAATATATATATTCGGTTTAATCTGGCCCTTCACAACAGCCACCCCCTGATTGGTCCCAGACCTAATCAGTTAAACAGAGACAGATTAATCGCGTTGTCTATTTACACATAAGGGTTTGCTGTAGGGGTCAGTCAACTTCACAAAGTCATAGGGTTATAGGGTCATGGTCATCATCGATTGTGTCTGGGAGTCGGGGCAGTTCTATGAGCCTCGCCACGGGACGGGTGTAAGTGCGACCCTGGACGAGCACTTCAGCTGCTCGGACCTTGCCGTCGGCACCGGTGATCACTTTGCTTACGCGGCCGGCCGGCCACATAGCTCTGGGCAGTGATTGATCAATAATCATGACGACTGTTCCTTCTGTCAAATTGTCTCTCTGGGCTCGCTGCAGTAGAAGCAATTCTGCTTCCTCGTAGTTAGCTGCTGACATGTCAGCGGGGGACTTGCACTCCGGGTGGTACCGCAGGAATGTTCTTTGTTGTGCACTCTCTATGGACGTGCAATCGTCTATGTTAGGGTCGGTGGAGGCTACGGTGCTCAATCCACAGAACACAGACTTCTTATTTTCCACCTCCTCTGGACTTGCTTCCCTCGGGATAGGCATGGGCCACTGTCCTTCCGGGAGTCTTAGGAATGCGGGCCGTCACTGTAGACATTGCGACGGGTGAGGTCATCCAGGGGCATCCCCCGGGTGATGACGTCAGCTGGGTTCTGTTTTGTATCAACGTAGCGCCACTCTGTTTCTCCGGTTAACTCTTCGGTTAGGATTTGATCCAGGCGAGTACCGTCGTGGAATCTGACCACAGGATTGTTCTAGACACCGGTATGGTGAGCTCACGTTGGATGAGCGTGGCTAGGTGCGCTCCGGCTAGGGCTGCGCAGAGCTCTAGACGTGGGATAGATTGTTGCTTGCGTGGGGCTATTCTCGAGCGGGCGAGGACAAATGCTGTGTAGATCTCTCCCCCCTTCTCTTGGGCCCGCAAGTAGGCTACTGATCCGTATGCGACCTCTGAGGCGTCACTGAAGACGTGTAAGTCCATTTTACATGTCTCTGGCCTCACCGTGGGTGGGAAGTAGCTTCGGCGCATATTAACGCCTGGGAGTGAGTGGAGCTCCATCTCCCACTCTCTCCAGGTGGATGCAAGGTGTGCGGGAATGGGGTCGTCCCAGCCCTGGTCCTTGTCCCACAATGCTCGTACAATCATTTTTGCCCTGGTGGTGTACGGTAGAGTACATCCTAGCGGGTCATATTGTCGGGCGAGTGTTGTGTACACACTCCGTCTGGTGGTCGGCGCCGCCGCCGGCCTTCCCTGCTCCGTAGTCAGGGGCTTGTGTCTGTAGTGAAGCGAATCTGTTTTGAATCGCCACACCAATCCCAGGGTCATCTCCTGGGCTTCTCCCGGGATTGTAGCCATCCAGGTCTCGCTGCTGGCTGCCTTGTCCTCGGAGGAGAGGCTGTGCAGTACTTGCGGATCGCTGCTGGCCCACTGCCTGAGATCAAAGCCGCCTTTGATCAATGAGGCGCGGAGTTTAATCAGGAGAGCCTCGGCTTCTTCCTGGGTTGAAAGGCTTTGTAGACAGTTGTCTACGTAGAAGCTGTTCTTTACGCTGTGTCGGACCTCTTCGTCCGCTGCTGGGTCCTCTGCTACATGTTTCTGTAGTGCAAATGTAGCACAGCAGGGGCTGCACGTCGTTCCGAAGGGGAGGACTTCCCATTGGTAGATGGCTGGGTGCTCATCTCCTGGCTTCTCTCTCCATAGGAACCGTAACAGGGGCTTGTCCGCCTCTACTAATCTCACCTGCAGGAACATTCCTTTAATGTCCCCGCTGATGGCCACCTTTTCCTGGCGGAAGCGGAGTAGAACGCCGAGTAGGGAGGGGCCGAGTGTGGGACCGGGCAGTAACTCTTTATTCAGATTTTGGGATCCGATCTGGTAGCTGCAGTTAAATACTATGCGGTCTTTACCGTTGTGATGGACCTTGTGGTGAGGCACGTACCACGATTCAGTGGTCTGGTCAGCCTCTTTAATGTCCATCTTTGTGACGTGTCCCGCTGTGATGAGCTTCTCAATCTCAGCGCGGTATACACTCTCTTGGGCGGGGTTCTTGGCTAAGCGCCGCTCCGTGTTCAGCAGGTACCGTTCTGTGGCGTCTGTCTTGGCGTGGAAAGTAGGCATTCCTTCTCGCCGCAGGAGTGGCGTGGCGTATCTCAACACGCCGTTGACCGGGACTCTCTTGGTCCCTGTCTCGAGGAGGTGAATGGCGTAAATGTCATCTTTAGAGCGAATGTCTTTCTTTCCGTTCTTAAAGGGCATTTGTTCCAAGGTCCATAGCCGCTCTACGTGTTGCAGGAGTGCGGTTTCTCCCTCCGTGACTCGGGAGTGGAGACATCTAGTGGCTGTACTTCGGTTGAGAGATTTGGCGAGCGGGCCTTGGAGAGTCCATCCCAAACGGGTCTCGACTGCTGCAGGACAGCCTCGGGGTCCGGTATGAACCCGGTCTATCGGGACAATGAGGTCTGCATGGTCGGAGCCTATCAACAGGGTCGGCATAGCATTGTCTATGAGCGGGATCGGTAACTTGCGCAGATGTACATATTTCTCCATCAGCTTGGCGACGGGGTATGTGTACCGCGACAGTCCTATTTCTTGGCTGGTGAAAGCGTCTGTAATCTGGTACCGTCGCTCAGGCTGGCCGCTTGCTGCGATAGAGAATGAGACATTCTCGCCCTTTATCGTCTTCAAATCTCGTCTTATTGTCCGAATTGTCATTTGGGTTTCGCTTCCCCGCAGCCCTAGCTGGGCCGCAGCGGAGGCGAGCAGAAGGGTCTTCTCGGACCCGTCATCGAGGACGGCGTAAGTGTCCAGGACTTTATTCTGGTAGCTTAGTGTCACACGCACTACTTTTAGGAGTACTCGGGCTCCACTGCTGCTGGCGGGATCGATGTACATGACGCTCGCTTTGCTGCTGGATGGTGCGGGTGGAGGGCGCTGTCTGTTACTGTCGTGAAGTATGTCCAGATGGGCTCCATCGCACTTGGTGCACCTTTTCTTTAAGCGGCATTCGGCTGCCATGTGTGAGCGCGCACAGCGAAAACAGCGCTTGTTGGACTTTATCCATTGACTTGCTTCCTCCGCGTTCAGCTTGGGGAAGGAGTCACATTGCGCTAGCCAGTGTTCTTTCTCACAGTAGGGGCACACTATCTTCCACTTCTCCGTTCTGGAGGGGGTACTGTGGCTCCTGCTGCTCGGTACTGACTCCGATTGGTGCATCACAGTCACCGATCTTCTTCCATCATTTAGTCGTCTGGTTCCTTCTCTGGAGCCAGGGGTGCTCCGTCCGAATGTATCTAGCCGTAGGCTGCTGACTTCTCTCGCCAGGAAGTCTGCTAGATCGAGGAGGTTCGGTTCGGGGCCATTCGGGTCTCTGTGGTCTCTCTGTCGCCTAAAACGCTCCTGTCGAGCGGGCGGCAGCTTCTCCAAGATCCTTTCCACATTTGAGTTGGCGTAAAGTTCATGCCTCCCCTTCTCTCTCTGCGCTCCCAACATCCCTACCAGGGACTGCACTCTGATGGACAGGTCGTCCAGTGCTCGATTGTCTATTGCTGGGGGTAAGCGGTCGATGTGTCGGATCTCCTGGATCACGTAATCCCATATGCGCCCATACCTCTGGTCCAATGCTACCAGCGCTGCTGTGTATGGGGTGGTGGAAGTCGCGTAGGCGAGCGCTATATTATGTGCGCGGGGTACCTTTAAGTGCTTCAGTAGGATGGCGTATTTATGGCGTTCATCCAATACATCCACCAACATGGTCTCCAGACACATGCGGAGTTCTGTATACTGGGCCCGGTTCTCTTGGGTGAAGTCGGGTACCATAGGCGTGCCAATGTATGACGCTGACTGTGGATACATCGGCGAGCGTTGGGGGAGAGGCCTCCTAGGCGAGTCTCCTCCCGCTCCTTGGTATGGGCTGGTACCGGCAGTGTACCATGGCCCGCTTGTCCAGGTGCTGTTCCTCGGTGCGGGTCGTGCGTCGTGCTCACCCGTGTATAGAGTCGGGGGTCTGTAGCGCAGCTCCGCGGGAGTATAGCCTGGGCTGTACCGGACCTCCTGGTCCGGTAGAGTACTGTGCTGTCGTCGGGCGTGGTTCTCCTCCTCTTCCTCTTCGTCTTCAGTTAGGTCATCCAGTGCTTGTAGTCTCTGGTTTAGCCTCTCCACAGGATATGCTGCTCCTTCCCGGTTGCTAGGTCTCGCTTGGACCGGTGGGGGGAGGTGGTCTGTGGGGGGTATAGACCTCGTCTGTTGGTCAAGTTCAGGGTTGTTTACTCGGCTAGGGGATGCCGCCCTGGAGGTGTGTCTAGACGAGTTCCTGGAGCCTCTGGCGGAGGGAGAGGGTGTTGTCCGTCTGATCAGCTGTTCTATTAGTTGCGCTTGCTGTCTGTCGCGCTCTGCGTCCCGTAGAGCACCAGCAGCTGCTCGCTGGCTGTCTGCTCGGTCTCGGGCCACATTCTCTTCTCTCTGAATGCGTCTTATTTCTAGACGTATATGCTCTTCTTTGCTCCGCTGCTGGATCTGCAGTCGGTCGCGTTCAGCAGCGGCGTTCAGGCTGATGAGGAAGGCCTGCTGTAGGGTCCTCTCTGCCTCGCTGGGAGAAGGCGGTTGTATAGGGGAGCCTTCCCTCGGGGTACTCCTTGCGGAGCCTTGGAGCTCTATCTCCACGGTGCTCTCCCCGTCTTCTTCCGTGCCGAGTTCTCTCTCGGTAGCGTTGTATTCCTCCCGGGACTCATCGGGGACTACTTCTTCAGTACTGGCGGGGTGTGAAGTCATGTCTGGTTCCCACTGGTCCCCACCGTGAACTTGGTCAGTTACATTAGAACCCGTAGGGGCCTCTATGGTCGGGGTAGTCTGGGCGTTGGGGTTAGACATACTTTTACTTTCTAGTTTTACTGCGTTTACTGTTAGTAGAAGACTAGGTTGTTGACTGACAGCGTAAGCCTCTAAGTACTGAGGGAGCCGTCGTTCGCGCTGCGGGCGTTGGTTAGGAGGATCGTTTCGTGGAGTGTTCATCATAGGCCATTTCAATATTAATAACACTATATTAATATTACACTGATTACCATCCGGCTCGAAGGACCAATTGTAACTGAGGGGTACAATTCCCTGACTGTATTACTAGATATGATACTTACTACCACTACCTTTGTACTTAATATTCGGCCACCCAGTACACGGCATAAATATATTATGATGAACACTGTCACGTAGATGAAACGGATCCAACACAAATGTACGAATTAGAAATAGGTCTTTATTTCTACACAGCGATGGTGTGTAGAGCAAGCACTTAATCAAATCAATCACATTTATGAATGGGAATTAGTATGCACTTTTATGGCAAGAGTATTCGTCGGTATATCAATAGAGAATGTCCAATCTCTGAAGGCGCAGGTGGTACATATACGACCTGGAATAGTTTAAGGAATAACAGCAATGATACTTTAATGATTATATACTGGACACACTAGGGGGGGTTAATCCGGTCGCTTGTAAGCCGACAGGAGTAGGAGGGGGGGGGGGGGTAGAATCCGGCTGCCTCATCCGGCCAAGGGTATCCCAGGTGAACCCACTGTAGTGCCGTTCAATGCGCCGGCGATCCTTGGACCACAGATGAAAGCAGGTGGACTCTTTGTGGGCCGGCGTCATCCGGTCCACGGAGGAGAGACGTGAAGCGACCTCGTCTTGCAGAGCGTCTCCTCACCTTGCGTCCTCTCCAGGGGGGGGGTTCCAACACACGGCAGTGTCGGGGGTCTTTATCCATGGAATAATCAAAGTATACAAAGCATAATCCGTGCCTGGGAAGGCGGGCTGTCGTCGGTAGAATAATCCGGTATACAGGTCCACTCGCTCGTCGGCTCTGGGGCTCCTCGGGTGCAGCTTCACGTGGGGTCAACCACCCTGGATAAGCAGCCAGTTCTCTGCCCGAAACGATGGGGTACTGACTACGGTAGTATTCTTACCGCACGAAGCACTATATATTAACAGACTATTATTAGTTTAATAGACTACGTCCAACTCGACGATATAGTGCCAAATATGACTATTCAAATATTAATATACACGATGTCTCAATACCGATGGTAGGCGAACTTGGCCTTACTCCCACACGTGGCGTCGCGGGGAGGCTTTACGTCTGTGACTCTATTGGAGGGTAAGAAACTGGACTGAAAAAGAAAGTCCTACTTTAGTAGCGCAGTATATATACGCACTATGAACAAATAGTTCCATTAGTGGTGCGGTAGCCAGATTCCTACGCGGAACTAGGACTTGTTCGTACATGTGGAGCAGTACGTTTGAACTGGGTCTGAGGGGTATGGCAGCCTGGCACCAAGGTCTCGACCAATAGTAGAATGGAGACTATTATGGGATGTTCAGTAGGCTAGAATGGATATTCAATGCATATTGTACAAGGAATATACAAGGGATATCAGGGAATATTAGAGAATATACAAATACAATTAAATATATATATATAAATAAATAAATATATATATTCGGTTTAATCTGGCCCTTCACAACAGTAGTTATTATAGATAATAGATATTATAGATATTATAACCTTGAAACGGGTCGCTGAAGACCCTAACACCACATAAGGGATATATCAACTAAATTAGAAAAGGAATACAATAGAATATAATATAGAACAGGGCTGTACTCATTGGAGCAGTTGGGGGTTAAGTGCCTTGCTCAAGCGCACGTCAGCGGTTGGTATTGAGGGAGTTATCATCCCCACCCAGATCTTTCCCGCTGCTTCAGGGGATCGAAAGCCACCGCCGCCCCCCTCATCCCTTTTTCTGACCTTGTGTTGTGTTTGGCATGATATTATTCTATAGCTATGCTGGCTCTCACTATCTATCTATCCACACAGTGAGTTGTGGTGGCCATTAGGGGCCATGCGGTACTACGGTAGGGTACTGTATGTAGCATTGGCATTGTTAATACTCTGAGCTCGCTTGACAGGGTACGGGGTTGACTGCTGTGAATAGGGCCGCTGACAACTAGGGAAAGTCCATGTGATGGCTTTGATAGACAGCTGACAGGAGGGAATAGACCCCATTGGGGCTGGCGTGGGTCAGCACCCCATTACAATGGTGGCACAGACTGTAAACAGTTTTCCTGCGCCCCCCCAAAAAAACCTATGACCAATACAGGAGAAATACCCTTGGAGTCTGTCACAAACCGGCCGTACGGCCATGACAAAGAGGGAGACGCAGACAACCAAAGTCAAAGGATTTATTTAATTAATAAAGACATAAAAGGAATAACTAACTAAACTAAACTAACAGTGGCGTATGAAGTCAGTGATATCAGTAGTGTAAGTGAGTGCATGCATTGTAAAGTGTATAGGTGTCATGTTGTATAATGCAAACAGAAATCACAAGCACCAAACTAAACTAACGGCGTCCCATACGGAGACCGCCCAGCAACTAAGCTTCGCGAGTGTTTTAACAGGGAGCATGGGAACACCGGCAGGGCCCTCATTTATCAATGGTGCGTACGCACAGATATGTGCGTAACCCGTGCGTACGATCATTTCTAAGCAAAGTGTGGGACTTATCAATTTGAACGTGTGCTTGACTTTGTGCGTATATATACGCACAGCTCAGACCGCACGTACCTGGCAACCAGCGGTAGAATATGAAGACTGCACGCACCATGAGACAGACTTTCATGCATTAGTTTACTTTCAACACTGACGTGTTCATATGATCCGTAATTCATTATAGTTCATTGTAAAATAGCGACAGTAGTGTAATTATTGTCAAACCCTATAAATAGCATTTGGAATAGGTCTTTCTTTCCGAATGAATGCAGCATGGTTTATATATAGCGTTATCGGAGGGGTGCACTGACTGCGCTCCGCGTAACTCAACTCGTTATTATTTTGCGCATAGATTGCAGAAATACGGGAACGTTTTGATTATATTTAAAAGGCTTTGACATTGTAAAACGAAATAAGTGGAGTTTCAAAGCTGTAATACAAGTCATATGAACACCCACGATATAGTGTTCTTCCCCCTTCCTACTGTATAAGAAAGAATTAAAAACGCATTGCAACGAGAACAGAGGTTATTTGTTGAGTTTATGTGTATACAAAACCCTTGCAATAAATGTGTCTTAAATTAATGAAAAGCATACATGCTCTGGATACAGCTAGCATATATCGTGTGGGTGATATTACTTGTATTCTGCTTACAACTTCGAAATTCCACTTATTTAGTTTTACAATGTCAAAGCCTTTTAAATATAATCAAAACTTTCCCGTATTTCTGCAATCTATGTGCAAAATAATAACGAGTTGAGTTCTAACAAAGAACGTATTACATGCTGGGTAGGCTGATAAGAGTGTATGCATGTTTTCCCGAGGGGGGTCCGAATCTGGCAGGGAGTCCGAATTCGGCACAACACCGGCTATGGAAACAAATCATGAATAGACTACTGTAAATAAAATAGCCTATAACATTATAAATGATATAGGCTATAGCAGGGGTTCCCAACCTTTCTTCCCCGAGCCCCACGATTCCTTGGAGACATATAGGAATATGATATAGGCTACACATGGGTCCGTCAGCGAGGAGATTTAGCCATTTGAGAATAGGCTATTATGGCCAAACGAGGGCCTATAGCCTATAAATATTATTAAATGTTTTCATAAGCGTAAAGATACAAGGACAACAGTTATATTAACGATCAAGTTAGTTTACTGTATGCAGGCTTCGCGGGGCTCCGTTTGACGTGTCTGTGCCATGCTGCGTTATGCGCAAATTACTGTTGCATAATGTTGCTATGCTATTATATATAATTTATATAGGCTACCTACCGACATCAAAATAGATTGTATGCCTCTACAAATCATATTAAACCATGCAGGTAGAAAAAGAAACACGCGTTCGCTCGGCTTAGTCCACTTTTCCACATTTCATGGGGGTGTTTCATTACTGTACAACATGGTTAATTACGGGCGGTTCTATATGCAAATACTTAAAATCGTGCACGAGCGTGGAGCGTAGAACAAGTGGCATTTATCAACACAGAGTACTTGCAGGTGTGCGTAGGACCGGTGTACGCACGTGTGATAAATCCAGATTTTTCTGTGCGTACACACATTCTAAATTCCGTGCGTATAGGAACGGAAATAGAACACTTTCTACGCATTATTGATAAATGAATGAGGGCCGGTGTTTCCCATTGTGCTGATTAGCACTCCAGCCACGCCCACCTCCAGTACCTGTCAATACAACATACTATAGGCGGACAGTGGAGACAGAGTGGAACATCTGCGAGATCAGCAGGAGGAAGATGACTCACAGCCACACGGTTACAGACCATGGAACAGACAGGATTATGCCTTGGATGAGCGATTCAATGAAGGACAGGGTCTCTTAACCAGTCAAGTCAAGTCAAGTGAGTCGGTTGAAGTCCAGTGACAGGGAAATGTACCAGCACCACCGTACTGTATCTCACTCACACGCACGCACGCACGCACGCACGCACGCACGCACGCACGCACGCACGCACGCACGCACGCACACACACACACACACACACACGCTCTCTATCCCTCTCTTAGCCTTCAACCTCTTACCTATCTCTCATATTCTGCATACCATATATATCTATAACTCAAGCTTTAGTTTTCGTTTTTGTCTTCTCTCCTGTATAAATACTTTGTTCGCCCGCCATTCCAGAGAGATTTACACTAGGGCTGCATCGCTGTACTCTGAGCACTCTGAATGTCACTCCGTCAGTAAAGTATCCTCAATCAAAGTGGATGCGTGAATAATCTGTTCGAATTATTCCACATCAGGTAGAAAACCACAGTTTGCAGTATATCAGTAACCCTGTCATTGAGGAGGATGGAGGAAAGAGTTGTAGGAGGATGTAGCTGGTACTGAGGCCAGAGAGAAGACCTGTAGGAGGATGTAGATGGTACTGAGACCAGAGAGAAGAGCTGTAGGAGGATGTAGATGGTACTGAGGCCAGAGAGAAGAGCTGTAGGAGGATGTAGATGGTACTGAGACCAGAGAGAAGAGCTGTAGGAGGATGTAGATGGTACTGAGACCAGAGAGAAGAGCTGTAGGAGGATGTAGATGGTACTGAGGCCAGAGAGAAGAGCTGTAGGAGGATGTAGATGGTACTGAGGCCAGAGAGAAGAGCTGTAGGAGGATGTAGATGGTACTGAGGCCAGTCTGCCAGTCGGAGAGAAGAGCTGTGGGGATGGAGCTAGTTAGACGAGTTAGATGGCCTATAGAGCAAATGAAAGGAAGGAATGGGAGACTGTTAGCAGGGATTTGATAACGGTGTTAGATGGGCTTAGAGGATCAGTGGTATATAAATTAGAAAAGATGGGAGACCATCTGTGAATATGGTGTTGAAATGTTTGGAATCATTGATAGAAAAAGGGTGCAGCCGGTTAGGTCCAGACGGCAGAAAGAAACCGAGAAATTAGTGAAACGGAAGAGACGGCTAAGAAAGCAGTAGAGAAAGGCTACAGTGAATAAGAAAGAGGGGATCCTTTTTTTGTTGCAGGGAGCGCCAAGAAGCGCCAGTTAGCAGCACTCAGGAGGGCGGAACCACTTAGGAGGAAGAGAAAGAAGGAGAGGGAATTAATGTTTTGCAGGAAGAGCTAAGAAATCGGTTAGCTGTAACCAGGAGGGCAGAACAAAAAGGAGATGGAGCGAGTCAGCACAGCATTATATAGGGATCCATTTAGATTTGTTAAAGGAATGTTCAGCCAAGGAAAGCTTCAAGAAACGCTTCAAAGCAAGAGGTAGAGGATTATTTAAAAAAGACTTACTCAGATACAGGAAAGAACAGAGAAACGGGTCCAACTAGAGGGAGAAAATGCAACCCAAGGCAGCTCTTAGGCATACAGACAATTTAGGCGGCTAGGTGGTGTAGTGGGCAAGGCACTCGCCACCAGTGTGGAGACGCTAGGATTCGCGTGTTCGAATCCAGCTCTCCACATTGTTTTCAGTTTAGCTGGTCGTCCGCAGTAATACACATTGGCCGTATTACGGGGAGGGAAAACTGAAGGGTGGGGATCGAACGTTGTGAACAAGCGACTCCTACAAGTCGGTTGGTGCGCCTGCGCAGTAGAATCAGGAAGTGTCGGGGGCAGCGTGAGCCTCCCACGCGTTACTCCTCGCCACTGAGAGATCGAGCTGCGCAGGTGAAAAGATGCGACTGCTGTTACCTCAAGTACCGGAGGGGACTTGTGCTATGTATGACTTAGTCCACATTGCAGCCGGCTTGTGGGAGGCAAGAAACAGCGTTCGTGACAGGGGAGGGTTGAATTGGATGATACGAAATTGGGATGGGAGAAAATATAGAAAAATGGGAGAAAAAGTGGATAAAAAAAAAAAAAAGGCATACAGACAATTTCTGTTCCTCACATTCACTCTCACATTCGCACACCGATGGCAGAGGCAATCATGCAAGGTGCCAACCTGCTCATCGGGAGCAATTAGGGGTTAAGTGTTTTGCTCAAGGACACTTCGACACGTTGGCCGGGAGGAGCGGGAATCGAACCTGGAACCTTCCGCTTACCGGGACAACCACTCTACCCCTTAATAATAATAATAATAATAATAAATTCAATTTGTACCGCACTTACATTTGTGAAAATCTCAAAGTGCTACAGGAGATAAAGATAAAAAGTTAAATGAATAAAAACAATTAAAATGAATAGAACAACCAATAAAGAAACTTGAAACTTGAAATGGAAGAACATAAAAATAAAATAATAATAATAATAATAATAATAATAATAATAATAATAATAATAATAATAATAATAATAATAATAATAATAATAATAATAATATAATAATAATAATAATAATAATAATAATAATAATAATAATAATAATAATAATAATAATAATAATAATAATAATAATAATAATAATAATAATAATGAATAGAAGTCAAATTAAAAGTAAAAGAATAATTCAGGCAAATGCCTTGTTAAAAAGAAATGTTTTTAGGCCCCTTTTAAAAGCCTCAACGGACTGTGGTGCTCTCAGATGGTCGGGGAGGGCATTCCACAGCCGAGGAGCAGCTGAGCAGAAGGCCCGGTCACCCCCATGGTGTGGATGTGTGTCCTGTGTATGGGTTGGAGTATGTTTTTTGTGTCCAGAGCGGAGGGAGCGGGTGGAGGTCGGGGGAGCGATAAGCTCTTTTAGATAGGAGGGGGCGTTGCTGTGGATGCACTGATGGGTGAGGAGGGAGACCTTGTATTCTCTACCCTGGCCTTGAGCCACTCTACTCTACCCCTTGAGCCACTGTCGCCTCTACGTAAAAGAGGCAGCTGGTGGTGGAGCAGGTATGTCGACAAGAGGAAGTAGTGAGGTGTACAAAGGTTGTGGCCCAGGCAGGCCAAGCGAGAACAGGGCCTACTTATGATGGTGCTGCCATCACCACAGAACCTAAAACAGTGGGTCGATGGGAATCCGTCGTGTCCGTGTTCAGTGACGGCAACTTTGTGGCATGCTCTGTCAAGCTGTGAGACCAGTCCTTCTCAAGACGTGGTGACATAACCGGGTTTTGAAAAGCCTTGTGACATGAATTGAAAGCAGAAGAGTACAGGTGAATTCAGGATGTAATCGGGCAGAAAGTGCAGACATTCAATCTGTCTGCGAGGGAGAGAAATGTAGAGGAGGTAGGTTTTAAGGCAGGCATGAGTCAGGCCACCTAAAGGGAGATAATGATAGGGAGATGCAGATTTGGGAGGAAAACACGTTCCACGAGAGATCGTTAGCACTGAGGCCTGGCCAAGTATTATGGTCTGCTAGTCAACGGATAGTTTATTTAAATAAATTGACGGTGCCCTGGGAGGATTCAGTGGAGGAGGCTTATGAAAGGAAAAAGCTTATAGCAGATTTGGCAGCAGAAACTGAACAGCGAGGATGGAAAGTTAGGGTTTGTATGGTAGAAGTGAATTTGGTTGAGGAGAAATAACGTCAGCTGGGGGCCAAAGTAAAAGGTTAAGAATGTTCATTTTCTTCTCTGTTGTTTCTGTTTCATGTGTGATATATCAGGAATAGTTCTAGTTTTGACATAAGGACATGATGACACAAGGAAGTTCTGCGCAGTTGGCTTGCGGAGCAGTTTGCTCTGGCAATTAGCAATTTGCTCCTGATATGGTAGAATAGTATAATACTGCCCATGCAACATTATGCATGTCCTAGGAAAATCGCGAATTGGAAGTCCTGACGGATTAATAGCTCTTTGTTTCTATAACAGATAGACATAACAGTATTTTTCACCATTTGTATTTTGTTTATTTTGTAATGTATAGAGCTTTCTTAATTTGTATTTCCATGACAGTGCAGTCAATAGCACCCACAACATTGGGGAAGCTGACAACGTTGAAGAACTTGTGCTTTGTCTCCTCAATTTCACATCTGTCTTGGGGAAATTTTATGTATCTCTTGCCACTCGGCCTAGAATGGCTGGTACAACATCCCACATAGCCCTGCTGATGGATGGTTGTGATAGTCCAGACTCCAGAGGCACCAGAAATAGGTGTCTGGAAGGAGCCAGACACAGGAGTGTTGGCAGTTTGACAATGCCAGGCATTGCATGGGATCTCTGGCTGGCTGGCTCAATATCATCCTTGATTTCATCGAGTAGATCAAGAATGGCTTGAGCTGGCAACCTCTGTCTCCGGATGATTTCGGTCTCGCTTAAATCAAAAAGTGATATTCTCCTTCGAAATATTCGTTCACAAGCACGCCTGGCATTACGATGCCTTCGCCTGGCAACAATTACTGCTGCCATGATCACCTGAGACGCTGGCAATGACACCCCTTATAAATGCGCTTAGTTACCACCAAATCTCTGAAGATGTAAATAGCGTCACTTTAACTGCACATGGAAATTAGTGCCGATCTTTGAATTGGAGTGTTTTTGCAATGAGGCTCATTTGGGGCACATGTTCCGTCCATATTACCTCATTTAAATACCCGCAAATAGCACGGACACACAGAGACGCAATGATGATGGCAATGCAGTTAGCATGGTATTTCACCCTTTGCGAGTGCTTTGTGAATAGCAAGGTTTGTTTTGGAGCTATTTGCACTATTTGCATCAGAAAAAGCCGCGCAATACCTTTGTGAATTCGCGAGTGTCAAATATCTTTGGGGAGTGTTTTTTCAGGAAGATTGTCACAAAGCATAAAAAGGAGACTAGGTCTCATTGTAGTCAGACAGAAACCGATTTGAGAAAGTTCCATATTTTGGCTTGAGTTCTGTCCTGGTGAATATTCAATAAACCTTTGTTGAAACGCATCAACTGAAGTCTGACAGTCTTTCTGTTCTTCAAATAAGATATCCTACACAAGCTTTTTAGATTAGATTAGATTAAAATGTATCGTCAATATACAGCACAATTACAATACAACGAAACACCATCCAACCAGAGTGCAAATGTAATAGTAAAGTGCAACAGCAATATACAATGTACTAATATACAAATTAGTACTACTGAGTGTAGTGCTATTCAGATGTACATAGTTGTAGTATAATATGTACAGTGATACAGGTTGAGCGATTTCACTGGTTTTCATTATGGTTATAACATGAAGCACGTAGGTAAAAACCTTTTAATTAAGGCAAAGTGGGGTTTAGCCTCTCTCCTACATCAGACTGATGGACACACTGAAAGTGTTCTGTGTAGAAGCAAGCGTTTGAGAGAACCATAACATGCCATGGCAATGCAGATAAGGAGCTCAGGGTCGGCATTCAGGGCAGAGTGCTAGTAATGATATGTATATCACTGATTCTTGAGAGTCGGGACAAAACACTTTTTAATATTATATTTTGAGAATGCACACTATATTGATTAGAGTTGTATATTCATGTAGAGAAAGGTCTGAGCTATTTAACCATGTAAAGGTGCGGGCTCTACATAGAAAAACATTTTGAACAAATTCACATGTTTCCCTTTGAAACTTGATTTGGGTTAACTCCGTCAGACACACAAAAAAGTATATAATTCTAATTATTCCAGTCCAACAAGAATCTAAGGTTCTGAAGTATGTTGTAATAGTGTTTAGTTACTCTGGTATGCAATCAAATATAATATATAAACCTCAGGTGTAATTTCACACTATTCTGAAAACACAGATTTAGAAATATTTGCATTTTCAAACTTTGTTTTTAATTTTGATATGATAAAAAAAAAGATCATTAAGTAAATAAGACAAGAGGATGAAGATCTGATGCTCCTTTATTACTTAAACAACATAAACTGAAGAAGGAATTTGTATTTTCCACAGAATTAACAAAAACAAACATCTGACGGTGTTGACAAAGATCTGACGGAGTTGACGAGAAACTGACAGAGTTGACTAAATTGTATGCATCTCTGATAAATGAACACATGCATTTTTTAAACAGATGGAAGTGACAATGATAAGAACTAATAACTCCTTGTTAATGTTAATACTGAACATTTTGTTAACTCAATTGTAATAACAACAAACTTTACATACACTGTTTCCAACTATTACAAAATGCACTGTTTCCAACAACAAAAACAGTAATGGAGACCAGGACCCCTTCTTCTCGTCCCTGTTTTCATCTACCTCTTCTACACCACTTCCTGATCTCCACTTTCTCACCCTGCACTTCTCCTCTTCGTTTCCTTCTGCATTTCCGATTAGTTTCACTATGATGTCTTGAACTGGGCAGAAACAGAACCTTTTCTGTTGGACCATGGGGATGCAGAAATTCCACTTTTACATCTTGTTGATCAGTATCCACATCGATGGTCTTGGCTAGCCACCAGTGGTCATCATATTAGGGCGGGCCATACTTTTGTGCAAACATGAATTTTAAAGAAATCTTAACATGAGGGGTGTCTAAAATATGTGTTTCTTGTGGGGAATTAAAATATAGGAAACATTTTCGGATATGATAACTCTAACTTACATCATTTTGTATTTCAAACTGGCAGATTTGACCATTTCTCACCCCTTTGCAGGGCCGGACTGGGGGAATTATTCAGGCCAGGAAATATAGTGCGAAATATAGCCCAAGTCAGGCCACTTTTTAAGCAGGGGGTCTGGGGGTCCCCCACCAGGAAGATTTTTGTTACAATGACTTAATTCCCTACATCAGGGGTCGCCAATTAGATTTGCCCACGGGCCGAATTTTCCCCAAGCCATTGTGTGGCGGGCCAATGATAAGTGAACATTTTTTAACTGTAAAAAAAAAACGACATATACATGTTTGCACTGTCTTTTTTCTATTATAAAGTGCCTCTCAGACAGTGCATTACACATGAACAGATCAGTAATTTGATTTTAATGCAGGTGCTCGCATTATAAATCGAGATCAGTAGGGTGCATTTGATTTTAAGCACCACAGCGGGTGTATTATACATCGAATGTATTATTATTATTATTATTAAAACACAACACTCACCGGCATAATGCAGGCAGCCCTGCCCTGGACTTGCTATTGTTTCTGCTTCGGTCCTCCAAAATCCATGTTAATAACATGTTAAATGTCCACTCGCGTTGAATGCCGACCCAACTTGAACAGTTGCTTGCTCGTGTTGCCATGTCAACAAGCGAGAGTCACCGGTTGCTTATTGCAAGAGTTACCTGTTGCGATAAACCCGTATTTTAAGAATGACACCTGTTTATTAAAATAAGCTTTATAGGTCGTAAGCTCCTCTTCTGGCTCATCATATTTCCCCGTTGCATTGCAAAGAAGTTATTCAAAGACGTTTGTTTTGTTTTTGCAAACGTTCGCTCGCCTCGCCGGCATGCCAAACGCGGAAGTGAAAGTGAAATTCCATTGGTTCTCCCAGTCCATGTGACCATTTCTAGCATTTCAATTGGCTATAGTGACAGCCATAGATATGATGAATAGATAGATACAGCTTCAAAAGACACTCTGGCGTCACAACGAGTGAATATTTCCTGCGCGTAAAAATTGTAACTGTAAAAAAAAAACGACATATACATGTTTGCACTGTCTTTTTTCTATTATAAAGTGCCTCTCAGACAGTGCATTACACATGAACAGATCAGTAATTTGATTTTAATGCAGGTGCTCGCATTATAAATCGAGATCAGTAGGGTGCATTTGATTTTAAGCACCACAGCGGGTGTATTATACATCGAATGTATTATTATTATTATTAAAACACAACACTCACCGGCATAATACAGGCAGCCCTGCCCTGGACTTGATATTGTTTCTGCTTCGGTCCTCCAAAATCCATGTTAATAACATGTTAAATGTCCACTCGCGTTGAATGCCGACCCAACTTGAACAGTTGCTTGCTCGTGTTGCCATGTCAACAAGCGAGAGTCACTGGTTGCTTATTGCAAGAGTTACCTGTTGCGATAAACCCGTATTTTAAGAATGACACCTGTTTATTAAAATAAGCTTTATAGGTCGTAAGCTCCTCTTCTGGCTCATCATATTTCCCCGTTGCATTGCAAAGAAGTTATTCAAAGACGTTTGTTTTGTTTTTGCAAACGTTCGCTCGCCTCGCCGGCATGCCAAACGCGGAAGTGAAAGTGAAATTCCATTGGTTCTCCCAGTCCATGTGACCATTTCTAGCATTTCAATTGGCTATAGTGACAGCCATAGATATGATGAATAGATAGATACAGCTTCAAAAGACACTCTGGCGTCACAACGAGTGAATATTTCCTGCGCGTAAAATAAACATCATATTCTCAAAATAACCTGACGGGCCAGAAATTATTGCTGGCGGGCCCATTTCGGCCCGCGGGCCGCCTATTGCCGATCCCTGCCCTACATGCTGGTGCAGGACTTTTAAAATGTTTACCCTTTAAATGCCATTGTTTGTGATGGCATCACAAATTATTGTTAAAAAACACACACATTTAAATATTTTCAATATATTAAATGCAAAGTGGATTTTTCTGGGGGGGATTATTACAGGCTAATAATTGTTATAATCATCATGTGTCAATGATTAGCAACAACACTGATTTTGATGGATTTTTAGTTTTTGTAATGTCAGACTTAACAACTCAGAAATCAGAAAAGTTTGAGTATTTCATTTTTAATCTGACATTACAAGAAAAATTTAAATGGTTATGATCAGGACTGAAGTTGAATAAAAGATTTATGCGGGAAAAAAATTACAGGGGATGATGATGATGCATGGTAACATTAGCTATGTTAGCTAGCTAGCATGTTTATTTTTATCACTGACTAACCTGGTGGTCCCGTGGTGCAAGAAAACATTTGGTCAATGTTGCCACATTTAGCGGCAACATTTAGGGCGTCCCGTCTCTGCTCCATGCTTCCTCTTTTTTTCACTGTTGAAGTGTTGAAACATTTCATTTCCAGTAATTCCCATCTGACTGTTTTGTGAAATACAAGCAGTCAGCAGTATGTATTTTTCTCTCCCTCCCTCTCTGCCCCACCCTTCCTCTTTTTTCCACTGTTGAAACATTTCATTTCCAGTCATTTCCATCTGACTGTTCTGTGAAATACAAGCAGTAAGCAGTATGTATTTTTCTCTCTTTCCCTCTCTGCTCGACCCTTCCTCTTTTTCCACTGTCCATCTTCAAGCGTAGGTTATGCTTGAAATTTTTTGTCTTTCGCTGTCTCTCCCTGTCATTTTGCAGAAGTGCCATCTGCCATTCCATTCGCCATCTGAAGACATGGCTCAAAAGGGACTATACCTAGACACTTAGCTTAAGGCACCCTTGCATGTTGTATGAGTCTGTATGTATATAAATGTTAAATGGTATATGTGATGTGTTGTGATGTCACGTTTTGTATGATGCATGTTTTAAGCATCACATTCCCCCACCCCCCTACAAGGACCACAATGGAAATAAGCTCTGAGCTTTTTTGTGTTTCATCCTTGGCAGTATATCCCGACTGTGCTCTTCTGTCACATGTTTATTTTTTATATTGTCAAATAAAGTCATTCATTCATTCATTCATTCATCTCAACTGTCAATCAGTTGTATGGCCTGGTACCGCCTCCACCAATCACATGCGGCTCCCTTTGTGTGTGTGTGACAGACAGACAGAGCTCCCGATGGCCAGTCCGGGCCTTCGCCATACATGGATGCCAACATGAATCTGAAGGAAATCCTAACATGCAAGGTGTCTAAATGATGCATTTCTTAATGGGGAATTTAAATATGAGTACATTTTTGGGATAGGATAACTCTAACCTACATAATTTTGTATTGCAAAATTTCGAAGATTTTAAAAGATATGGGAAATAATTTATAATGACAAAGCCATCATTAGCACTATCCATCATCACACATCGTCACACGTGCAGAGTTCAGGAAGAAATCCTGGACATTCTGTGTTACACCCTGTATGAATGTTGGCTTTTTCTGAGGATGCTCCCTTTCTCTCATTAACTTATAGGTTAACCCAAAGTCTTTCATTTGTTGAAGAAGACGATACTTTTTAAGAATCGTGCCTGATGAACTCAGTGCTGGTTTTTGGCGCCGTGGGCCAGGAGTTTGTTTGTTTGTCTTCAGCTCTCTTCTGAGGATGTGGTGGAATAGCAGGGCCTTTTGGATTTTCTGATTCCTTACTTTGCTTCCTGATAGCATATTCTTTGTTTCCGTGCCTGGAGAGTCCAGTGTTGATGTACAGTATTTGTAGCCTTTTTTCAGCACATTATTGTTTTTCTCAGGTTGTTTTGTTGCTTTGTTACATTTGTAATCTTCTCTTTTAAAGTTTGTATTTATCTTGCATGCCTTTTTCGTGTTTTACTTTGTTTCTGTTCCTGTCTGAGAGACTCTCTGCGCTGTCTGGCATTGTTATCTAGAATATCCTGATCTGGGGGGGTGTCTGCCTCCAGCACTGCACCTTCACAGGACCTTTTCTATCTGCACCTTTTCTGGACCTCTCTCCAATATTTTCTCCGATACCTCTGTGCCCTGTCTCCCATCTTGTCTATTTCTATTACTTTTTTGTCTTGAACCCTCTTTTTCCACCTTTGTCTTTCCTGCTCTTGCAAGGCATGTTTGCTCTCTTCGTCACTGTGTAATTCTTCTCTTCTCTTTCATTGGTACTCTCTATTTCTTCTCCTTCGCTCCTCAACTGACAATTTCTGTCTAGCCATGCTTTCCTATAATACAAAAGTCATGAAAATGTATTAGAATAAGACTATAAAATCAGGTGTCTATTTACTAAACATGATTGATTGATTGACGTTAAAGCTGCAGTGCGTAGTTTCTACAACTAGATGTTGCAAACATCTTCACACTGGCTTGGCTTGTGCAGACAAAATCCATGTTCAGTGGAAGCAGTGGGAGAAAATTCAAAGACATTCATTCCAATAATCCTAGGGTATATTACAACTAGTGCTGTCAATGGATTAAAATATATAATCGTGATTAATCGCATGATTGTCCATAGTTAACTCGCGATTAATCATGAATTAATCGCATTTTTTTTAACATATATTTTTTTATCTACCTTAAACAGATATTTTTCAAGTTCCAAGTTTTAATAATCTTATCAACATGAGTCAACAAATGCTTGCTTTATGCAGCCATTTAACACAAAAGGATGACCCTCATGCATTGCAAATTTGCATCAAATTCAAAACAGAGTGATGCACAAAATAACTTAAAAGAAAATAATAATTTAAAACAATGAATAAAGTGTGCATGAAATAATAGGGGAAAGAAAACGTTAGGAACTTGTTACATTCACCCACACAAGGGCTGAGTAATCACACACCCCCCCTCTCTCTCTCTCACACTCACACTCTCCCGGCTCTCTTTCTCTCTTGCCCCTTCCTCATCTCTCTCACCCCCCTCTCTCTCTATATATATCTCACACACACACACACACACACTTCAGAAACAAACATAGTATCAATGAGAGCATCAATAATACACCTGAGTGAAGTCTAGTAATACAAAAATAATAATAATCTTAAAAGTTAATCGTGAGTTAAAAAAAATAGTGGCGTTAATAGAATCGGGCAATAACGCGTTAATACCGTGTTAACTTTGACAGCCTTAATTACAACTGATAAGATTGTGACAACTGACTAGCAAAGAATTATCCTGTTGATCACTCCATACCATAATGTATTACACTATGGATGGAAAGTCAGAGAAAGGATGATGCAGCAATCTAGACACGCATGGACCCGTCCTATATTAAGAATTATTATAAAGATATTAAGATGAAATCAAATCAAACCAAATTTATTTGTAAGGCCCGACAACACACGTTAATGTCCCCATGGGCCGTACACGTCTTCTTTAAACAAGTCAAGAAGAAACATAACAATAAGTCAAGAACAGAACAAGAACACCATAAGGTCCAACAAATTTAAAAGAAATGCAAATAAATGAAAGAATGCAAGCACTCCCAGACATACCCCATGCGAAGGTAAGGAACAACTCACTAAAACCTAACAAATATCCACAGTTTACCACCGTGCCCCTCTGCTCTGATGATCTAAGTAAACAGTATAATAACAAGAATAACTGTTTTCTTCTGTCTTGTATCTCTTCTGGGATATGAAAGGGCAACATGGAACTCCTTCCCCGCTCTATAAGAGGCAAGAGTGTAGATGTTTGGTAGTGAAAACTACACACTGCACCATATTTTACATCAATCAATCAATCAACGTAGACAAGTGATATATTTATATTTATTTATTAACACATGTGCTGGGAAAGTAAGACAATTATTCAATAAGCAGACCACAGCCTGCCCATGCTCTGATGCATGCTATTATATGCACACTTCTGTGCAGATAAAACTCTGAAATAACATTTAAATCCTTTACCATGTTAAAAAATAGTATAATAATAGCATATTATGAGGTTATTGATGGATTTGTCAACTCCATCAGTTTACACGTCAACTCCGTCAGACACACAATCTGATTTGACGTCTGACGGAGTTGACAAAAGGGCACACATTTTCCCTCCAAGCCTGTATTGTGCACTGCAGCTAGCTAGTTTTTTTTGGCAGTTGCTAGCTGTCTTAATAATCTCACTGAAACACTTGAATTCAATCCACTATTGTTTTTTTAAAAGTATAATAACGGAGAGACGGTGTTGACATGTTCCAGCTGTGACCATCGGAATATTGACATTGTTTGTCTAAAATATCAAAAAGTGTAAAACTTACCAGACCATGTGTGGTAGTGTTGCATTCACCACATTCAGGGGAAGGAAAAGGGGTCCTCAGGGATAGAGCTAGCCATGCTATTGCCTGATTTAATTAGGTTTATGAAAAGGTCTGACAGAGTTGACATAAACTGAGGACACAACTTTGATAGGTAGATTTCTATGGGCAATATTATTTGAGTTTCATGGCATGCATTGTTTTATACATGTATAACCCTTATCTTTGATTTGATATGTATGTTTTCACAAGTGGAGAGGTCTTTCAAGCTTTTTTGGGCTGGTCAATAATGTAACCCCTTGCTGAGGACAAGATAATTAACATGGGAGCTTCTAACCACAGATTATACATTTAAACAAATATCCCCCAAAAAACAAATATATGTGCTAAAACATAACATCAGTATACACAATACCTTTAGATGTAACTTTGTGAGTATATCACTCATTATGAATTTCTTTATTTTATTTTATTTTTTTATTTATTTTTTATTATTGCAAAACAAAAATTATTAAAAGTCAGTACTCAACACACAATGCATAATGAAACTTTCAGTAAAGGTGGTTAAAATACATGCAAGTACAGAAACAAGATAAAACAAAAATAGTCTATAATAACATTTTAACCGTATACAGTGTATATCCAGCGAAATTACAATTATATAAATGTTAGTATAGAATATACCCCTAATACCTATTTTCTAAAACCCTACACACATATGCTCCAGCTCGAACCCCCCCCTCCCGGACCCCCTCTTGGATAGTACCTCCATTATCCCTCACTCCTAACCAGACACTACCATTATAAGCTAGCTTTTATTCTCTCCACCACTTCTACCCACATTGACATTTTGGATTCATTGAGACCCAGAATTCTTGCTGTAGATATTTCTTGATATATCACATCGAGATATGTAAGAAACCACACTTTCCGGCACATTTTTTCCGGTTGAAACCCGCGTAATGCGATCAGTTTTTTAGCTACTGTGATACCCGATGTAACTTTGTGAGTATATCACTCATTATGAATTTCTTTATTTTTTATATAAATTAGACTTTTCTATGTAGGACATGTTTTGTCCCAACTCTCAAGAATCAGTGACTTAAGTACAATGTCAAGCTACTTGTACTTGACGTGACTATTTTCATTTTAGGGAACTTTATACTTTACTCCACTACATTTCAAAGGAAATATATAAGATTTTGCATAGAAAACATGGCAAAATGTTTGAAGCCTGACAACTTCAAGAGGACATAATCAGAGCAGCATAACTGGACCACATCCCGCTTTAACATAACCTTTAATCAGAGCAGCATAACTGGTCCACATCCCACTTTAACATAACCATTAATCAGAGCAGCATAACTGGACCACATACCACTTTAACATAACCTTTAATCAGAGCAGCATAACTGGACCACATCCCACTTTAACATGACCTTTAATCAGAGCAGCATAGCTGGACCACATCCCACTTTAACATGACCTTTAATCAGAGCAGCGTAACTGGACCACATCCCACTTTAACATAACCTTTAATCAGAGCAGCGTAACTGGACCACATCCCACTTTAACATAACCTGTAGAGGTCAATGGATCAAGGCTTGAATGCTCCCAAGCACTGGAATACACAAACGTCATGTAGAATGTGTACTTTTACTTTAGATACTTAAGTACATTCAATAGAAAATACATCTCTACTTTTACTTAAGTAGAATTTGAATGGAGGACCTTTCCTTTGACCAGAGTACTCATTTATCTGGGTATTTCTACTTTTACTTAAGTAAAGGAACTGTGTACTTCTTCCACCACTGCCTTTAATCTATGAGAGGGATCATCCCAGTATGGTGTTGTTATGGTGCACCTGTTTTTGTTACCCGTATAGCCCTTTAAAAGACCAATCAGTAGTGCAGGGCAGTCAGAGTATTCTTATTGACTAGTTCATTTCAAGTAAATGTATGTAACTTAGTCTTTTGAGTTTTGGGGGTTTAAAAAAAAAAAGAATTCCCCTCAGATTGAGCTCCCAGAGACTCCTCCCAATCCAATTTAGTGAAGCCTTGGCTTCAGTTTGTCTCAATGGCATAGCAGCCAGACATGACTACCTCCCTCCATTCACACACTTATGACTGGACCTGAGTGAGTGGGCTGAGGAGAGCGAAGTCATGAGAATAATAACAGGCAGCTCGACTCATTTCAGGGAACTCGGACTGATCGGTACACACCGAATTCAATTTAAAATGTATTCATTCAAAATAATTTGTTAATTCGTTATTGGCCGACACTAGCAATCAGTGATCCAAATGTAAACACATGGCCCACCACCAAAAATAAGAAAAAGCCTAAGAATGGAGATACATTTTCATTCTGCATTTGATTTGACTGAGCTCTCGATACAAGGATTAACACTAGACAGAGTAGACAATAGGTCATTGTATTTGTATTCTTGGCTGTAAATGTTTTTTTTTGTTTTGTTTACATTTGTACAATATTACAACAGACTATATACCTACTCAACCCCCTCCAATGTACAGTTTCTTCCTCTTCGGATGTATATATTTTTTTATGATCTCTTTTTCTTACACTACTGTATATTTGTATGTCTTGTATGTCAAATGTCTTAATTAATTGAAAATGGAGGACCCTGATATAAACTAGACGAAAGTCTTCGAAAGAGTGCCTAAGCTTAACCAGTGATAGAAACAGGCGTCACACGATTGGCGCAGATGTCACAGAAACGTCAGTGGCCAATCAGATCGTGGAAAAATGCAAGTTAGTTGGTCAAAGTATAGACGCCGGTAGGCTAGAAACTAGAAACAAAGCAAAACATAGTGTATGTGTGTGTGTCCCTCAGAAAAACGATAGAGTGGCTGAGTGAATGAATGTAACTCCTAATTACCTCATCTTTCACAACTCTGCATATTCAAGATCAATTTAAATCCCAAACCCTGGTTAGAGGAGCTGTGAATCATTGAATGTCACTGATCTCTACTTCAGCTCACAGAACTCAGCCTCCCCAGAGCGATATTGAAGCCAAAGTCCAGGATAGAGAAGCTGAGTGAATGTGGTGTTGACTCTGTGCAGGAGGGTCATGGTGTCAGAGACGCTGTAGAAGGACAGAGTACCTGCCCTGTGATCCAGGTACACTCCTATTCTGGAGGACCGGGGGCCTGGTACTGTTATGGTCTTGTCATTGTGTCTGAAGAGGTAATCACTTTGTCTGCACTTTAAAGCCCAGGATTTGGAATTGCATCCAAAGCCACAGTTCTCCCCAGTGCCTGTTCTACTAATGTCTTTGTAGGAGGCTGCTACAGAAACCCATCCACTCAACTCCACCTCCCAGTAACAGCGTCCAGTCAGACCTTCTCTTCCCAGAACCTGACGCCTTTCAATAAATCTTTCTGGGTGATCAGGATATGACTGCTTTTGCTGCCTCTGTGTTGCTTTTCTGTTCCCCTCAGACAAAGACAGACTTGTGTGTGTTGTGTTTGGGTCCAGTGTGATCCGAGAGGAATATTGTAAGAAGTCAGCTCTGGTCTTGGGCTCTGGTGGCAGTAAAAAATTAACAGCATTCACTGTTGTTGAGATTCTGGACCACTGCTCTTTCAGAACGTCCTCTAGTTTGTCTCTCAGCTCAGACACGACCTCAGTCACATCTGCAAAGTACAGGAGAGGAAGGACACTGATGCTGGGTGAGTCTGTAGACTCACTGGGACCGGAGAGGGGGGGGTAACTCTGTAGAAAGTGGATGTGGTCCTCTGTGTGTGAGAGCTGCTCCAGCTCAGTGGCTCTCCTCCTCAGGTCCGCTATCTCCTGCTCCAGTCTCTTCTGCACTTCTTCAGCCTGAGTCACTGTGGTCCTCTGTTGGGCTCTGATGACCTTCTCCAGCTCAGAGCGCCTCGTCTCCAAGGAGCGTATCAGCTCAGTAAACATTCTCCCACTGTCCCCCACTGCTTTATCAGCAGAGCGATTGAGAGAACTAACAGCCTGTTGGGCCTCTTTGAGTCGCTTCTCTCTCTCCTGGACTCTCTGGTGGACTTTCTGCTGACGAGAGCAGGTGTTCTCCTGAAGCCGTGTGGAGGCTTTGACCAGCTTGTGTTTCTTTAACGGAGCTACAGTATGATGAGGCTGGAGGTGAGTTTCACAGAAAGAGGTCAGACATACCAGGCAGGACTCGAGGGCTTTCCGCTTTCTCCCAGTGCAGAAATCACAGGCCACATCTGCAGGTCCAGCATAACAGTGATCAGGAGGAGCAGCTCGGAGTCCTGTCTTCATTAGTTGTTCTATCACTTCAGCCAGCATGTTGTTTTTCTTCAGAACGGGCCTCGGAGTAAAAGTCTCCCTGCACTGGGGACATTTGTAGATCCCCGTCTGATCGTCGTGATCCCAGCAGTCTTTAATACAGCCCATACAGTAGCTGTGTCCACAGGGAATAGTTACCGGATCCTTCAGTAGATCCAGACAGATAGAACAGCAGAACTGGTCCCGGTCCAGATCAACTCCTTGCTGCGCCATTTTATTCTACAAAGACAACAACGACACTCTAGTCTAATTAAGTTTTGTTTTCTCAGGAAGAGTAAACTCGTGTGGGTGGGAGGTGCTTCCTGGTTGTAGAGTAAACTCTGAACGCGTCACGGGGTGGGAGGTGCTTCCTGGTTCTAGCTGTCCAGAGGAGGAGTCGCTTTAAAGAGACAGTGTCTATTTTACTGTGATTCATAGATAGAAAATGTTTTTTTTTTTACTTATACATTATTATACATGACTATTCTATGCAAGTAGGCTATGTCTAAGCTATTTTTCAATATTATACATGAACTGCTTGTTTGTTTTTTAATCAGTTTATTACTTGTTTTTTATTATTATTTATTTTCAATTTATGTTCGAAATAAATAAACTCATTCATTCAAGATATTGTGTGAGCAAAAGTATAGTTACTGGCTGTACAATACTGCTGTAGGCCTATAATACTGCTGTTGAATGAATGAATGAATGAATGAATGAATGAATGAATGAATGAATTATTTTATTTCGAATGTTTACAAATAAATAAACAAACAAATAATTTTTCGAACATTTTCACAAATAAACAAAAAAAAGGATAGGTTTGAAGCCGAAGGCTTATAGAGCAACCTACCCCTAATTCAAAAAAACAAATTCAAAAAAGTTAGTTTTCAAAATATAACAAAAAAAAATCAACAATCAAAAATCAAAGAAAACGATCCAGAAAAGAACAAAAAAAGTTCAAGTTTGCAAGATAAAACAAACAAACAAACAAACAAAAAATCAACAATCAACAAAAAAAAAGTTGCACAGTGTCCCCCACCCACCCCTCCTACCCAACCCCCCCACCCCACCCACCCAACCACCTCCAATGTACAGTCCCCCCCACCCCACCTACCCAACCTCCTCCAATGTACAGTTTCTATGTCAAATGTATATGGGTCAGAAGCCGTTGCTAGGCGGACGAGATAGCCAAAACAAAAAGAGTGAAGAGAGTTAGATTCAAGCGAAACATTGTGAGAGAGAGAGAGAGAGAGACAGAGACTTTATGGCTGTTAGTTCTTCCGGTAGGGAGGCAGAAGAGTTTGGATAGCGAGACAGACTGACATCGAGCAGAGAGCTCCAGCCTCTTCGGAGGCTGGGGGGGGGGGCAGGGAAGACCATGAGGTAGAGAGATAGCTACCGGCTAACAGACAGGCTTCGGCTAACAGGACAGGCCGCAGAACCACAGAGCGGGTATCGAGAGATAGAATCTATTAACTCATTCAACGCCAGTCACGAGTATAGTCGGGTTAACTAGCCAACCGTTCAGCGCCAATCATGAGTATAGTCGGGTTTTAATCGTTATTTCTTTTATTAGCGATATCCATTCATCCATTCAAAAAAGTCCGGTCCGGGTTTTGATTCTCGGCATGCAGTATCGTTGTACCACGTTGACTGGGGGGACTGGGAGCAGCGTAGATTATGTGTTTTGGACTATAACATTGGATCAATGGACGCAATCTATATTTGGAATGGCGATCAGGAATTGGATTCATCTTTTTGCAGAACATCTGATGTGAGGTAAGGACTCTATGTTACCAGTTTTGGGTTAATCAGATGTTTTTTCATAGCGATCACAACGTGTCTGTGTGTGTGTGTGTGTGTGTGTGTGTGTGTGCGTGCCGTTGGCGCTGAGCAAGGCACGGATAAGCGATTTTTCAGCCCGCTTTTGTATCGTGCATAAGGACACATATACTATCGATAATCTAGCGTTTATTTGAAAACTATTCATAAATCAGCCGAAAAATGACAACGTGTTGGTCACGTGCAAGTGACGTGCATGTGTCAACTTTTTCACGTGCACAATACAGTATGTGCATGGAGATGATATCTCAATATGGCAGAGCGGGACGCGATGTCAGATGTAATATAACAATCAACGAAAGGCTGAAACACGATTATCCAACAAGGTGTAAAGACAGTATAGTAATAGTCATACTGGCTAGCAGCATAACAAGAGTAGGATATGTATATAATATAGTCAAGTCAAGTCAAGTCAAGAGTTTTAATTGTCACGGCATACAGGTATACAATGAAATGCGGCCTGTCTTGCCCGCGAGTCCGCGACGATGTGCAATACAGTGGTACAACATATAATAGAATCCAATAAAATACAGTGGTACAACATATAATAGAATCCAATAAAAACAACAGTGCAATAAACAGGTAACATGGTGTGCCATCTCGGTATCTGTACATAGTATTTACAGAGCATATAGGACATGCTAGGTAGCTTTAGTAGTGCAATACACTGTTCCTGTTGTTTTACTAATTTAAAGTGGCCTTTCCTCTGGCCATAAGTGTGCGTGTGTGCGGCATGAGTGTTAAAGTGGCTGCTAGTGTGTGAGCGTGCTCAGCGTGCGTGTCCTGTGTGTGCTTGTGTGTGCTTGTGTGTGGATAGTTCAGTTTCTGTGTCTCTCAATGTTCATTGTTCAAGGCTCTGATGGCCTGGGGGAAGAAGCTTAGCCTAAGCCTCTCCGTCCTAGTAGCTGGGGTTCGCAGGCGTCTGCCTGACCTCAGCAGCTGGAACAGGCTGTTATTGGGGTGGTGGGGGTCTTTCATTATCCTATATATAGTATCTAGTATCTACAGATATGTAAAAGGTCTATGTGCAGGTATGTACATACAGGTGTGGATAGATATATATGTGGTGAGAATAAATATATATATGGTATATACAGTATTTGTACATTATGTTATCTTATACAACGGCATGCAAATTTCTCGATTCTGATTGGCTGAAACAGTCATTTTACACGTCTTTATTGGCAACAATCCACGCTGCTGGCCCAGGACCCGCCCACAACCGACCCACATCACATCACTCCGCCGGATCACAAGAAGGTGGCCAATAATATTTACAAATGGATATGTTAATGGCGACTAAACGACTAAATATGAAGCGATTCTGTCAAGGGGAATGTGTTAGCCCTTTAAACAATGTTGGATGATGTAATTGATGGGTCTTGAGGCAATCTAGAACAAAAGAAAAATCGCGGTTTGATTGATAGATTAATTGATTGATTTAAATTTCTACTTCCTTCTTGCTACTGACTGCAGCGTTCTCTCTCACTGTCCGACGCTGGCGTACCCACAAACACACACACACACATACACACACACACACACACACACACACACACACACACATACACACACACACGCACACACACACTGTGACACACACACACACACACACACACGCACACACACACACACACACTCCTGTCTGCAACAGCCGGGGAGTCAGACTGAGAGAGAAGCAGCGCTGTTTTAAGTGAGCATGGTCTATTGAATTGATTGATTGGTTGATTGCTAATTTTATTACTGTACCCCTGGTTTCCAACTGGTTAAGTTTAGGCTAAAAGAAATAAATAAAAAAATAGGGCGAAGAAAACGTTTTTTTCCTATGCATTCCCTTAACAATTGTGTGTATTGAGCCGTACTGTATTGTACCCATTCTGCATCTGGTAATAAAATTTTCAATCAATCATTCCAATAATACACAGTTGGATGTGTTAGTTGGTTGGATGCACTTCAAGCTGCTTCCACATGAGGCAACTTCTCTCAATCATTCCAATAATACACAGTTGGATGTGTTAGTTTGGTTGGATGCACTTCAAGCTGCTTCCACATGGAGTTGTGGGAACTACTTTTTCTGGCGGATGGTTTTTTCAATAAATCTTCGATTAATGTGTGTTTATTGTATAGAAATAAGGTTGGATGAATCTGGCAGTTGTATAAAAGCTTTACACCACGTGCAGTCGTGATTTGTGACCAATAAACCATGCCTAGGGGGGTCTAACGACCCTCGGCTGCGCCTCGGGCCTAACAACCACCCCTAGGCATGGTTTATTGGTCACAAACCACTCCTGCGTGTGATGTAATGCTTAAATACAGAGTTATGGATAATATACAGGTGTACAGTATAAGTAAGTATATAGAGGGGTTATATGTACGTATATTCACACAGATATGTATATATATGTGGTAAATATAATAATAATATTTTGCTCCCTTTATTTTATCGATCTGAAGTTAAGCACTTTATTTGAACATGCACAATTTTCACATTTTATTTATTTTCTCTTATTTTGAAATGCAGCCCTACTTTTATTTAGTTAATGAGAGAACATTATACATATCTGTAGTCATACATATATGTTCAGTTCTATGTTACGTGACAATAAATATTGTCAAAAGGTTTTTGAATCGTACTGAATCAAATCAAATCAAATTTATTTGTAAGGCCCGACAACACACGTTAATGTCCCCATGGGCCGGACACGTCTTCTTTAAACAAGTCAAGAAGAAACATCACAATAAGTCAAGAACAAAACAAGAACACCATAAAGTCCAAAAAATATTAAATAAATAAATGCAACACTCCCAGACATACCCCACGTGAAAGTAAGGAAAAACTCACTAAAACCTAGCAATAGGAAAAAATGCACCACAGGCAATGTGGAGGAGAGAAACCTTAGAAGGGCCATTCAAGGGGGGATCTCCCTTCTTAGATGTCGGTGATAGTAGTGTTGCAGTAAAACAGGTGAACAGTTGGTAGGCATGCACTCATGTGTGTAGTGAAACACAGATAAGTGCATGCGATACCAACTGAACATTTTGAAAGATTAAAGACAGAGCTGATAGCGATAGCAACTGAACATTTTGAAAGATTAAGATTAAAGATAGAGCTGATAGCGATAGCAGCAACTGAGCATTTTTGAAAGATTAAAGTTAGAGCTGATAGCGGATCTATTTGAGGCGAAGGGGCGGCGCAGATAGGGTCGCATCCTCCCGGTCTTCCATCACGGGACGTCCAACACTCCGGAATTAATTAGATCTAACAGTCAGGTATTGATCACATGCAGATATTAATGCAACCACTAGGCTACTTAAATATATCACACTAAATATATCTTCCAGACCTTTGCTTCAAGAAATCTTCTCTAACTGGACCATTTTGGTTGACGTTGAGGGTCCATTTGGTAGGGAATGTAGCATCGGCATTGTCAATGCCTTGGACATAGTACAGTATACCAATGACTAAAAGCTTTTCACCTCGATCAGCTACGTCGATCTTTGAGTGATTAAAAGAAAAATCAATAACGCAGGTCCTTGGTTTGACTAACAACCTGTCCTCTGAGTTTGAGCCGAAACGGATAATGAATGTACAAGTTATTATCATGGTTATGAACGCATGACACGCACACACACGCACACACACACACACACACACACACACACACACACACACACGCACGCACACACACACACACACACACACACACACACACACACACACACACACACACACACACACACACACACACACACACACACACACACACACACACACACACACACACACACACACACACACACACACACACACACACACACACACACACACACACACACACACAGAGGTGAGTGATTTTAATATCCCATTGTGCTTCGTGCAAGGGTGTAAAAATGGGTATAAAAATGGAATATAAGGACAAGGGGGGGGGGGGGGGGGGGTTGTCTGGGGAGAGAGAGAGAGAGAGATCACACTTTACAGAAAGTGTGACAGTTTGGTAACAAGCTGGTATTAAATATGAACAGGTTTTTAAATAGGAACAGGTTTTAATAGGACAATGTTTGAAATAGGATTTTTTTTTTATAGGAACATGTTTTAATAGGAAAAGTTGTTTTAAATAGGGACCACATACATACTAACATACTGGAGGATTCTTAAAGCAGCTACAAGGAGAACCTTTAACCTTTAACCTTTGTGATACCTTCACATATATCAAGTAAACAAATAAGACCATGGTAATAACAAGTAATTCTCACAGTCAGACCACATGTTTCAAACCTTTATTTATTCTGGAAAGGACAATTGAGGTCACCCTCATTTTCAATGTCGTTGAGACTTACAGACATTTCAATGCATAATTTTCTTTTTTTACAATATAATAATAATAAATAGTAATAACTCTATCTATATAGCACTTTTCATACATAGACCGCAGTCCAGAGTGCCCCACAGCAATTAGTATAAAATGAACATAGGCATAAAATCAGCATATAGTTGACAGAATAAAAAACAATGCACAAATTGCAGACATAAGAAAAGGTATAAAAGACAATAAAAGTAGTGCAACGTAAACGTGTAAGTACAATAAGTACAATGTTGCTTGAAGGCATGTGAACCCCCCGAAACAGCCAGTCCCCCAAACACCCCACACATCAATCCCCACCACACCCCCCATCCACGACTGTTAGTTGCTGTCTCTCAGTCAGACCACATGTCTCTGTTAGTCTCTCAGTAAGACATGTCTCTGTTAGTCTCTCAGTAAGACATGACTCTGTTAGTCTCTCAGTAAGACAACATGTCTCTGTTAGTCACTCAGTAAGACAACATGTCTCTGTTAGTATCTCAGTAAGACATGTCTCTGTTAGTCTCTCAGTAAGACATGTCTCGGTTAGTCTCTCAGTAAGACATGTCTCTGTTCGTCTCTCAGTAAGACATGTCTCTGTTAGTCTCTCAGTAAGACAACATGTCCCTGTTAGTCTCTCAGTAAGACAACATGTCTCTGTTAGTCTCTCAGTAAGACAACATGTCTCTGTTAGTCTCTCAGTAAGACAACATGTCTCGGTTAGTCTCTCAGTAAGACATGTCTCTGTTAGTCTCTCAGTAAGACATGTCTCTGTTCGTCTCTCAGTAAGACAACATGTCCCTGTTAGTCTCTCAGTAAGACAACATGTCTCTGTTAGTCTCTCAGTAAGACAACATGTCTCTGTTAGTCTCTCAGTAAGACATGTCTCTGTTAGTCTCTCAGTAAGACATGTCTCTGTTAGTCTCTCAGTAAGACATGTCTCTGTTAGTCTCTCAGTAAGACATGTCTCTGTTAGTCTCTCAGTAAGACAACATGTCTCTGTTAGTCTCTCAGTAAGACAACATGTCCCTGTTAGTCTCTCAGTAAGACAACATGTCTCTGTTAGTCTCTCAGTAAGACAACATGTCTCTGTTAGTCTCTCAGTAAGACATGTCTCTGTTAGTCTCTCAGTAAGACATGTCTCTGTTAGTCTCTCAGTAAGACATGTCTCTGTTAGTCTCTCAGTAAGACATGTCTCTGTTAGTCTCTCAGTAAGACAACATGTCTCTGTTAGTCTCTCAGTAAGACAACATGTCTCTGTTAGTCTCTCAGTAAGACATGTCTCTGTTAGTCTCTCAGTAAGACATGTCTCTGTTAGTCTCTCAGTAAGACAACATGTCTCTGTTAGTCTCTCAGTAAGACAACATGTCTCTGTTAGTCTCTCAGTAAGACATGTCTCTGTTAGTCTCTCAGTAAGACAACATGTCTCTGTTAGTCTCTCAGTAAGACAACATGTCTCTGTTAGTCTCTCAGTAAGACAACATGTCTCTGTTAGTCACTCAGTAAGACAACATGTCTCTGTTAGTCTCTCAGTAAGACATGTCTCTGTTAGTCTCTCAGTAATACAGGTCTCTGTTAGTCTCTCAGTAAGACAACATTGTCGCTCAACTGTCGCTCAATGACAATCGCTTAGCACCCCACACCAGACCCGACCGTTCTATATGTTTAGCTGGGGGTGTTGTTTCCCCCCGGGGGATATGGGAGGACGGACCGGACGTTAGGTTGTCGTGAAGCGAGCGTATTAGCAGGTAGCTGTGTTGTGCATTACGAGGGAAGTATTAACCTGTAAAACCCATATTGAGCTGGAATTAAACCACCATATACGAATACAACCTCTCCTCATTCTTCCTGACATTACTGCATGACTGATCGCTACAATACGTTCACTACCACCGAGTGGACAAGTATTGTTATGCACCTGCTGAGAGAATGTTTTTTCACAAGACACAAACTGTTCTGTTCTCAACCATAATTTTCCTCGGACAATAAACCTTACAAACTACATCAGCTGCAGCCTGGACATTAAACTCTGTCAACATCCACAACTTCTTTTGTTAGCCGAGTATAAAAACATCTAGCAGGTGAATTGTGGCGCATTGTCAATTTATTAGTTAATGACAAGTGGCCACTATAGCTTCTCCAACTAACGTTATTTATTTAAATGTTTCCTGTTAATAATAATTAACATAAGTAGCATGGTAATAATACGTAGGTTATTGATCAATGAATGTATTGATAAATTAATTTATATTAATGATACACCAAGAGAAGTCATGTTATTTGCTCATTGTCCTTGCTGTGTCGCCTGCCGTCGCCTGCAGTTGCCTCAAAAAATAGGATTGAGGCGATATTTAGCCAGGCGACAGAAGTTGTGTCGTAAATTAATTGAATCAAAAATGTACAATAGTGCTAAGTAATGAATTTAAGAGACAGCATCTCTAAGGGAAATAAGATTCAGTGTGCAAACAGTCTGGTTAATAATAGACTTGGGACATCCACAAAGTGGTTTGCTAAAGTCATAAACGAAGTCCCTCCACTATATGCTAATGATAGAACTGAAGGATGTGGGTGATCAGTTCAAAAGATAGACCAGAGCATTGGTGCCAACCTTCCCCCCTCCTGTTACAGTTGGAAACCTTCTGGTCACCTTACGTAACATGCCCCAACAGACAGGAAGGTCGGAGGGCGTTTAGGGCCGTCAGCAGAGCCTAAGAGGAAATAGCTGAGCGCAGCTGTGTAGAGATTAAGTATTTAGATTAAGAAGCAAAAGACTAAAACTCCAGAAACTATAAAGAATTATTAATTAAAAGATAAAGTAGAGAACAGATCAAGACAGTACAAGCACAATGACACTAAAGAGGAGACTAATTGATCACTGTTAAAGGGAAAAACCACAGAGGGTCCTCTTAAATTTGGAGAAAACATAACATTGTTAATTCTAGTTAATTTAGGAAATAATAGTTAAAGACCATTTCCAGCGAGAGACTAAATTAAATAACACAGGCCAAAATGATGGATTTAGATAGTCTAGCACAATCTGGAATGGAACAGTAAAACAGTAAAAAGCATTTAGCAAAATAGAGAGTGTTCATGTAGTAAAAATGCTAAATACTAGGAAATGAAAAGGGGTGACCCTGATGTAAACTTTGAAAAAGGGATTTTGCAAATCTAAATCCCTTTGGCAAAGTGGGGTGCTGGTGCTGTGTTGTACCCATTCTGCAAATCTGTGAGCAAATTATTCATTCATTTAGTCATTCAAATAATAAAGGTTTAGTCCGTTTCAGTAGAAGGAAGGAAAACGGTTGAAAATAGATGCCCCTTCCTTATTTGGTTAAGAGATCGTGTTAACCCAATGAACCATAGGGATCGGAGTCTCCTTCTGTGACATCACGGAGCGGAGACTCGACCACTGGGGGAGGGGTTTTGAGTCCTATAAATCTACCACAGGTTCGAGACATGAAAAAACAACCACGGAGGCCAGGAGCAGATCACGAGGACGAAACGGAGAGAGCATCTTAAAGACGACCCCCAAAACCTACGCTGAAAACTATCCAATCGAGACGTGCTGCAGACGCTGATTATACATAGAAAAGTTGACAAGAACTTTAAGCTGTTTGGATCTTCCAATAAACGACGGCCAGACTGTCTTTGTACCTTAAGCGCCTGGCTCCGACTCCAAATCATTTATAAGACAAATTGAACAGAACGTGTGAGTACAAACAGCCGAGTACTAGAAAGAGATCCACTATACGATCCTGAGACTTTAGCAAATAGAATCATTGAAAAGACACGTTAATCTGGCGCCGTGACTGCCGGTCTGTACATCCGAACGGGACCCAGGACAAGGACAACAGAACTTCAAAAACTCTCAGAGCAGAGCAGCGACGCCTGACTACACCATCCTCGAGCAACAACAACCAGCAGAGGCCAACCGGTGAGTTGAAGATGTGTCTGTATTGTCGGGGTTTGTTTGGGCAGATTTCGAACAGGGGTAGGGAATGGTTGCATTGGCACGATCGAATTAAACGATTGAGCGCACAGCCGTATCGGCACTAATGAAATGAAGGGGATTGGCGCGATCGGGTTGGACAATAAAATAGTTCAGGTCGCGCACTGCTGAGGGGCTAGAGGATTGCGCCAGGTTAGGCGACAGAGACTCTTGTTTAGAATCGTAGGTTCAAATGCAATGACAATAACTGGAGACGTCTGGTTTGTACGTTGCTAAAGACAAATCGACGTCGTACGAATCCGTTTAGTTCTTACGGAACAAGAGATCTGGAGCGCGTAAGGTAGTCCTCTTAAACCTCGGAAAAATTAGCACTTGTGCACTGGGGGGTTATAGAGATCTGCGCTTATGTTCGAACTAAAGAAGGGCATTTAGAAGCATTATGAGTTAGTATATAAAGCACTGTTTAGTAGCGGGGCTAATAGGGACCTGTGTAGAAATGTATAAAAAAATGGGTAAGGGATGTAGATTGTGATATGCATTAATTCAATGTGATATAACACCGATGCGCCAGCTTTAACATTGGCGTCGCGAGTTGCTACGGCGGGGACCGTGCTAAGAGGTTGCCGTTTGGAACCCGAGGGCTAATGTTAGGTGCTACGTGCTGTGTTGAGCTGCCCAGGGCTGAAGGTTATTATAAAATTGGATGAGAGAATGTGTGTGATTGTGGCGTTGTATGAAAGAAAAATGGGGATGAGTTGTTTAGAAGGTTAGGGAGGGGATTAGGCACCCCGAACCTCTAGCCTTCAACAGGCGGCAGTGGGCTCGCAAGAGTCTGGGCGCACGTTAAACACAAATCTATAGTGCTGGGGAGAAACTGAAGGCCCTCGTGCGTAACGAGGTATGAAATAACATACCACTGTGGTACCGTCTAGTCGGCCCAGGAAACGTCGCACGTAAGTTGGTGTGGGCACTGGGTGGTACGTGGACGACAGTCCACACCTAGGAGCAGGGCGGTGCACCGTAGGGGGCACAGCTCCTGCCATGAACAGGCAAGGCTGGCGAAAACGGTCAATATTTCCATGCCCAGAGCAAGCGGGGTGGGGACAAGACCGTCGGTTTCTAAACTGAGTGGCTGATGGGTACTACGGACAGTCAGCTGCTTGGGGTCCTGACTTGATGACGGACTATGAGGTCGCTATCGACTGGGTCGCCAGCCGGTCAGGAGAGCGTTATGACCCCTGCTTATAGTCACAGATAGCGGGACGGGGACCGTGAGTGACTGGACAGTATGGGCATAAATGCACTTGGCTCAATGTACAGTCAGGCCACGGTAACCTTACTAGCCGATACAGGGTTAGTAGGCGAGCTGTGCTTCTGTGATCAGTGTTTTTGAAAAGAGAATGCTGGGAAGCAGAGGGATGAGGGGTGTCAATTCAGAGGAATCTGAATTGTCTCTCCTAAGATTGGAAAGGGACCCAGCCTTAAACTGCACCTGAAGGTAAGATAAGGGGACTTCTTCTGTTCATGTGAGGAGACCTTAGCCTGGAAGTGGAGGCCTGTATCCTTGGTTGGGTGAGAGGGGGTCCAGTGTAGGCGGCAATGCGGCCCTGAAAAAGCCGGTTTCCCCACACGTGGTATCTCCTGATCCTGGAGGGGAGAGGTGCATCTAAGTAGGGCAAGGAGTGCATCCGAACGGGAGGAGGGTACTCTTAACTGGAAGGAGGTTAAAAGGGTCAAAGCGTAGGAATGAATGAAATAAAAAGATAATTTTGTAAACAAATGAAGTCCCGTGACGAAGCCTCGCGTGTTGCTATTCTGGTGTCCAACGAGATCTCAGGAATGGCGGACGTGACGTAGTTTCGGGGATGACGTCTGCAGGATGCCGGCCTGCAAGACGAACTACAATTCGGTGCGGGGGATTCTGGGTGTTGGGGTTAAAATTGAGAGGGCACGTGGGCTGGCGTGCTACGTAATGGTGCACGTGTTGTTAGAAGGTTGAGGGCGCCTCCTGCAGGATGTTTGGGGGTACTGTGGTGCAAAAGAAGTGATGTGTGGAAAAATACAGCAGGGGGCGGTGTTATCATAGGAATTAAAATAGCTTCTGTTGTGCCACGGTCCCCTCTGCTGTGAGGGGTGCTTGTAAATCTCCCTCCCTCCCTCCTCCCTCTCCTCTCCCTCCTTCCCTCTTCTCCCTCCCCCCCCCTCCCCCCCCCCCTTCCCTCCCTCCCTCCTCCCTCCCATTCCTCCTCTCTCCCTTCCTCCCTCCTCCCTTCCTCTCCTCTCCTCTCCTCTCCTCTCCTCTCCTCTCCTTTCCTCTCCTCTCCTCTCCTTTCCTCTCCTCTCTCCTTTCCTTCCCTCCCTTCCTCCCTCCTTTCCTTCCCCCTCCCTCCTTCTCCCTCTTCTCCCTAGCCCTCCTCCCCCCCTTCCCTCCCTCTTCCCCCTCCCTCCCTCCTCCCTCCCTCTTCTCTCCCTTCCTCCCTCCCTCCCTCCTCCCTCCCTTCTTCTCCCTTCTCCTTTCCTTTCCTTCCCTGTCTCCTTCACTTCTCTCTCCCTTCCAATCCCTATGTGGTACGGTCAGCAGAAGTTTAGTGTGAACCCGCCTCCCCTCCATCCCCTCCTCCCCGATCCCTCCTTTCTCCCCCCCTCCCCCCCCCCTTCCCTCCCTCTTTCCATCTTCCCCCTCCCTTCCTCCCTCCCTCTCTCTTGAACCCCCCTCTTCTCCCTCCCTCTCCCTTCCACTCCATTCCTCCCTCTCTCCTTTCATCCCTCCCTTTCCCTTCTTTCCCCAGGAGTACCCCCCCTACAGTGATGCACCCTTTCCCCCCCCCTTTCCCTAGACGCCTCCCTCCCCTCCCTCCCTAATGTATAGTTCCCTCATTTCCGTTTATGCTATGATATGTGCCCCCCGCCCCGCTGTAGGATTGAGATATCAGTTCTCTCCGCCAGAGGGGTGAGACCCCGTGCGGAAATGGTGCGCTTTTTGCCCCCCCCCCCCCCCCCCCCCCGTCCCTTCCTTATCTCTGGGTCCCTTTTGGGGGGATCCGGTCTGGGTTCTGTGACGCTGTAGGCAGGGTCTAGGGTGCTAACAGGGTTGGGGTGTTGAATGTGGGGATTAATTGGGCAATTAAGGTTGTCTAATGCATGACTAATCTGACCAGTTAAAGATGGTGAAAGGCCAGACGGTGGAACGGCGGTCTGCACCACAGGGCTGGTTCGCACGGACAATCGCAAGAATGAGGGGAACCAGTGCGCCATCTGCATCAACAGAGATGACTCGGGGTGCCCTGGTCAGGTCAAAAAGACTTATGAGGGAACTTCAGGAGGTCAGACGTCTGGGTGGCAATTTTATTACAGCAGAATTGGTTGGGGATGATCTGTTTAGCTGGGAGATTAGGTTGTTTCAGTTGGATGTGGACTCCTTGTTGTGGCAGGATATGAAGGAGGCTAAGACGGAGTTTATATTGTTGGGTGTCTCTTTTCCACAGGATTTTCCGTTCTCTCCACCTTTTATGAGGGTACTCTCCCCGAAGTTAGAACATGGTTATGTGAGCAAGGGAGGGGTCATATGTATGGAATTGTTGACACCAAGTGGTTGGTCTAGCGCTTATACCATGGAGGCTGTCGTAAGGCAATTTGCGACTAGTCTAGTGATGGGTCAGAGTCGCATGGTTAAGGGGGGAGAGGGAGCGGGAGGGGCGTCTTTGAGTCAGAAAGAGGCAGAGGCAGCTTTTAAAACACTGGTGGAGACCCATGATAGGTTTGGCTGGAGATCTCCACCAAAGTCGGAAGGTTAGGAGGCAACGCCGACCGCCATTTAGACATAGGTAGTGTTGTGGTATGTGGTGGTATTGTTGTTTCGCCCCCCCTCTTGTTGGATATTTCTTCCCCCTCCCCTCCTGTCCTAGCTCCTTTCCGAGGTGCGTCACTCCTTCCCTAGTGGTGTACTCCCTCACGGGGCGTTCCCTCCCTTCCGGTCTAGCATAAATGTGCTCTGGTCTAGACCGGGTCTCCTCTCCTCTGGGGGAATTGGGTGTGCTCCCTCCCTCCCTCCCGGGCCTTTCCCAGTGTGTGTCCCCATCCCCGGCCCGGGGGCGCCTTTCCACCCCCCCCTCTTCCACTCTCCTATTAGGGATATATCGGAGGGTTGGTTAGGGGGAAAAGTAGGAAGGGGTCAAATGTTGTATAGTGAACAGTTTGTAATAAGGGATGTTGTTGGTTGTTGTCTGTGGGGCGTTGCAGGGAGAGTGGGGAGACGCGCAGCAGGAGGAGGGAAGCAGAGATAACGCAGAGGAGTGCAGGCCGGTCCAAGGATGCTTGGTTTGTCTAGGCGTGCGGAGTGCGTGTTGGTTTTGGGCGCTCTGGTAACGTGTTGGTTGCTTGTTGTGGCGGGAGTTTTGTTTTATTTTTGGCCCCCGGCACCCGAACTTATAAATATAGACGTGGACAGGCGAGACTTGCGTGAGCCTCACACGAATATGTTTATAAAAATAGCAAGGGAGGTGGCGAAAAGTGCAAATAAAACTGATTGTTATGTGTGTGGCCTAGCGCCAGAGTCGTCTGCAGCCGGTTTGCCGTTGATGGCCCACCCAGTCACTGAGTGTCATAACTCTGTGCTGAGGGGTTTTAATCTACCTTTCCTATGTAAGGGTGTGAGTGAGGAGAGACAGGAGGGGTATCATAAGGCAAAGGGTTTGTTAGGGGCAATGGCGGAGCAGGCTGTGTTGGATGTTACGCCTATTCCAGTGGCAGTTAGGCCAGAAGAGTTTACGAGGTGTGAAGACGGCGAAAATGGTAAGTATATGGGCACGCTGGGAAATTGTGTAGGAGGGGTGAGCCTGGGGGCTGCGAAGGTGGCGGCACGGGCACCCCCAGGTACGTATTGGATTTGTGGGGACAATGCATATGCAGCGTTACCGGCAGGTTGGAAAGGAAGGTGTGCGTTGGGATATCTGGTACCGGCGATGAGGATAACTGATGTTTTGCCGACGCACCCTAGGGCTAGGAAGGCGCGAGCTGTGAGTGCGGATCATTTTTTTAGGGTGGCACTTCCGGCGTATGGGACATATGCTAATTGGCAGGAGATTGATCACTTGGCTGCATTGTTTGAAGAGATGATGATCACAACAACTAAGGGGTTTAGCCTAGAGAATGAGGAGATGCGGTCGTTGAGATTAATGGAGATGCAGACAAGGGCGGCAATGGATTTCTTGTTGTCAGCTTCAGGGGGTACGTGTGCGTTGATTGGTCAGGAATGCTGTACTTATGTGCCAGCAAATGATGAGATAGGGATGCCAGATGTGATAGAACATTTGAAGAACATTACGAGGGATCTCCATGAGACTCGGGGGACATCGTGGGAAGATTGGGGTCAGGAGCAGTTGGGGTATATAGGTTGGGTGATAGTTAAGTACGTTCTCTGTGCAGTAGTGATATTTGTGATATTGGTCGTGTGTGTGTCAGTGATTAGAGCATGCTTTGGGTATCTGATTAGGACTCTCTGCGCAGCCGGTCCGGCGGTGGAGAAGTCACTCCGCTCGGCTGCACCTGTTATGACTAGGGTAATGGCGGTGAAGGAGGATGACGAAGGGGGCCGAGCGGGGGTGGGCGTTCCGTTGGTGCAAAGGTACCATGAGTACGCCCTGTCTGTCGCTTTTTGATCTGGGCTGCTGGACAGTCTGGGTCGAGGGGTGGGGGATGGGGTGTGCATGGGGTATGATGTTGGGGGACGTGCCTGGGGATATTGTAAAGGTAATGTTGTTTTGGTGAATGAGTTTTGTTTCCATAAGTAGGTGCAAGGAGGAGGACTGTGTTGATTTGTTAGGTCTCCGGGGTCTGGTGCTGAGTCTGTACGGTTATGCATGATCGTTTAGCAGGGCACTGGGCTTCCTGGGGTGAGTGACAAGGTAGGGTGCCTGGGCGTTGACTACCTTGTACCTGTGGTGAGGTAATCCTGTCCTCTGTGGGGAGTCTGTAATGGACGCTTCGAAAAACAGAGGGTGGGGCCTCGCGGCGTGCAGGGAGTGATGTCGGAAGGTGCGTATAAACAAAGTTAGTGGACACGTGTCTGAGGAGGACAAATGTCCACTGGGGGGAAGTAGTATTGAAAAATGGGAACAAAATGATTGAATGAAATGTAATAAGGGCTGAGACACTAATCAAAAACTTTGTGATTTTCGAGGTAAAACAGAACATTGGAGCGGGAGAACGGGGAAAACATCGGAAAGCGGATATTCAACGAAGGAGGAGTCAACATAGAAGCGGAAATAAGGGAGTAGACACCGAAAACGCAAACACCACTGTCAATCAGAACATCTCTCAGAAATTTGAAAAAATTGTATGAATTAAGTAAATGATTATTCATACTGTTGATAACCAATCTCTCAAAAATTAGATGTGGTATGAATGTTAGATAGAAGATATATTCATACTGGAAAAACGGAGTAAAGTGAAATTCCAGTTGAAAAATTAAAAAGAACTGTTGTATTTTGTGCTCTATTTTTTCAGCAGTTCTGCCAGGCAACAAGGGCACCACAAGTCAGGTAAGACTACAGATCACCAGTGAAAAGGGAAAGGAGAGAATAGACAGGGCTACAGGTACCGTTAGCGGTTGTTCGAGTAGGAGATAGTCACACAAGCATAGACACCTACACTTAGACAGGGAATACAAAGATCACTCTTGCCTACTGCCATTTAAAAAAAAAAAAATAAAATAAAGTACATGAGAAGAAGAAACGGATATAGAAAAATGACAACAGAGGCAAATAAAGATGCGAGTACACCCATTGGTTGGATGGAGGATACCCCGATACAAGTGCTTGCTAAAAATAATCCTTACACAGAGGACAATCCTTACTATGAGAAAAAACTTATTAAATTATCAGAGAAATGGAATAAAAGATGGCCACGCATCACCAAACCCTGGCCTATTGAGGGCTCTTTTGATTTAGAAATAATATCAGATCTGAATGCTCTAATTAGGACATATAGAACGGAAGAGGAAAAAGTGGGAAAGCTGACAAAGAGAGGGAAAAAACGCATGTTAGAAATGGACACCTTATCAAAATTCGCTCGGGAAGCTGAGAGAAGGAAGAGTATGGTTGAGGACAGTTTGACTGTCAATAAGGAGGCCCTGCCAATAGAGGAGCTAGCTCCCATTCTGATCACTCCCCTGGCCCCTAAAAGGACAATAGTCATCTCCCAAAAAGCACCTGAGGTAATTATAGCACCTCCACCATATGCCAGCAGGAATAGGGAACCAATCTACCCTATCCTGCCTGTAATAGACATGGAGAGCCAATACGAGATAACCAATAATAGCGGCAGTAGAACAGAGATGGGACGGGCAGTGACCACAATCACCCTAACACCTGAAGTAGACGAAACGGACCAGGAGAGAAGAAGGGAGCGAGACGTTCAGTCCCACAGTATTTGTAAGAGCCAATTTACATGGTTGTAGTGCCATATGTTATATTTTATGCATTTGTTTGGATTTATGTATTTATGATGAATTCTGCCTGTAATACATTGTGCCTGCCAGCCTGCCAAAATGAGTTTGTGGCATCAGTACCCGTTGCTCACCAGTAGGTGACATACTCAGCTACTTAATGAGTAACGGGACTGATGACAGGCAGGTGTGTTTGGTTACCGGTAGAGCCAAACAGTTTTTGACCGTCAAGTCGTCAAGTCGTCACGTCGACACGGCACGTTGTTTTGTTATCGTTTTGTTTGTAGTGTATAGTGTTTGTTTGTTCTTTTGAAGGTATCGTTGGCATTTGCTTTGTATCGCATGCAATTGATGCATACGTTAATTATGTGGTAAATAAACCCATTTGGGGTACTAGTGGAACGGACCTTGTGGACATTCATTCCTTTCACCAGACGGTATACAACAGCGGCCACAGACGCGTCAACTATAGGTTTTTAGCCGGTAACAGCCTCCTCAAGGGCTTATAGTTTTATTGTTTTTGTTAAAGTCAAGTTGGCCCTTATACAAGTCAAAAACTAGTGCTCGTTGAGAACACATGAAGAGCAAGTCAAAAACTAGTGCTCTTTAGTATAAAGGTGGATTGAGAACCACACCAAGAGCAAAGCAAGTCAAAAACTTGCTCATCAGTAAAGGGGTACAACCAGAACCACAGCAAGACGAGCAAAGTAGGTTTAAGCTTTGCGCAACAAGAAACGTTGAGGACAGCGGGGAAGCCATTCAGCCTCGCTTTGATGCGCGCGCGGAGCTGATGCGTTGAGGACTGCGTGGGATTTGCGCAGTTCCAGCTGTTGGATGTCAACATAGCCATGAGCTGAGAAGCGCTGAACGTCAACCTACTCATCAGAGCTCCGACTACAACCAACGGTACCCAACGTCAGCTGCCAACATTTTCCGTGGTAGGCTACAAGCCGAGGTAAGGTAGCGCTACCCCTTTTTTTGGCCATGGTAAATGTGTGCACACAACTCTTACGTTTTGCGAGCATAAAGTCCAATGCATTGGTAGCTGAAAATAGACTGCGCGTACCAGTCTACCGTTAACTTTGATTTGTTTGTGCGCGCCACCGTTGGCGTTGAATCCGTTTATGTGCGCCACGCACAACTATCGTTGACTGTTTGAATCCCTTCGTGCGCGCCGGGCATAACGTTATTGCTTCAATCATTTCACTGCTGATTGTCAACATGAGCGTTGCGGATGACAATCAAGACATTAATAATGAGCAACTCGTCGGTGCAGAGGCGGCTGTGAAAACTGTCACAATGGAAAAAAGGGAAATTAAACTGACCTTAAAGGCTGTAATGGAAAAATTGGGAAAATTGGAAAATAAAAGATCAGATAAATTAAATAAGGCAAAAAAGTTGTACAAAATGATGGAGGTATTTATGCACAATGCTGACGTGACAGGGGTACAAGGTGTATTATGTGAATATGTTAGGCTGTGTGAGACAGCCAAATCTGTACAAAATGAATTTATGAATACGTCAACTATGTCCCCGGACGAAAATGCATTACAAACTGCCTGGTTTGGGTCAAGAATAAACACGTTGGAAAGCTTCCACGTGCATGTTGAGAGTTGGCTGGCACAAAATATGGCAATTACAAATAGCCAGGGTGAAGTGCACTCAGAACCTGTGCACACAGAGGATGTGCACACTGTCTGTGTAGACACAGAGGCTGTGCACACAGAGGATGTGCACACAAGGGAGGTGCACACTGTCAGTGCACCCACAGATGACGTGCGCCCAGACAACATACAAACAGTGGTTGATGATGTGAAACCAAATGACAGTATTTCAAATATCTCCTATGGACGCTCACAAGGCAGCAGAAAGAGTGTTAGCAGTGCCAGCTCTGAACGCCTCATAGCAGAGGCTAAAAGAGCATCACTGCTGGTGAAAGCAGCGTACTTAAAGGAGAGACAAGCTCTGGAGGATCAAGAGCAAGTGTTAAGGAGGAAAAAGGAGCAGCTTGAAATGGAGGCTGAGTTGGCTGTATCCACTGCCCATTTGGCTGTTCTGCATACTACGTCAGATGCAGGGAGACGGTCACGAACCTCTAGCCAAAGGCATGTGGGAAATCACACCGGACCTCCTCATTCAAGCCATACTGTGCTAAATCCGACAGCACAGCAATTCAGCATTCCTATGCCAGAGCCTGTTGTCAAGCCAAAGGTTAAACCTCACCTCTTCCACATGCCCTCACAAGGTGGAGCTGCTGCACAACCAACCCTCTTCCACTTGCCATCACAAGGTGGAGCTGCTGCACAACCAACCCTTTTCCACATGCCATCACAAGGTGGAGCTGCTGCACAACCACCCCTCTTTCACATGCCATCACAAGGTGGAGCTGCTGCACAACCACCCCTCTTTCACATGCCATCACAAGGTGGAGCTGCTGCACAACCACCCCTCTTTCACATGCCACCACAAAGTAGAGCTGCTGTCCAACCACAATTGTATCAACCTTTTCAAATGCCACCACAAGGTGGAGCTGCTGTGCAACCACAACTGTATCAACCTTGTCAAGTACAACTTCAAGGAGACTTGAGTACAGTCCTGCAACGGCAGAATGAAATCACTAATGCTCTTGTGCAACAACAGCTCACAATGTCTCTACCATCCAGAAACATCCCTGCCTTTGATGGTGACCCGCTTCACTACAGGAGCTTCATAAGATCCTTTGAGCACAATATTGAAGCAAAGGCCAACAAAGCTGATTGTTTATATTTTTTGGAACAGTTCACAAAAGGACAACCACGTGAGCTGGTAAGGAGTTGTCAGCACATGATGCCAGACCGTGGTTATGACATGGCCAAAGGTCTCCTGAAAGAACATTTCGGGAATGAATTTAAGATCGCTACGTCATATATCGAAAAGGCCTTGGCCTGGCCCGCAGTTAAGGCTGAAGATGTAAAGGCACTACAGGACTATTCTCTGTTCCTGCGCAACTGTTGCAACGTGATGACAGAGATGCAACACATGCAGGAGCTTGACATGCCTACCAACATGCGCATGATTATAACCAAGCTGCCCTACCGATTTAGGGAAAGATGGAGGACAACAGCTTATGAGCTACTTGAGCGACGACATCATAGAGCTGTTTTTAATGATCTGGTCACATTCGTGGAACGTCAGGTCAGGATCCTTTCTGACCCACTTTTCGGTGACATCCAGGATAAACCAACCATAAAGGATGGATTGAGCAACAGGAGCAAGTTCCAGCCTCAGTACAAGTTTGGCAGAGCTGAAGGCAACAGCTTTGCTACAACTGTCACACGTCTGGACTCCAAGGACCCAGACTCAGGCTCTGTCCATAGGGGACAGGATAGCGGAGCATATTCAGGCTCTGTCCATAGGGGACATGATTCCAAAGCCAATTCAGGCTCTGTCCATAGAGGACAGGATAGCAGAGCATACTCAGGCTCTGTCCATAGGGGACATGATTTCAAAGTCAATTCAGGCTCTGTCCATAGGGGGCAGGATTTTGAAATGGAGAAATCTGAGTCTTGTGTATGCTGCTTTCAGGATCACTCTCTGTCAGAGTGCCCGCTGCTGAAAGGCAAGAACCACAATGATAAAATTATTTTCATAAAGCAAAATAGGATTTGTTTCGGATGTTTGTGTTCCGGTCACATGAGTGCTGGTTGCGACAAGCGCCTAACCTGCAAGGTTTGTGAGAAAAAACATCCAACCGTACTTCACATTGACAGGCCTTACCTCAGCACATACCAGCAGCCTAATTCATCTGCAAGTGTCACTTCAGCTGTCAAGTCAAGTGTCACTATAGCCACGCAGACGTGTGGTCTTACTGGGGCCGGCGGAGGAAATTGTAAGCTGTCCATTCTGCCAGTCCAAGTCAAGTCCACAAATGGAAAGATACTGCAAACATACGCCTTTCTCGACCCTGGCAGTTCTGCAACATTTTGTTCTGAGCATTTAATGAGTGCATTGGATGTGACTGGACCACAGACTAGCTTCCTTCTGCGCACTTTGAGCCAGGAGCAGGTGGTATCAAGTACCTCACTGAAAGGTTTGGAGGTCTCTGGTCTCAATGGGGACACTTTCTATAGCCTCCCAGAAGTCCTTTCACAAAGGAAAATGCCTGTGACAAGTGACAATGTTGTATCACAGGAAGATTTGCTGAAGTGGCCTTACCTGTCCCATGTCCAAATTCCCAGCATAAAGGCAAATGTTGATCTATTGATTGGTACCAATGCTCCCAGGTTATTGGAACCTTGGGAGGTGATCAACGGCCGTGGAAATGGTCCGTATGCTATGAGAACTGTTCTGGGCTGGGTGGTCAACGGGCCCCTGCAAGAAAATAATGGTCCTGAAAATGGGATTTCAGTGGCCACTGTCAATATGATTTCCGTGAGCAGATTGGAAGAGACACTGAGCAACCTGGGAACTTCACTGAACAACCAGATTTCGGTGTGCCATCCCTTGAGTTTCCTTGGCCCAGTTACACTTCCTGCCAAGTCCATGCTGCTCAAACTGTGGAGAAGAGTGTGCAGCTGGGATGAAAACATTCCCAATGACATTGAGCGCCAATGGACAAGATGGCGGGAGATTTCATTGACATTTGCAACTCTGCAGCTCCTCTGCAGAGTTTTTAGAGGCCTTCCCAGACGAGAACGGCTTGGGGTGCTCGGTGCTTAAAGGCCAAGACATTGATCTTGGAATGACCATTGACCGGGCTTGGAAGTTTGTTATGCACGAGGCGATAGTCTCAAATATTGATTTGTTTTGTGGTTATATGGCATTGATTTGTTTTGTGGTTATATGGCACACTTTGGCTCTTTTTGTTTTTCATTTTATGTTATAATTGTTATATGTTATGACATTTAACAATTAGAGGCCGGCGTGTAAGAGCCAATTTACATGGTTGTAGTGCCATATGTTATATTTTATGCATTTGTTTGGATTTATGTATTTATGATGAATTCTGCCTGTAATACATTGTGCCTGCCAGCCTGCCAAAATGAGTTTGTGGCATCAGTACCCGTTGCTCACCAGTAGGTGACATACTCAGCTACTTAATGAGTAACGGGACTGATGACAGGCAGGTGTGTTTGGTTACCGGTAGAGCCAAACAGTTTTTGACCGTCAAGTCGTCAAGTCGTCACGTCGACACGGCACGTTGTTTTGTTATCGTTTTGTTTGTAGTGTATAGTGTTTGTTTGTTCTTTTGAAGGTATCGTTGGCATTTGCTTTGTATCGCATGCAATTGATGCATACGTTAATTATGTGGTAAATAAACCCATTTGGGGTACTAGTGGAACGGACCTTGTGGACATTCATTCCTTTCACCAGACGGTATACAACAGCGGCCACAGACGCGTCAACTATAGGTTTTTAGCCGGTAACAGCCTCCTCAAGGGCTTATAGTTTTATTGTTTTTGTTAAAGTCAAGTTGGCCCTTATAGTATTCCTTATCCCAGGGCGGCGGAGAGATATCGAGACGAGGAGAGATATCGAGACGAAGAGAGACATCGAGGCATATACACACCACTCAGTTCCGCAGCCAAAGAAATTCTCTGGGCAGAAGGAGAGGGACGTCGAAGCGATGACATCAGGGAGATAGACGACAAAATAGATAGTCTGTACGTCAGGAGTCGCAGCCACAGAGGAGACTATCCCCGGGAGAGGTCAAGACAAGCTCCCAGCTATCGCCGGTCCTATTCCCCCGAAGGCCGTGAATACTGGGAAGACACAGAGGACGAGGACCAGACATGGGAGCCCCAGACCAAGTATCAGGAGAAAGACAGAGAACGAGAGGAAGAGGAGAGAAGGGAGAGACTCATCAAAGTAGTGACGCCGAAGACCTTACCTGCTCAAAGATACTCTACAACACTCTCCGTGCCCTCACCTTCCCTAGAAGGAAGCAATCGGCGGATGAAACTGACGGCTACCATGGAGGAATTAAAGCGACGACATCATGGGATGAGTAAGGAAAACCGAGAGCTGGAAGCACAGATACAGGCCTACCAAGAGGCAAAAGACATTGATTCCGAGGGATACCGAGCAATCGGCGAACGCTGGAGAAGGGGCACCGACGCATGAACAGAATTGGAAGACCAAATGAGAGAAGCAAGAGATGAAATCAAAATGTTGAAAAAGGCGGAAGAAAAAAGAGTGACCAGATCCACTACCCGAGAGTCTACGGTCAACATACAACCCTTGATGATAAGACATCAGGGATTGGAGTACCAGCCATAGAATGCTTCAGACATGTCCCAAATATCGGAGAAGTTGCCCTCCCTCCAGAATGGGGCTTTTCCATGGATTGCCAAGCTGGAGGAAATAATGGTAGGCCAACAGCTGGCTATCGGCGATGTCAAGCGACTACTCTCTCACAAAATAGGAGTCGCTGGCATGGAAGAACTACTAACCAAGGCTGCCTTGGTGCGGTATGTGGTGTCTGGAGCCCACGACCAGGACCTCTTCGCCGCTCACCGAGGAGCACTGTGGCGGGTCCTGCGAGAGACCTATCACACCCTGATGCATCCAGATAAGATCCACATTGGTGCGTTGGGACCTGATACCCCCCCCAGAGAGTATGTGGCACAAGCCTACGCCACCTGGAGAGACATGACCGGCCAAGACCCTGCACAAAATCCAATGGGAGAGGCGATGCTAAGAGAGAAAATACAGAAGGGCCTCTCCAATGAGGTGAGACAGAAACTGAACGAAGTGGTGTGCCTGGGAAGCCTTCCGTTAAATGCATACCTGGAGAACGTGAGCCATCAAGTGGAGCTGCACAGGAAGAAGGAACAACAGGCCAAAGACAAAGAAACGGCAAGTCAGCGAAAGCTCATGTACCAACAGCCGGTCGAGGCAGTCAAGATGGTAGAGTACCTCCAAGCCCTGGTACAAGCCACACCACCCAGAGCCGAGACGGGGAATAGTGGACAACTGAACAACCAGGAAACAGCACAGCCCACAAAACAGGAAGCACCGGCACCCATACAACAACAGAATCAGCGGGGATCGAACTGGCAGCCCCGAGGAGGGAATGGACGTCCAAGAGGAGGATCATCTGGATGGCCGGCATCGGTTGAGTGCTGGACTTGTGGAGAACTCGGCCATCTTGCCCGATACTGTGACAAAGGGTGGCGAGCCAGCCCCAGGGGTCGAGGAAATAACAGAGGAGGTGGCCGAGGAGGAAACGGCCGACTCCAGGATCAGTGGTACGGACCGAACCAATACCAGACCCAAAACCAATACCAGACCCAAGACCAAGACCAGATGCAAGACCAGAACCAGCAACAGAATCGGGGCCCAGTGAATCCGTCCAGAGGGCCGGAACAGGAATTCTGACGAGGCCCAGAGAGTTCAATGGGGGGGTGCCAGCTGTCATTGTCACACTTAAGGGAGGAACCGATAGTGCACGTAGCGGTGAATAATAAATCTGTCAGGATGATGGCAGACACCGGGGCGGCGTACACTGTGGTCCAACCTAAAGATGCGACACACCTGCCCATGTCCAGTCGATATGTACGGACCATTGGATTTGAAGGGATAAAGAAGCTGATTCCAGTGACAGAGCCTGTCACCCTGAAGTACAGAGGCAAAGAGGCGACGGTTTCCATCTTGGTCTCCGACACCGCACCCATTGGCTTACTGGGCAGAGACGGCCTTGGTATGTTGGGGATGAACATTCTATGCACGCCGGATGGTTGTGTGATCGACGTCCCAGAAGACCAATACTACGAAATGATGCAAAGAACAGACCCCCGACCCCCGGAAGTATACTGGTTGGGGAACCTAAGCCAGGAGTTGCTCGGACCAGCGTTGGAATGGGAGACCTTCATCACCGCCAATATGCCATCGGCGAGGAACCCAGAGACACCATACCACTGCACTCTACAATACTATAAAGATGCGGATGAAAGACAAGCCGAGGAGTGGATGAGAAATCAACCAGAGGAGGTGCAGCTCAACGCCACCAGCATAGTGATGGGTCCCCAAGGAGCAGCAATACGGCTTGCACGAAGCAACTATCTACAAAAGGAACACGAGATCACAGACAGCGTTCCCCACGTGACGCTAAAAGTGACCGACTCGTGCGACCAACAACACATCGGAAGGATGATGAAAGAGGCAGAAGGAATAAAGTTCGAACAGACGACGGAGAACCGACTCATATGGATAAGCCCAGACAAACGGTTCATCAAGATAATGATTCAAGGCACAGGGATGGGACGTCCCCAGACGGTGCAGCTGTCACAGGAGACAGTAGAAGAAACCCCCCAGAAATTGAGCCTCCAGGAGGAGATGATGGGGGCCATACCAGAAGTGCTGTGGTCAAAACATAGCACCGACATTGGACTGATCAAATCTGCTCAACCAGTGAGGGTGGAGCTTAGACCAGGAGCAACCCTGCCCTGGAAAAGTCAGTACCCACTGAAGGAAAAAGCGGTGGCCGGAATTGAGCCACAAATCAAAGGACTTCTAGAAGCTGGAGTACTACGAAAGACAAAGAGCCCCAAGAGCAACACACCGTTGCTGCCAGTGGAGAAACCTGACACCTCGTACCGTCTGGTACACGACTTGAGGGCCGTCAATGAGGTTTTAATTGACTATCCCGCCGATGTCCCAGATCCCCACACACTACTGACATTCATCCCGCCGCAAGCTGAGTATTTTACAGTTATAGATTTGTGTAGCGCCTATTTTAGCGTACCTTTGAGCAAAGAGTGCCAGCATTTTTTTGGTTTTACCTATAAGAATGAGCATTATGAGTACACTAGGCTCCCACAGGGATTAAAGCATTCCCCACACATCTTTAACAAGATCTTGAGAGAGGATCTGGACGGGTTGGACCTGAGATTAAAATCCAGAGTCATTCAGTATATGGATGATATTATCTTGTGTGCCGACGATCAGACAACATGTCACAAGGAATCTATTGAACTATTGCAACTACTAGCAGAGAAGGGACACAAGGTGTCTTTGAAGAAATTGCAGTACTGTCAACCTAAAGTAGCATATCTAGGTCAAACGATTTCAAAAGGCCATCGAGCTATTACAGAGGAACATTTGGAGGCTATTAAGAAAGCTCCAAAGCCAGTGACTGTAAGACAGATGATGATGTTTTTGGGAATCGTCGGGTATAGTTCCACTTGGGTGGAGAATTATACAGAACTAGTAGGGCCTTTAAGAGCTATGATCAAAGTTTGCGGAAATGATAAGTTGAGTGCTAAAGTAACCTGGACTGAGGAGGGCCTAAGGGCATTTGAGACCATAAAGACCCGTATGTTAGCTGCCCCGGCCTTGACTTTGCCTGATTATACCAAGCAGTTCATACTGTATGTCTCTTCCTCTTCAGATCAGAGGTATGCATGCGCAGTACTGGCACAAAACACCGGAGTGGGGATCCATCCACAACCAATAGGATACTACTCCATCGCCTATTCAGAGGTGGAAATGGGAATGCCTCCGTGCTACCGAGATTGCGCCGGAGTCTTCCTGATGTACGAGAAAGCTGCAAGTATCATGATGGGGTATCCAGTCAATATTATGGTAGGACATGCGATCCAAAATTTGTTGGAATCTGGTAAATCTGCACTAACGATACCCCGTCTGAAAAACTATTACAGGATTTTGGAACAGGAAGATGTTACTTTGACTAGGTGTTCCACAGTGAACCCAGCGCAGACCCTTCCTAAGCCTGAGGATGGAGAACCTCACGACTGTGTGGAACAAGCTGAGAGGTACTCCAGACTTAGAGCTGACTTGCAGGCTTTCCCGTTTAGCAGTCCTGATTTGGAACTTTGGACAGATGGCTCATGTTACAGAGTTGGAGAGGACCTAAAAGCAGGTTACTCTGTAGTAAAATCACAAGGTGATGGGTTTGTCGTAGCAAAGGCCGAAGCCTTGACACAACCCTGTTCAGCTCAGCTGGCGGAACTAGTCGCTCTGACTGAAGCGTGCAAAATGGCAGAAGGCAAGAGCTGTAATATCTACACGGATAGTAGCTACGCACAGAATATCAGTTTTCTCTACGGAGCGGTGTGGAAAGGGCGAGGTTTTAAGAGAGCAGATGGTACCGCCATAAGACACTGTAGTCAGATAACCGATTTGTTGCAAGCCATAATGAAACCCAAACAAATTGCGATTATCAAATGTGCTGCCCATCAGTCTGATGAGTCTAAAGTGACCAGAGGTAACAACATGGCGGATGTCGCTGCCAAGCAAGTGACAGGTGCGGACAGAGCAGGTAAGGTATTGGTTATCACACATGAGGTGGAGTTGGAAGATAAGATTACTTACAAAGATGTTTTGACCTTTCAGGAAGAGGCGAGTCAGGTGGAGAGAAATCTCTGGTCAGCAAGAGGGGCTAGTAGGGATGGGACAGGTTTGTGGCGGAACCATGAGGGACTTGTGGTTGCACCAACTGGCCTGGTCGGACTGCTGATCCAAACTGCGCATGAGTTCTGTCATGCCCACCGGAGAGAGGTGAGTAGGAAAATTGAGGAGTATGGGTTTTGGGCACCAAACCTGCTACGGCAGATTGATTGTGTAATAAGTAGATGTGCAATTTGCTTGAAGAACAATGCACGCAGAGGGATCGTTGTGTCTCCGGGACACATCCCCACCCCAAATGGCCCAATGAGAGAACTTGTGATTGACTATGTAGACATGATAAAACCGATTAACCAAAAAAGGTACATTCTTGTCGTGGTGTGTCGATTTTCAAAGTGGGTGGAGGCTTGCGCGACTAAACATAAGGATGCTGCCTCAGTGGCTAAGTTCTTATGCCGTGAGGTAGTAAGCCGTTACGGAATTCCAGATAAAATCTGCAGTGATAATGGAAAAGAATTTGTGGACAAAACTGTACGTTTAGTACTCCAACAGATGGGAATAAAACAGCGTTTCGGGTCCGTTTACCACCCTCAGAGCCAGGGGGCTGTGGAACGCATGAACGGGGTACTTAAGAACAAATTGGTTAAGATCTGTCAGCACACCGGTCTAAACTGGCTGAGCGCGTTACCGTTAGCATTAATGGCTTGTAGATCTAGCGAGATCCGGGGCCTGCGTTTAACTCCGCACGAAATGTTGTTTGGCCGATGTATGGTTGTGCCCGGATTGCGCGCAGCAGGAAAAGGTCCGAGTTTGGATATTCTAGACCACGAGATGCGTGAGTACGTGAAGTACATGTCAAAGCTCCACGGGGCAATCTATGATTATGTCTCTAGTAAACGAGAGACAGAGGAGGAGGAGGATAGGCGGAATGTTCCCCAGATAGTACCAGGGGACTACGTTTATGTTAAAGTGTTCAGACGCAAGTGGTATGGAGCGCGGCGGGAAGGACCGTACGAGGTCGTAAGAGCTACGGAAAGAGCGTTACAGGTAAAAGGATCATCAATGTGGTTTCATCTTTCGCATTGCGTAAAAGCCCTGCAAGATGGGCAAGAATTGGAATCCGAACCCCTGTTCATTGATCAAGAACAGGAGGAAAGGCACGACGAAGGGGAGAATGAAGACGATTATGGGGAACCAGACCGAGGTGAACATGATGGTCCCTCTAGGGGAAATGAAGGATTTTTGCAGGAACCAGACAGAGGAGATCATGAATTGGAATTGGAAAATTATGATTTTTCCTCTGTGGATTTTGGCGGAGTACCAACAGCGGAACCAAGGACGTTGGAGGAGAGAGCGAGTAGCGCAACTGCAACAAAAGAGAGACGGCCAAAAAGGGTTATTAATAGACCTCAGAGGTTTCAGTGAGGATAACTGGTAGAATTGCAGCTAAGAGGAAATAGACCTCAGAAGGTCTTTTGCGAAGGAGAAATTTAGTTTTTATATGTTTATGGTTTAAGTCTCCTTCGGGGTTTTATTAGAAATGTTAGTCTTCTATTTTTGTGTGAAGTAGAATCTTTTCTTGCAGAGGCCATTACACAAATAGACACAGGTGGTAAGTAAGGACATGGATAAAATATAGTCGTAAACAAAAAGAAACTGAGAATGGTACGATCATCTCTTTGCATAGAGAGACGGACCTAGACTGGATGTCATAATAATAACTGATAATGTGTATAACTGTGCAAGAAGAAGAGGTAAGTGAAATTTTGGATTTTTTGAATTTTTGAAAGTTTTGAAAAATTGTTTATATTTTATGAAAATTATATCATTTTTGATTTTGGAAATTTACTGGTTACATAATGAGGGTAGACCCCTCAGAGAAGGGATTGTCGTAAATTAATTGAATCAAAAATGTACAATAGTGCTAAGTAATGAATTTAAGAGACAGCATCTCTAAGGGAAATAAGATTCAGTGTGCAAACAGTCTGGTTAATAATAGACTTGGGACATCCACAAAGTGGTTTGCTAAAGTCATAAACGAAGTCCCTCCACTATATGCTAATGATAGAACTGAAGGATGTGGGTGATCAGTTCAAAAGATAGACCAGAGCATTGGTGCCAACCTTCCCCCCTCCTGTTACAGTTGGAAACCTTCTGGTCACCTTACGTAACATGCCCCAACAGACAGGAAGGTCGGAGGGCGTTTAGGGCCGTCAGCAGAGCCTAAGAGGAAATAGCTGAGCGCAGCTGTGTAGAGATTAAGTATTTAGATTAAGAAGCAAAAGACTAAAACTCCAGAAACTATAAAGAATTATTAATTAAAAGATAAAGTAGAGAACAGATCAAGACAGTACAAGCACAATGACACTAAAGAGGAGACTAATTGATCACTGTTAAAGGGAAAAACCACAGAGGGTCCTCTTAAATTTGGAGAAAACATAACATTGTTAATTCTAGTTAATTTAGGAAATAATAGTTAAAGACCATTTCCAGCGAGAGACTAAATTAAATAACACAGGCCAAAATGATGGATTTAGATAGTCTAGCACAATCTGGAATGGAACAGTAAAACAGTAAAAAGCATTTAGCAAAATAGAGAGTGTTCATGTAGTAAAAATGCTAAATACTAGGAAATGAAAAGGGGTGACCCTGATGTAAACTTTGAAAAAGGGATTTTGCAAATCTAAATCCCTTTGGCAAAGTGGGGTGCTGGTGCTGTGTTGTACCCATTCTGCAAATCTGTGAGCAAATTATTCATTCATTTAGTCATTCAAATAATAAAGGTTTAGTCCGTTTCAGTAGAAGGAAGGAAAACGGTTGAAAATAGATGCCCCTTCCTTATTTGGTTAAGAGATCGTGTTAACCCAATGAACCATAGGGATCGGAGTCTCCTTCTGTGACATCACGGAGCGGAGACTCGACCACTGGGGGAGGGGTTTTGAGTCCTATAAATCTACCACAGGTTCGAGACATGAAAAAACAACCACGGAGGCCAGGAGCAGATCACGAGGACGAAACGGAGAGAGCATCTTAAAGACGACCCCCAAAACCTACGCTGAAAACTATCCAATCGAGACGTGCTGCAGACGCTGATTATACATAGAAAAGTTGACAAGAACTTTAAGCTGTTTGGATCTTCCAATAAACGACGGCCAGACTGTCTTTGTACCTTAAGCGCCTGGCTCCGACTCCAAATCATTTATAAGACAAATTGAACAGAACGTGTGAGTACAAACAGCCGAGTACTAGAAAGAGATCCACTATACGATCCTGAGACTTTAGCAAATAGAATCATTGAAAAGACACGTTAATCGCTCCGTGATCGTCGCTCGAAAATCTCCTGCCGTGTGGGTTGTCTCATTCATAACAATGGAAGCGATACAATTCTGTCAGTCACCTTGCTTAAAAAATAGGTCGCCTGGCAAAAATCGCCAGCCATGTGTGTTGGGCTTTAGTCTCACAGTAAGACATGTTGCAGTTGATTTGATTTGATCTTTATTTATCTCGAACAACCATAAACACACAAAAAAATGTAATACTATACAGTAATACTATCAACTAACTTATCCTCCACGGCAGGATCAATAAGCGTTTCTTCACAACGGTGTGCTCACTGTAATGTTCAGTGGACGACTGAATCTCAGTAGTAAGCAGGGAGGACATATAAAGCAAACCAAACAATACACACCAGGTACCAATAAGGCAATCAGGGCAGATAGACAGGAAATGACCATCGGGTAACGCTAGGGCTTTTGCTCCCAGCTGAGAGCAAAACCCCAAACGTTACAGCCTCAGCTTCAGCCTGCTTACATGTATGGCACCCTGGGGGCGACAGTGGCTCGGGAGGTAGAGCAGTCGTCTGGTAATCCGTAGGTTCCCGGTTCGATTCCCTGCTCCTCCTAGGCAGCGTGTCGAAGTGTCCTTGAGCAAGACACTTAACCCATAATTGCTCCTGGTGAGCAGGTCGACTCCTCGCATGGTCGCCTCCGCTGTCGGTGTGTGAATGTGTGAGTGAATGGGTAAAACGTGAGGAACAAAAGTGTAAAGCGCTTTGGATAAAAGCACTATATAAATGCAGCCATTTACCCTTTATTTACCGTTTACCCAAATTCACAAACACCAAATAGCCTTGATATTCTGAGCACACAGGCTGGTATTCTGCAGACGTCTTTCTCTCTGTAAGATATTTTATTGTTTGGAAAGAGAACCATCTAGACTCAAACCAAGTCTCTCGCAGAAGAAGCACTTAATTTAACGGCCGAGTCTCAACAGTCGTCACATTATACGGTTCGAAGCAGCGAAAGCGCTTTGACTCAACCATTAAAATTGCCCGTCTATTCAGTTAAGACGTTTGGGAACCGCTGCCTTAGAGATTTCATAAAAGCCACAGTCGATCCAAGGGGTTTCATTCATTCCATACGCTTTAGAGAGCAGAGCTCCGATAAAGAAGAATAAGTCACTGCCGTTAAAAAAGAAATAATCATAATAAAAGACTATGCAACACACTTTGTACATTGTTTTTATGAATCTGTAGCCTATAAGGGATACTACGAGACAGGATGTGGGGTTATCGAAAATGAATGCAAAAACACGAGGGCTAATTACCCCATGGAGCTCAGCAGAGTCTAGAAAAGGCTGGTAAACTAGTCTATTTGTATGTATAATATGCACATCATTAGGGCTGTTGCAGATTTGTCTTTGGGCTTTGAAGCTTCAGTACTAATTATCTAAGCTTAAATATGTTTTCTGAAAGTTTTCATGACTAAAATGTTCTTGAATGTCTGTGAAGAAATTATTTTGTAAATTAGCGTTAGGTCAGTGTTTCTATAAGATGGTTCTTGTGCTGATGTAGGCAAATTTTTGGAGTGGTGAAAACACTACCATAAAAATAATCCTAATAGAATTAATGGTAAAGATAATGCTTACATTTACATTTACATTTAGTCATTTAGCTGACGCTTTTATCCAAAGCGACTTACAAGTTCTGTACGACAGGTCATCAGGAAGGGCACAACTCTATTAGCTGAGCAACAATGTTCATCAAAGTGTTGAGTGCTACAGTGTAGGTTAGTATATTAGGACAAGTGCATGGCAGTAAGGTTAGTTATTAATGCTTGAAACCACAGTGGAAGCAATACTTCTATTCTGTGTGTATAGTGTACAGCTACTGATGCTTACTGTACATAGACACACACATACACTTGCACGCATATACACTCTAAATTGAATAGATTTCTAAACCTGAGGCCAGGACATAAGATTGCAACACCTATAGTATTGTCTGTTGCTCCCTCCATCTCTCTCTCTCCCTACACCCCTCTCTTCCTCTCTCTCTCCACCCCCTGCTCCTCTTCCCTTGTGAAACCGGTCTTATTTGACATGCCCTGAGTGGGAGTCGAACCCCGGTCTCCCGCACCGCGGGCGACATCGCAGACCACTATACCAAGAGGTGAATTCACTTCTAAGTAATGGGTCTGGATGCCTTTTAAGGGGAGTGAGTTTACTTGCAGTACCACTACATGCCACAGTCACTTCACACAACACATGAAGTCCATCGTGACTGTGGATATACTCACGGACCTCCGTTACACTTGCTCTCCCTCCACCCCTTCTCTTCCTCTCTCTCTCTCTCCCCCTCTCCCCTCTCTCAAATGTCCTTCTCTCTCTCTGCCCCCCCCACATCTCTACCATAAGGATCCTTTAGTCGGGCGGCTACGTGGCGCAGTGGGCAAGGCGCTTGCAACGAATGCTGGAGACTAGACTCGAGCCCCGCTCTCCACATTGCTTTCAGTTTAGCTGGTCGTCCACAGTAATACACATTGGCCGTATTACGGGGAGGGAAACTGAAGGGTGGGGATCGGGCGTTGTGGACAGCGACTCCTACAGGTCGGTTGGTGCGCCTGCGCAGTAGAATCAAGAAGCGACGGGGGCGGGGCCCCTCCAAAGCCCAGACCCCCGACGCTGAAAGATCGAGCCGCGCAGGTGAAAAAATGCGACGGCTGTTACCTCGAGTATCGGAGGGGACTCGTATAGCACGAGTCCCCTCCGATACTCGAGGTAACAGCCGTCCACATTGCAGCCGGCTTGTGGGAGGCAAGAAACAGCGTTCGAGACAGGGGAGGGTTGAATTGGACGATATGAAAATTGGGATGGGAGAAAAATAGAAAATGGGAGAAAAAGTGGATAAAAAAAAAATGATCCTTTAGTCCTCTCCCATCATCCCCGGGCCCTTGGGGGCCTCCTTCCTTTCACCACTCCGCCCCCGACACCTCAGCCACATAACCCATTAGGGAAGATCCCTCTGCAGTAATACTTATATTGACTCCCGGGTTTCATCATGTCGTCGTCCCCGGACGGGTTTTAAACATTGGACACTGCATTAGCCGCCCCAACGGCAAACACAACCCACGGTCAACACTGATAAGTGGCTGTGTGTCTGTGGCTACGGGCTACTGTAGCTCGCTCTTCTCTCTCCGTGAGAACGACTGCGGAACACACACAGAGTGAGAACACAGTCCGATACGTTGCAACCGATACTCTCCGCGCTGCTGGATGACCCGGGAGGCTGTGTGTGTGTGACGCGGCTAGCTCATGGGCTAGCGAGCGGGCGCTCAGCGTGGCGGCACGAAAGCTTCGCGTTCCCTTGCAAATGTGTCGCCCTGTCGCCAAGTCGTTGTTTGTGATGTCATGGTGCGGTCGGTATAGGGGTGTTTGTACAGACAAGTGCGTGTCATCATCATCATCATCATCATCATCATCATCATCATCATCATCATCATCATCATCAAACCTTTATATAACTAGAAGGGAAAAAAACTATTGAGATTTCAAGGGTGATCTGGCCAAAAAGGCAAGCACGAATTATGTCATACATATACATAACAAAGCACAATACACATACAAGTTGTCTACCATACCGCCAAGATAGAAATAGAAAAATTTTATTTTGCTTAATAAAATAAAATACAAGCTCAATAAAACAGTAACAATCAACCCGAGGGGGGGGGGGGGGGGGGGGGGGGGGTGACGGAAGGGAATCAAATCAAATCAAATCAAATTTATTTATAGGGCCCGACAACACACGTTAATGTCCCCATGGGCCGTACAGGTCTTCTTTAAACAAGTCAAGAAGACAACATAACAATAAGTCAAGAACAGAACAAGAGCACCATAAGGTCCAAACATTTTTTAGATGAATGCAAATAAATGAAAGAATGCAAGCACTCCCAGACATACCCCACGCGAAGGTAAGGAAAAACTCACTAAAACCTAACAATAGGGAAAAAAGCTCCACAGGCAGTGTGGAGGAGAGAAACCTTAGAAGGGCCATTCAAGGGGGGATCTCCCTTCTTAGATGTTGGTGATAGTAGTGTTGCAGACGGACAGTTGGTAAGCATGCACTCATGTGTGTGGTGAAACACAGACGAGTGCATGCAATAGCAACTGTACATTTTGAAAAATTAAAGATAGAGCTAATAGCGATAGCAACTGAACATTTTGAAAGAAAGACGCGGATTGATGTGAAACCGAGACAGAGCGATTTTCTCTCTTGAGCAGCAGCGATCGAACGAAATGCCAACTGTTCATTACGCCGGCCGCCCGATCGGATCCGCTTTTTGGAATTGTTTGCTCTCCTGCCCCTCCTCCTCCTCCTCCCACAGGTACAGTTAATTAAAGAGGGATTGTGTTCACTTCTCGCCGCGCGGGCAGAGATTACGCGTGGCCCTCTTTCATCCTGTCAGATAAGTCGCTCGGCAGAGGCGTTCTCCTCAATCTGCTTTGGGATTTTAATTACACTCTGCAAACCGAGAGGATCGGGGAACCTGCTTTGTTTTTTTTTTGAGAGAGAGAGCTGCTTTAATCAAGCTCGGGCTCAACTCCGGCAGGTGTCGGCAGGGAAGGCAACACAATATATAAACCGCTCACGCGGGGGAACGAGCGTCCCATTTAATTAAAGCATCAACAACTTCACCTATTCTCTGCGTACAGTGGTTTATGGTGTAGATTTACATGAGTTAATACAATGTGCGACATGGGGACGTTTTCGCGAAAAGGTCCAAGTCATTATCTCTTTGGAGGCTCTGCTCTTGCAAAGTCCCCCATGCACCGGAGGCAACGTTTTGGCGCGTTGCCAAAAAAAACACAACGTAAGACACCCGAACGAGAGAGCTGTTTCAGCGAAACGGCCTGGTGAAAGGACGCCATCAATCTGACAGTATAGCTTTGTTTGTTCCAATCCAAATGGTTTGGGTGTGATCGAGCAAGCTGAAGCTGTAAACCGTCATTCTAACGGTCGGCTGTGTGCAAAAAAAGAAAAGAAAAACCTTTTAGAAACTTTTTGTTCCGACACAAACGGCCCATTTGAAACATATTAGGGCAGAATAAACCCCTGCTCCTTCGAGTTATAACTAAACTGAATGTTTAATGATATTTTGATTTCGGCGGGAGCTCGGCTGGGCGTGCTTTTCCTGGGATTGTGTCAACGGGTGACAGCTGGAATTCGCCGCCGCAGACACGGACGCCAGTTCCCCTGATTCATATCTATGTAGGAATGAATTGAACCAGCGAGTAGCGTTCATTATTCAGTCCGTCGTCTAACTTTAGCAGGCTTTGTGTATTTTGGTCTTCAGCAACCCGCCCCCCCATTAATAAGTGAAGTGATCCACACTACAGATGAGCCTATTAAACACTTCCCTTCTCTCCCCCTCTCTCTGGCAGTGATGATATTCTGAGCACATTGCGCATGCTGCAGAGAGGAGCCCGCTGCCCTCTGGGGCTTTGCACTCCTTCAGAACAATGTAAATAATACATCTTATTGGATTTGAAAAAAGGCACACCGTATACTTCGCTGAGGAAATATCATAGTTCAAATACCACGCAACAGGCCATGTCATTGACGGAAAGAGTGTGTGCATGCGTGCGTTTGTCTGTGTGTGCGTCTGTGTGTGCGTGTGTGTGTGTGTGTGGGGGGGGGGGGGGGTTAAATGCGGAGAAGCGGCATTGTTTCCGTTTCATATTGTCATTACCAGCAGAAATAACTGAGCTGTCTTCTCATGCCAAGTGAATGATGGTCCTCCTCTCCACTCGCTGCTCCCCGCTGCTGCCGCTGCCATTCAGCGGCTGTGCAAACAGAACATGATTTAGTCCGGTGGCCGGGGGGATGTATTTGAGAAATAGCCCGAAAACTGGAAGCATGGAATAACATTTGGGGGGGGGGAGGCTATAGACTTTTTCCTTTTTTTGTTATTTCAAGTCCTGCCACGTCACTGAGCAAATGTAACCCAGAGTTCCAGGGCTGCTCGGCGAGGCGTGCCGGCTTCCTCAGCTGTCTGCCCCCTGTCCACGAACTGTCCTGATTTACTGGCATCCCCCTGACATGACGCTTGGTAGCCGGGGAACATACTTTTGATCCCCCGACGGGCGAGAAGAAGAATCCAGGCGACAGCATTGTTTGTGTCTCCGGCGGCGAGTCGGAGCCGAGACCCAAATATAGGCAAGAAGAGGAGAGCTTGTGTCGGCTGAAGAGAGGATACTGCTGTGGTTTAGACTTTATATACTGTAGGTCAGTTACTGTATACTGGTACCATGGTATCATGGTATTTATTGCATGGTATCTATTTGTTCTTACACATTTGCACAACCTCTCTACCTCATTTCTGCATTTCGTATTTTTTTTGGCATTTTGTACATTTTAGTTTTGTATATTGTATATTTTGTATATAGTGTTTGGTCCTTACTTGTTTTTACTGTATGACGCACAATCTTAGGAGGCTCATACAGAACCAAGCATTTCACTGTAATGTACCTTATGACAAATAAAACAAAACTTGAACTTGAAACTATTTCCAATAAAAGTATCATGGTGTTTCCAAAAAGGTATGATGGTATTTCCATAATTCTTTTGAGTCACTATGATGATGGTAATGACCAAACAAATATGGAAATACCATCAGTATTGTGATTTTAATTGGATTATACCACAGTATTATTTAAGTACAAAAGTACGAACGTGGTGATGGTAACTTCATGGTAAATGGTGTATATACCATGGCTGGGTACAGTGGTAAAGATTACAATTGCCATCATTCATAATACCATGATACTTTTTTGTAAAGGAGTTTACATTTGACCCAATCATTTTGTAATGCATGAAAAATAAAATAAAAAAGAATACAAGCCAACCTAGCTCAAAATGAATTGCTGTCCCAACTAACAGAAGATGCTTCACAGAAGCCATTTGACAATAGCGTTTGTGAGGCGACATGTTTCTGATTGGTCGCTTCTTGGCGGTGGCTTCCATTTCTTCCCGCGGGCGTCAGGTAATTGACCGTTAGCGGAGCGTAACGTAATCACATAAAAAGGATGTCAGCAGTAGGTGGAAAGGTCTGGCTAGGGGCGGGCCTTCGAAGCAAAACACTAGTCTCTAGTCCAATGAGAGTTGCGAGAGAATGCGCCACACTGATCCGAAACTCGAGGCTCGAGAACCACCCTGGCATAATAATGAAGTTAGGGCTTTGTGTTTACTGTGATGGATTATCTAGCTTTTGTGTGATTTTCACTTTTTTTCTCTTTTTTTTCTCTCTTTATGAATACATTAGAATGGATGGCAGCAAATTACTTCTTCACCACCACTGGTAGCACCGTAGAACCCAACCTTGGGCTACGCAGGCTCAATGGCTACCATACACTGGCACCAGGCACACATCACACTACACAATGGCTTAACGGCTCAGGAGACAGGGATTGATATCAGCCAATTAAGGGGGGAGGGATGATTAGGTGGCCTTGATGTCAGAGACCCGATTGGGAATTTGGCCAAGAACGTCGAGGAACCCCCTACTCTTTGCGATAGGCGTCCTGGGTTCATTAACAACGAGACCTTGGTTTCGCATCTCATCCGAAGGACGGCACTCGCAGCTATATGGTGTAACCGTAACAGGGGCATTGTTACTGACTAGTCCAGAGGACAGAGTGCCCCCACACAACACCACTTTCTGACAACGGCCTTGACCGGGGCTCGAACTGGTGATCTTCCGATCATGAGTCCGGAGCTCTACTCATGTAGCCACGCTGCCGGATGCTGATGTCCTCACCGACGTTGACTGAGGAAGACAAAAACAACAACAACAACACTGTTATTATTAGATTACATTAGATTCAAATGTATTGTCATTGTACAGCACAAGTACAGTACAACGAAAAGAAGTTTGACATCCAACCAGAGTGCAAATGTAACAGTAAAGTGCAACAGTATACAATATACAGGTGGTTAAACTGGGTGTAGTGCTACAGTGTACAGAGTTGTGGTATTAATATGTACAGTGATACAGGTATAAGGACACTATGGTAGTAGTCATACTGGCCAGAAGTGTAACTAGTATTATCTTTTAAAGGTAGAATCTGTAATGCCGTCAAACAGCAAAAGAGCCCTGCTTGGTTTTTTTGCTTTTTATTTCAAACTTTTTTTTGTCTGACATTAAAAAACATAACTGATTATACTGTGCATTTCTCCAGACTTCTCTTGGCAGAGCCTGATGTGTGGCCAGCAGTAGCAACCCCTCCCCCAACCCCACTGAAATCCAACCCACACAGCCTCTTTTGCCTAGCGGTCGCTGTTTGACGACATTACAGATTCTACCTTTAATAGTCCAGGTAGACACTCCCACTCCACACTTAACCCTTTCACTATCACACTATAGAAGGTTAACCCTTTCACTACCACACTACAGACGTTTAACCATTTTTATCACCAAAAGAGCTTGTTTGTGCCACTGAAACAGAAATCTGAAATTCCCGCGAGACGTGAGTTGTTGCATGAAGAGAACACTGGTCAGCTGTGGAGCATGAGAGCGTAACCGCAAACACTTGGTTGCATTGAAAGCTAGCTTAGCGTTATCTAAAAGATAAAAACAGTTAGCTTAGCATTATCTAAAAGATAAAAACAGTTAGCTTATCGTTATCTAAAAGATAAAAACAGTTCGCTTAGTGTTATCTAGAAGATAAAAACGGCGGTTTGTGTTTGTGCATTTCCAAATTGTGCCAACAACATGTCGCCCACTTTGCGTAGCGTTCACTTGATACTGACATGCCATTCCATGAGACCTACTGCAGACAGAGTGAATGTAATTATTACAAATGGTAACTGACTGTTTTGAATGACAATACGCAATTAGCATTGGGTATATTGCTGTGCATTGTTATGTCTGCGGACATAATAAAATAGGTAGTGTGTCTGTGTGTGTGACTATATCTCGTTATTACTGCTGCCATGTATTTTAAGATGTGTTCTAAAAATGTATTTCCCTACTACTACTTGAGTAATTCATAAGAGTACTCGATCTGGCAAAACATTACTCGTACCCATCCCTAATAATAATAATAATAATACATTTTATTTATTATTATACTTTTTAAGAGCTTTTCACCAGTTCAGCCCATGCTGTTAACAGAATCAATAGAAATCGATTTGTTTATCTGTGCAGCGTTGGCCTAAAGCAGGCAGCTTGGGGAGGATGCACTAGGAGCCACATGCGCTCCTGGGGAGGTGCACTCAGCGGGGAAAGGATGGGAGGAAAGGACGAGGGTAAGGGGACCTTTTCGAGGAAGCTGCCTCCAACCCGGTGGAGGAGCCTCTGAAAGGACGGTGGAGTAGCCTCTGAAAGGACGGTGGAGGAGCTTCTGAAAGGATGGTGGAGGAGCCTCTGAAAGGACGGTGGAGGAGCCTCTGAAAGGACCATGGAGGAGCCTCTGAAAGGACGATGGAGGAGCCTCTGAAAGGACGATGGAGGAGCCTCTGAAAGGACGGTGGAGGAGCCTCTGAAAGGACGGTGGAGGAGCCTCTGAAAGGAGGGTGGAGGAGCTTCTGAAAGGACGATGGAGGAGCCTCTGAAAGGACGGTGGAGGAGCCTCTGAAAGGACCATGGAGGAGCCTCTGAAAGGACGGTGGAGGAGCCTCTGAAAGGAGGATGGAGGAGCCTCTGAAAGGACGATGGAGGAGCCTCTGAAAGGACGATGGAGGAGCCTCTGAAAGGACGGTGGAGGAGCTTCTGAAAGGACGGTGGAGGAGCCTCTGAAAGGACAATGGAGGAGCCTCTGAAAGGACGATGGAGGAGCCTCTGAAAGGACGGTGGAGGAGCCTCTGAAAGGACGATGGAGGAGCCTCTAAAAGGACGATGGAGGAGCCTCTGAAAGGACGGTGGAGGAGCCTCTGAAAGGATGGTGGAGGAGCCTCTGAAAGGACGGTGGAGGAGCCTCTGAAAGGACGATGGAGGAGCCTCTAAAAGGACGATGGAGGAGCCTCTGAAAGGACGGTGGAGGAGCCTCTGAAAGGATGGTGGAGGAGCCTCTAAAAGGACGGTGGAGGAGCCTCTGAAAGGACGATGGAGGAGCCTCTGAAAGGATGGTGGAGGAGCCTCTAAAAGGACGGTGGAGGAGCCTCTGAAAGGACGGTGGAGGAGCCTCTGAAAGGACGGTGGAGGAGCCTCTGAAAGGATGGTGGAGGAGCCTCTGAAAGGACGGTGGAGGAGCCTCTGAAAGGACGGTGGAGGAGCCTCTGAAAGGACGGTGGAGGAGCCTCTGAAAGGAGGGTGGAGGAGCCTCTGAAAGGACGATGGAGGAGCCTCTGAAAGGACGGTGGAGGAGCCTCTGAAAGGAGGGTGGAGTAGCCTCTGAAAGGACGGTGGAGTAGCCTCTGAAAGGACGGTGGAGGAGCCTCTGAAAGGACGGTGGAGTAGCCTCTGAAAGGATGGTGGAGGAGCCTCTGAAAGGGGGAAAAGGTTTCCGTCAGCACTTAGAGTCTCCCGACGGAGTGGGCCTCCGGAAAGGGGAAGAGATCACGTCACGACAGGCTCCACCCGGTGGAGAGGCTGCTGTGGAGAGACCGCTGTGGGGAGACCGCTGTGGAGAGACCGCTGTGGAGAGACCGCTGTGGAGAGACCGCTGTGGAGAGACCGCTGTGGAGAGACCGCTGTGGAGAGACCGCTGTGGGGTGTCCGCTGTGGAGAGACCGCTGTGGTGTTGACCGCTGTGGAGAGACCGCTGTGGTGTTGACCGCTGTGGTGTTGACCACTGTGGAGAGACCGCTGTGGTGTTGACCGCTGTGGTGTTGACCACTGTGGAGAGACCGCTGTGGTGTTGACCACTGTGGAGAGACCGCTGTGGTGTTGACCACTGTGGAGAGACCGCTGTGGTGTTGACCACTGTGGAGAGACCGCTGTGGTGTTGACCACTGTGGAGAGACCGCTGTGGTGTTGACCGCTGTGGTGTTGACCACTGTGGAGAGACCGCTGTGGTGTTGACCACTGTGGAGAGACTGCTGTGTTCAGGCCGCTGTGGGGTGACTGCTGTGGGGTGACTGCTGTGGGGTGACTGCTGTGGGGTGACAGCTGTGGGGTGGCAGCTGTGGGGTGACCACTGTGGCGACTGCTGTGGGGTGTCAGCTGTGGGTTGGCCGCTGTGTTGTGGCACCTGTGGTGTGACAGCTGTGGGGTGACCACTGTGGAGACTGCTGTGTTGTGGCACCTGTGGTGTGACAGCTGTGGGGTGACCACTGTGGAGACTGCTGTGTTGTGGCACCTGTGGTGTGGCAGCTGTGGGGTGACCACTGTGGAGACTGCTGTGTTGTGGCACCTGTGGTGTGGCAGCTGTGGGGTGACCACTGTGGAGACTGCTGTGTTGTGGCACCTGTGGTGTGGCAGCTGTGGGGTGACCACTGTGGAGACTGCTGTGTTGTGGCACCTGTGGTGTGGCAGCTGTGGGGTGACCACTGTGGAGACTGCTGTGTTGTGGCACCTGTGGTGTGGCAGCTGTGGGGTGACCACTGTGGAGACTGCTGTGTTGTGGCACCTGTGGTGTGGCAGCTGTGGGGTGACCACTGTGGAGACTGCTGTGTTGTGGCACCTGTGGTTTGGCCGCTGTGGGTTGATGGCTGTGGAGTGACCACTGTGGGCCGCTGTGGGTTGACCGCTGTGTTCAGGCAGCTGTGGAGTGGCCGAGTGCCTCCCATTCCAGTGGGAAGCTTTACAGAAAAAGGACATAATTATTTAGAGATTATTAACAAATACAAATAAAACAAATGACAAATAAAACAAAACTTGAAACTTGAACTTGAAAACGATTTTTTCTTTTGTATTTCCGAAGGAGGGGAGTGAGTCTGATATGAGCGGGGAGAGAGAGTTCCAGAGGGTGGGGGCAGCAGTGGGATAAGGCCCCGTCACCCCAGGCTCTGTTTCAGTCTTTGCTGTGTGGAGGTGTGGTGGTTGACTTTGGCCGATGATGTGAGGCTGGATATAGGGGCCTAGTGCTGTGGAAGGAGAGGAGGAAGACATTATGGAGCGCTGTTTAGGTGACGAGGAGAAGTTTTAAGTAGATGCGTTGTTCTACTGGGAGCCAAAGGAGTTGTGGAGGAACGGGGTGAGGAGGAGCTTTAAGTAGATGTGAGGTGTGGAGGAACGGGGCGCGGTGGTCTCTGGTGTGGGTATCTGTTAGCATGCAAGCAGCAGCGTTCTCTGGACATTATTTTCTTCTTCTTTTCTATTGTTTGATTGATGAAATTATTTTCGTATTATTATTCTTATTTCAATATGTCAACTATTTGTGTGTTTGTGTGTCTGTGCATGTGTGTGTGTGTGTGTGTGTGTGTATATTTCATAACATCACTTTTTATTTGAAAGTGTCCATTATACCCTCATCCTTTGTGTTTGACTCTTTGATTTCTGGATTTTTAAAATATGTGTTACTTTTTTCAATTAAAAAATATATATAATCTTTGGATATGTATGTATGTATGTGTTACGGACCCTGTCCTTATGTATGTGTATAGAGGGAGTAATGTATGTTATCTGTTGTGTGTGTGTATATAGGCATGTTTTTGTTTGTTCTGTTTTTGTCTCCCTCCTGTGTAACATCCCATTCTCAGGTGTCTCCCAGTCCCAGTTGCATCAGCAGCTGGTCAATCAGCAACTCACCCCAGTGCAGCAGCAGCTGAGGCTCGTCAGCGATCAACCTTCTCTCTCACTTCATATGTCCCATTGTGTGCAGTGTTAGCCAGAGCTCTGTCTGTGTGTTGGTGGTAACTATGTCTCTGTGCTTTTGTTGGTAGAGCTCTCTCTGTCTGTGTGGTAATAGAGCTGGTGAAGGCTCTGGCACTTTGTGCTGTTAGTTAGTTTAGGAGGTATCTTTAGTGTTGTGTGTTCTGTAGAGCTGTGGCCTTTTAGGCATTCGGTTGGTGTAGAGCTGGTACCTAAAGCTCTGGTTATTTGTGCTATTGTTTAGTGGAATCCTTGTATCTTTTGGTGATTGTAATACATTTCTGTTTATCCCATAACCTGTGTATACTTGTTTCTCTCTTTTGTGTCACCCAGCCTATGGTGATTGTTTTTCTTGTGTATTAATCTTTTGTTTCGCACACCGGGACATTGAGGACAGGAAGATACCCTGGGGTCTACATTTTTGCACAACGTAGGTGACTTGATGTTAAAGACACCAGCCTTAGAAGTGAGCACCGCCACCTGTACTTTTGGGCGTCAGCGCCTGTAAGGGGGGGGGGGGGTGGGATTTAATTTCCTTTATATTTCATTTGGTGCCACTGGTAGTCCTCCTTGCTCTCTGTGTTGCTGTGTTTATAAAATAAATACTATTATTTTGCTAATTGTTTCATGGTTTTGTGTCACTGCACCACCTACCCTGTCTGTGGCCTTGTGTTGCGTCTCCTTACTGGGGTACGTAACAGTATGTATGTTTTTGTTTTGTTCTGTGTAGACCCCAGGAAGAATATCTGTTGTCTAGGTGACAGCTAATGAGGATCCGAATAAACAATACTGTTTAATATTGTAGTTGTCAAATCTTGAAGTGATTAATGTGTGGATAAGGGGTTTTAGAGAGAGAGAGAGAGAGAGAGAGAGAGAGAGCGCGCCGGATGGAGGCGGGCAATGTTTTTTGAGATGACACAAGTCGGTTTTAACGATGCAAGTGTGTTCGGTGAGGGAAAAACAGGCCAGTGATAATGTCTTCCGATTTATTGCCGTTTAGCTTGAGAAGGTTGGCGTGCATCCAGGTTTTCCATGACCTTAACACGGTTTGTGAGGGTGGAGTGGGTGGTAGTTATCGATTTAGTGGAGATGTAGTCGCTGGGTGTCATCTGCATAACAATGGGACTGAAGATCATGCTGGCATATTATTTTGGCCAAGGGGGAGGATGATGAAACGGAGGGACCCAAGTATTTACACTAAATTAAATATTTAGAGAAAACAGAAGATGGTCAGAGAGGATAAATAAAACGTTAGTATGTTAATAACGGACTAAGCTTGTGAAAATTATATATGCGCCCCAACTTCGGTCTGCGATCTTGCACCTTGAGACTGGCTGTTACCAAGGGGTTACAGAGGAAGAACAGCTTTGCGATTACTGTGATCTCAATACAATTGAGTTTTTTTGTCCTTTGCATCATGACTTATGTTTAAAGCTATTCAACAGGTCGTAAATCCCTAGACTTGATCTGGTTAAGTGATGCAGATCAACTCAAATCACTCTCTGAACACACACGTTATTCGCATTTTCCGACGTCTCAGGGAAAACATGGGATAATAATAACACATTTTCTCAGCTTGTGTGATACAAATAGTCTATTATTTCCTTTTATTGTTGCGTTCACGATGCAGTTAACAGTTACGGAGAATGTGATGTCACAATGATTTTGGCATATTATGAGACACAGAAATACATTCCACTCTGTCATTCATTCATGACTGAGGGACAGGTTTAGAAGTGGATTTGCGCTGTAGAGAGGGTGCATCATTTCTCTCTGTGCCATTCTAGGGTATAATATTACACTTCAGGCCACTGTATCCATTCATTGTGTGTGTGTGTGTGTGTGTGTGTTATCTCACAAATTTATCCAACATGAATTCTTTGTAAAGTAAGCAGGATTTAACCAGCTCTGCTGCGTGAGACCCCCTACACTACAGGCTCCTCTCCCTTTGGAATACTGACTGCTGCTCCACTGCTAGCGATGGACACTGTATGTTAATGTGCTGGTGGTGTGACAGTGAATAATTGCACATCGCCACACACACATGTGTGTGTGTGCATGTGCGTGCGTGTGTGTACGTTGTACACGCGCATGCTCAGTCATAATGCGTGTCTGCAGGTCAGCTTCTGCTGAGAGAGATCATTAGCACTAATGTGGGCTATCCTTTGCTCCACCCTCCCCCCTCTCTCTCCACCCCCTAACCTCTTTAGAGGCGCCACGTTTTGGGGAAAAGGTCACCCTGTGAAACTGGAAACTAATGCTGGAACATTCTGTAGCGTATAACTTCTTTCTCCCACGCTCATTTATCAAGGCAATACACTAACGCTGTCATACAGAAAGAGCTTTAATATCATGCAGTGGGAAACATTTCAGCGTGACACACGGTACTAAGTCGTTAAAAGCGTTTGACGTGTGTGTTTCATTAATCAGCGTTAATTAAAGTTTCGACCCAACGCGTCGACGGCGAAGCGCTGTTTTACAAATGCGGAAATGTTGATAAATGAGGCTCATTATGTGAATATCATCCTGGAGTAGCTCTAGTCAAACAGGGGCCTGTTTATTATGGGATGTCCCGTTGAAGCGTGATGGCCTGCGGACTGAAGCCGAATGTACTGTCTGGGCCGCGTGCGTGCGCGTTCATTCCGTGCGCCGCCCTTCGTGCGCACACCCCCGGCAGAGGGCCAGGCTCAAAGACAATCGCCTCGTTCCCAGGCAACAAGGAAGCTGCTAGATTGCCGATTTAAAAAATTTGCTTTTGGAGTTTGTTAGTTTTAAATTAAATGTACAAATAGCTCTGTTACAAGGATACTGATCTAGAGTAACTAAGTCATTATACAGCACAAGTACAGTACAGCGAAAAATAAGTTTGGCATCCAACAATTGAGTGCAAATAAACAGTGCTACTACTACTAATGAGTATAGTGCTAATCAGATGTATGTACAGCCTACTACAGCGTTGTAGTATTAATATGTACATTTAATTTCAAACCTTTATTTAAAGTACAGTGATGATAGGGGTATAAAGACACTATGGTAGAAAGTCATACTGGCCAGCTGCGTAACTAGTAAGAGTAGGTAAGGGATATGTACAGATATGTAAAAAGGATTATATGCAGGTATGTACAGACAGATAGATATATACAGTAAGACTATATATATACAGTATATACAGCATTATTGTACATGAGTTATATGCAGGTGTATAAGTAGGTATATAGAAGGATTATATGCATATTCAGACAGATATGGATATATATATATATATATATATATATATATATATATATATATATGCTGTAAATATAAATATTAAATGTATATGGTATATACAGCACTCTTGCACATGCTATCATACAGAGTGCATATTGTGTATCATATCGGTGCATGACAATCTTTTTGGGAATAATTAAGAATGACTTAGAATCTTTTAAAAGTGTGTAATACAAGTGGCGGTACGTTTAACACATTCCCTGCCACGCTTCTATCCAGCAATGTATGATCACTGCCACCAGTCTAAGCCTATGGAGATGTTCACCTTCTTTGCAGGGCTATAACTTTTTAAATTGTATTGCTAAATTGACATTACTATGGCCCATTCAACATCGATTATCTATTGTTCAGGATGTAAGAACGTTATACTTTTTCATTCATAGATTCATACGAAAATACCGTCTAGAATATAAATATGTTTTTATCGTTTTCTGCAGTAATTCCTAGAACGTGAGGTATAGACATAAACGCATATATAGATCATCAACTGCCGTTTGTTACCGATACACGTTATATTAAAAATGTCAACTGTACATGATCCTAAACGTTATGACTGATCATGCGCGGATGAACGGGGGGGGGGGGGGGGTCGTTTATAATTCCGTGATCGTCAGTAAATGCTTTATGTAGTATGGGTGATATATTGATCAGAGCAGTTTGCATGAATAATAATAAACACTCACGCTGAAAATGACGTCAGCGTCCTCTTACCGTTCGCCGATGAGACTGGAGGAAAAAGATCCCACTTATTTGACGGTGATCTACTCGATCCATTTCAGGTTTGTATAATAATAATAAACGCCCAAATCATATCGATTATTGAGTTATGGCAGCGATCCATATACACGATGTGTGTCTAGAGTCCCGCAACAATATGTGAGTGCCGGACGCATTTGCCCGGTGCACCGAGATCACCAGAGATCCATTTCCGGTTGTAACTCGCCGATCATCCACCAGGCGGCAGTATTGAAGCGTTGCAGAGTTGTGCAGGCTTCCACTGCATCAGACCAGGCTCTGTGAGGGCATTCTGAATACCATGGCGAAAAAATTAAATATGATCTCAATAACGTCGTGGAATGGCAGAATTAGCATGACCTTGAAACACGTTGTACGACGTTTATGGCGCAGGATGTGTTAATTAGTCTCAGCCAGCCTCCACTGAAACAGATTCATCTTTGTTTTGTTGACAAAACAGATTCCAGATTGTGAGATTCCACAGGAAGTCCCGCCTCATTGCTCTCAAGCCCGATCATTACCTCTGCAGCAGCAGCAGCTGTAGTTAGATCTTTCATGAGGTGCGCAGTGTGTCTTGAGAGCCTCCTCTCCGCGGCCTCCACGCTCTCCGTTTCAGCACAGGGAAGAATTAAGCCCGCCGGTACCGGGGGGAGTTCCCCGGCGTTCGGTTTATTAATTCACACGCACTTTAATGGAAGCCTTATGAGCTTGCTTGAATGTCGGCTTATATTATACAGTACATGTGTGATGGGAGGCGCACACTTGATAACGCAAAGATTTCACCGCTCTCTGCATGAACGCCCCCCCACCCCCCTCAGCCTTTTACATCTGATATTGTTCCTGCGAGTGAACTGACTATAATATTAATGGCACAAGGGATCATTACATCATATCTTGTGTATTGGTACATAATAGATTAGATAATAATAGATATATTTTTTTTATCTTTTATAAATGTATAGGAGCAGCGGTGGGAAAAGTACACAGTTCCTTTACTTATGTAAAAGTATACCCAGATAAAATAGTATTCTGATCAAAGTGAAAGTCAACCGTTTCAAAATTCTAATTAAGTGAAAGTAGAGAAGTAGCCTACTTGATATTATAGTACCTATTACATATGACGTTCTTGTATTCTAGTGCTTGGGAGCATTCAATCCTTGAACCATTGACCTCTACAGGTTATGTTAAAGTGGTCCAGTTATGCTGCTCTGATTATGTCCTTTAGAAGGAAGTACTAATCATCTTCATCCTTCAAAGTAACTAGTAACTAATGGGCTCAGATAGATTAGTTGTGCTGCCCTCACTATATGTTCCAGTTATATAAATTGACAGCCAGATAAACGCCCTCTTGACACCATGACTCTGAAGAGACTTGAATCCTTGTCCACAGGTTTAATGATGTTGCAAGGAAGGGTAAAACTGAAACATACAAAAATGTACATAATCAATAATATGCTTGCTTTATGAAACATACAAAATGTACATAATAAATATTATGCTTGCGTTAAACAATTTCCCCTTATCTTCAATACGAACTAAATCACATATTTTAGTGTCTTACAAGTTACATGTTATTTATCAAATACGTATTCTGACCTAAATGTAACATATTGCATCCTTTTTAATATGTACAGTAGCCTATCAATTGTACATGCATTTATATCTAGTATTTATTCTGGAATGGACTAATGACAGTGTGGGACTAATGACAGTGTGCTCATTAGGCTTGAGCGGTATGACGGTATTGCGGTATGACGGTATTACGGTATACCAGGATATTTCGAGATCCCGCCGGTATGATTCTCAATACCGTGACGTCACAGACTGCTATTACACTGACACAGAGTTGATTGTAGTGCACAGCACACGCCAGCAGAGGGTTACATGGCTATCGTTCCGGGAGCTAACGTTAGTACCTGGCTGGTGCTGGCTGACTGGCTATCGTTCCGTGAGCTAACGTTAGTACCTGGCTGGTGAATGAATGAATGAATGAAAACTTTATTTAACAGATTGCAGAATGGGTACAATACAGTACGGCTCAATACATACAATTGTTAAGGGGATGCAGACCTGAGAAAGACGTTTGTCTTGTTTCCATCAGGGTCCCCCATTTTCAATTCATATAGACATATATGACATACATGACATACAGATAGTCAGTACTGCTACATCTATACATTTATGACATACCAGATTTGCAAATACAGTACTGTTTGTGATACAGAAGGAGTCAAGAAAAGGGAGTATATACATTTGACGTAGAAACTGTACATTGGAGGAGGTTGGGTGGGGGGGGTTGGGTACATTGGGATATTGACAACCATACTGGGTAATTTACATTGGAGGTGGTTGGGGGGGGGGGGGGGGGGGGGGCGGGGGGGGGCGGGGGGCACACTGTATAAACAAGTAACACTGTACATTGAGGGGGGGGGGGAGGAGACACTGTACAAACAAACACAATTGTACATTGAACTATTGACAAAACCATACTAGGTAAATGACTGTACATTGGAGGGGGTTGGGTTAGGATATTTACAGGGGCCAGTGTTGAATTGCAGTCTCCCGTAGGTGTCCCTTGAGAGAGGTTTTGAAAGTGGGTAGTGATCCACATTCCTTTACAGCTTTGGGTAGGGCGTTCCACATTGATGTGGCATAATTGCGAAACGTGTTTAGTCCCTTATTTGAGCCGAATCTGGGTTTAACATGATTTGTGGAGCTCCCTCTGGTGTTGTGATCGTGGTATTCACTGACCTTTGGGAAGTATTTTGACATGTACATGGGTACCTTGGTCGTGTAGTGTATCTTGTAGACCAGGCCCATTGCAAGTTGTTGTACTCTGTCGTCTACTCTAAGCCATCCTAGGTTGTCGAAGTGGGCAGGGGTGAGGTGGGTTCTAGGAGTAAGGTCAAGCAGTAGTCTGACCAGTTTGTTTTGAGATGTTTGTAATTTTGTTTTTAGCGCCTTTGAGGTGCTTTGGTACCATGAGGTGCAAGCATAGTCGTAGTACCCCTGAATGAGTGCTCCTGCCAGAGTCTTCAGGGTGTTCTTGTTTACCAGAGAGGAGATCCGGTACAAGAATCGAGTTCGTTGGTTGACTTTTTTTATTACATTGGATGCCATTTTGTCACAGGAGAGATTAGCCTCTAGGATGGAACCCAGGTAGGTAATTTCATCTTTCCTTGTGACAATATTGTCACCCACTGTAACTGAGAAGCCGTCGGTCTTGCTGAGTTTGTTATTTGAACCGAAGAGAATGGACTCTGTTTTGCCCATGTGTAATGATAGTTTGTTATCAGCGAGCCATATGCAGATTCTGCCTAGTTCCGAGCTGAGGGTTTTTTCAACCTGTAACTTGTTCTTGTCAGAGACCAGCAGGGCTGAGTCGTCCGCAAACAGGAACAAGTTGCAGTCACAAGCTGACGACATGTCATTTGCATAAATTAGGAACAGTAGCGGTCCTAGTATGCTTCCTTGTGGAACACCACAGCTCACTGTGAGGGGGGGGGATAGGGTACCGTTTACCTCCACCATCTGTTCCCTCCCCTCAAGGTAGGATTGCATCCAGCTCACTGATAGACTATCAAAACCAATTGCTTTTAGCTTGTCAATCAGAATGGAGTGATTGACCGTGTCAAAGGCCTTTTGTAGGTCCAGCATAACCATGCCGCAGTATTTGCCTGCGTCCACCTCTTGTTTGATGTGGTCATTCAAATAGAGAAGGCATGTGTCAGTGGAGTGGGATGTTCTGAAGCCAGATTGGAATTCGTAGATTAGATTTTTTTCCGCTAGGTACTTTTCGACCTGTTCGTAGACTATTTTTTCCATGACTTTCGAGATGGAGGTGAGAATAGAAACAGGGCGGTAGTTGCCTGGGTCTAATTTGCTGCCCTTTTTGTGCAGAGGCACAAAACTTGGTGCTGGCTAACTAACTGGCTATCGTTCCGGGAGCTAACATTAGTACCTGGCTGGTGCTGGCTAACTAACTGGCTATCATTCCGGGAGCTAACGTTAGTACCTGGCTGGTGCTGGCTAACTGGCTATCGTTCCGGCAGCTAACGTTAGTACCTGGCTTCTTTTTTGCATGTTCGACGGAAGAAAGTCATTGTCAAATTACTATAGTATTGTCTCCATAGCTATAATATAGAATATAGATATAGCTCTACAAACAAGGTGATGCACTCCTATCTTTAAAGCGTGGCATAGCTAGAACGGGACCCGGCTAATCCCTGGCGCTGAATGAGTTAAAAGCATCCCGATGTGGCTTGGTCTTACCGTCGGACTGCAAGGCATTCTGGGTATGTTCATTACATTAGGGCCTGTAGTCTCCCCCTGGCCCCTTCTCCTGCTTACCAATGATGTCGTCAAGCGGTAAAGCGGCCAGGGGTCTAAAATTCGGAACTTAACTTTTAAGCACTATTACACACTATTACAAACACTAGGACTATTACATTTGCACATATACTCAAAAGTGTGAGCATCTGAACATGACACTGTACATATTTTTTGCAAAATGCTGCACAATTGCACAGCTATTCCACTGTGTTGACAGAGTCACCTGGGGAGCAACAATAACTTGGTCATGACGACAAGGTCCTTCTTTAGCCTTTGGCGTGGTTTATTATTTCACACATAGCTTATGCACCATGAGACCTTCTCTCTGTGAGAGGCGACGGAGGAAGCGACAGAGGGGGAGGGAACATTCCCTTAAATACCTCTTACCTGACGTCAGCTCCAATAGCTACGTCTCCTTGCGCCTATAGCGCCCTCTTGTGCAAACAGTTAAGCATGCAATCATATATAACACATAAACTCAACACACTGCATTTTTATTCTAATTTAGTGTATATATATTCCATTTTATTTTATTCAACTTGAATTTACCTTTTTCTACTTGAATTGACTACTTGCTTTGTAAGTGTTGATGTTGTCTGTTAATGTTGAAGCACCAAATGACTAAGAAACATTCCTTGTATGTGCACGCTCACTTGGCAATAAAGACTTTTCTGATTCTGATATGTTGTGCTTTAGTCAGACATATTTCCTTCCAGTCTTCCAGTCAGCCCTTCTGTTACACATCCCTGCAGCTGTTGTGTCATTAAATAATGATGAGGTCTGGGTCAAATGGTTGCCTGTTTGGTTCTTGCCACATTGTAGCAGGAATCACAGGGTATGGGGAATGACAAGTACTGGATCCCTGGTGCCTCTTGCCATGTTTGTGAGGTCATGTCCAGGCCTCCTGTACCATATGAAGGCTGTGTGTAAGCATGCATACTGTACACACCAAGTAAAATGCCTAATTCATGTACATATAACATACGTGGTGAATACAAGTTGATTCTGGTACTTATACTCACCCAGTACTTGAGACTGCGGTGGTCCCAGCTCATGTGATATTCTGTTGGAACTGCTCAGTTTTCCATTCCTCTCTACCCCATGTGGAAAAACCACATGAATTTCACATGTTTAAAATAAATAAATAAATAAATATATATATATACAGTATATATATTGGACTTCACTTGAGTACACAACACTGCTAGTGATTGCCAGAGAGATGAAAAATGTAGAGAAAGCAGAAACATTGCATACATTGAAAAAGTGGAACACAGAGCAAGCTTACGCAGACGGAATGTTCCATATATATATATATATATAAAAAAAGCAAACTTCTGACAAAGAATTTATAAAACGAATACGCTTTAAAAGTGATTACTCTCACTGCAATATAATCAAGAATCTTGTGAAATCTATGTGCATTGCAGTACGTATAATACTAGGGGTTAGGGGGCTTGTACCTGGGGGTCCACATCTCAGAAGACCTGACATGGACAACACACATAGACTCAGACGTAAAGAAGGCGAAGCAGCGCCTCTACCACCTGAGACAGTTAAGGAAGTTCAGAGTATCGGGGGAAGATACTCCAGTCCTTCTACTCCGGAGCTGTAGAGAGCATCCTGACTGGAAACATCACTGCCTGGTATGGAAACAGCAAGGCACAGGACAAGAAGGCCCTACAGAGAGTGGTGCGCTCAGCCGAGCGTACCACGGGTATTGCACTACCACCCCTGCAGGTCCTATTATAACAAGAGGTGCAAATCCAGAGCCTGCAGAATAATGAAAGACCCCCACCACCCCAACAACAGCCTGTTCAAGCTGCTGTGGTCAGGCAAACGCCTGTGCACACCAGCAACTAGGACAGAGAGACTTCGGCTCAGCTTCTTCCCCCAGGCCATCAGAGCCTTGAACACTGAACTCTCCACACACAAGCACACATGAGCACACACACGACACAGACACTGTATACGCTCACACACTAACAGTCACTTTAGCATGAACACACACACACACATGCTGCACACGCCCACACTTTCACTTTACACAATGAAAAGGTCACTTAAAAAAAAAGAACAGGAGTGGTTCTTGTATAGTAAATAGATGGATATAGCAAGATAGCATAAGGATATATAGTATAACTGTAGATTGTATAGTATAGCATTGTATAGTAGTGTAGGACAGTGGTTCTCAAACTTTTTACACCAAGTACCACTTGAGAATGTAGCTGGCTCTCCAAGTACCACCATACGACCGACGTTAAAATACAGTCTATTCAGCTATGCACAGTTCACACAGGAGGCAAATGTATTCTTATTTATTGCATTTTTAAACCAATAAATACAAAAACACCTGTTCTCTGTATTTTAAATATCTCTCTCTCACACACACAGCATGTTGTTGTCCATTGACAACTCACATAAGCCTAATGGGAAGGGTGCGCCTGTCTCTGTGAACACAGTCCTTTGATGTCTAGGGCAATCGAGGTCAGCTTCAGTCTCAGGTCTGGCTCAGCATTCAGCCTGCTTCTGTATTTGGTTTTGATGACAACAAAGTGAAGAGAAGCCTTTCTCGCACAGATATGTGGTCGCAAAAGGAAGGAGAAGACAACTCTATTAAACTCTCCTGCTCAGCCACAGTTAAGTCCTTTGGCATTTCAGAGGCTTCCATGCTGAATGGGCTTCTCAGCCAGCTGTTGGCTTTGGTCATCACTGGAAAATACTGGCGGAACTGTTGTCTGAGCGAGACAAGGTGTGCAACCATGTTGTCCCTCACTCCATCATCAAGGGCCAGCTCGTTGTCAGACAGAAAACTCTCTAAAGCGGGGAAAGCTGAAACATCACATACCTTGACTTTGTATTCAAAGAACTCCAACTTTTTCAGCATGGTCTGTCAGGTCGTTTAAACGGGAGAAAATGTCTGACAAGTATGCCAGCTGACTGAGCCACACTGTATCATCAAACACATCTGATAACGGGAAGTGTTTGTCCTGTAAGAAGATTTGGACCTCTTTGTGCAATTCAAAACGCCTCGAAAGCACTTTTCCTCTTGATAGCCATCATCTTACTTCTGTATGAAGCAAGAGTTGGACATGCGCGCTGCTGCCCATCTCATCACAGAGCACTTGAAATAGGCGAGACTGCATCGGTCGGGACTTTATGAAGTTCACAGTCTTCACAGCAGAGTCCAGCACAGACTTCAAGTCATCTGGCATCTTCTTCACCGCCAGCGCCTCACGGTGGATGCTGCAGTGACTCCATCGCATCTCTGGTGCCACCTGTTGAACACACAGTGAGAACATTAATAACCAACCAACTTTGGAAAAACTTGCCAACCTGGCTAAACTGGCATATTGACAGTAAATGTTCCTTAATAATCTCTGTATTTTAAACCAATAAATACAAAACATTTCTCACACAGAAAAATTAACAACTGTACAGTATTTCATCCAAACACATCTCTCCCTCCTCGCTCTCTCCTCTCACACACACACACACACACACACACACACACACACACACACACACACACACACACACACACACACACACACACACACACACACACACACACACACACACACACACACACACACACACACACACACACACACATTAACATTAACATTAATAATAGAATAATAACCAACCAACTTTGGAAAAATTTGCCAACCTGGCTAAACTGGCATACGCCTACCTGTTGAATCCGAGCTGCTACTCCGCTGTGGCGGACGGTCATAGCCCTCGCGCCGTCCGTGCAGACCAGACTCCAACACACCTTTTCCATTCAAGCCCATTCTCTTGCACAAACGCGTCCAGGAGCTGGAATATGTGCTCGGCTGTAGTTCTGGTCTCCAGTGGTTGACAGAACAGAATGTCCTCCTGAGCTGCACCATCATGTTCATATCGAACGTAAACCATCATATTGGCCAAATCTGCAACATCGGTAGTCTCGTCCAACTGGATGGAATAATATAGCGACTACTTACTTCAGTCAAAACATCTCAGGATCTTTCCCACATATCTCTTCTGGGATATTTTTACACAATTGGCAGACTGTTCGAAGTCCATACCTATAAAATGGTTTAACCTGCCTAAGTCTTTGTATTGTTGTCTGGTGCGTGCGATGATCAAATCCTCCACTTCTGTATTTTAAACATAGATCCTCTTTTGTATTCAAACATTGAATCACCCTTGTATTTAAACATTGTAAATCACCCACCTCTGTACTTACATTTACATTTACATTTAGTCATTTAGCTGACGCTTTTATCCAAAGCGACTTACAAGTTCTGTACGACAAGCCATCAGGAAGGGCACAACTCTATCAGCTGAGCAACAATGTTCATCAAAGTGTTGAGTGCTACAGTGTAGGTTAGTTTATTAGGACAAGTGCATGACAGTACGGTTAGTTAGGGTTAGATTTTTTTTTTTTTTTTTTTTTTTTTTTTTTTTTTAATTCAGATAATGGTTGAAGAAGTGCGTCTTTAGTCGACGGCGAAAGATTGGACGTGATTCGGCTGTCCTAACTGGGGTGGGTAGTTCATTCCACCATTGTGGGGCAAGGACTGAGAATAGGCGACTTCTCTTTGATGACCCTCCCGGAGCTTGGATAGGAGTAGGTCTGAGGCGGCCAGAAGATGCAGAGCGTAGGGGTCTTGAGGGTGTGTAGTTAGAGACCATTGACCGGAGGTAGGCGGGAGCGGTTCCCTTTGCCGCACGGTATGCTAGGTCGAGGGCCTTGAAGCGGATTCGTGCAGCAATGGGGAGCCAGTGCAGGTCCCTAAGAAGTGGGGTGACATGGGCCGACTTCGGTAGGTTTGAGATCAGGCGGGCCGCTGCGTTCTGAATGAGTTGAAGAGGCTTAGTGGCAGTGGCCGGGAGGCCAGCGAGCAGTGCATTGCAGTAGTCGAGGCGGGAGATGACTGTTGATTGGACGAGGAGTTGGGTGGCTTCTTTTGTCAGGAAGGGGCGTATCCTTCTGACGTTGCTCAGGAGGAATCGGCAGGTTCTGGTCGTCGCTGCGATGTGAGCAGAGAAGTTCAACTGGTCGTCGAGGACAACACCAAGGTTCTTGGCGGTCGGGGACGCAGTCACAGCTGCATTCTCGACTGTGATTGAAAGGTCGGTTAGGGGGGAGGATTTGGCCGGCAGGTGGAGCAATTCTGTTTTGCTTAGGTTCAGTTTGAGGTGGTTGGACGTCATCCAGGCTGAGATGTCGGACAGACAGGCCGAGATCCGCACAGAGACGTGGATATCTGAGGGAGGGAAGGAGAGGAAGAGTTGAGTATCGTCGGCATAACAATGGTAGGAGAAGCCATAAACATGGGATTAACATAAGATTAATTTCAGTATTTTAAACATGGTCTCTAGTCAGACTTTCAAACCTACTCTCCTGTATTTAAACAATTAGTCACCCTTCTTCATTATTTAAATATGGGGTACCCTCCTTCAGCATTTAAGCAATTTTCTACGAACCATACTTTGTATTTGCCGTGGCCTTCAATACCCTCCTGGCTTGAATACAACCATTTCCCTCCCACTGTCTGTCTGCCCTCTGGTAACTTGGTTGAATACAACCATTTCCCTCCCACTGTATGTCTGCCCTCTTCGGGGGACAATGTGGCCTCTTTAAAGGTCGGGTTTACCCCACTGGCTACCCTGTAGTAGTACTCAACGGGGGTAGGTGTACTGTCCTCCTCGTCACTCCCTTTCCTGGCAGAGTCTGTCAGATATTTTGGGGGTTTGTGTTCCCTTGAGGGATACCTCCCACTGCTTGGGGCACTTGACGTCACCCTCGGGTGCTCCTCGTCATCGCCCTCTGGGGGTTGCTGACTGTCTGTCTGTACAACTGTACTAAGTACACTGGGTTGATGTGTCTCTGTTTCTACACACCTTGCTCTGGAGTCCAGCTCTGACTCCTCTGTCTGTGTCTCGCTCTCACAGGTTGTCTTCATGACAAACTTGACTTTCTTTTGTGTTTCTGCACTCTCCCGTTACCGGGATGATAAACTAGGAAAGCAGGGCTTCCTTTGTCGTGTCCTACGAAAAATCCTTTTACATCCTTGGACTTGGGTTTTCCCCTGTCCTGCAGGTACGCATAACACACTGATCCAAATCGGTGCATTCTGGCTAGATTACACTTCTTTCCTGTCAGCGCTGTATACGGGGTGGTGCCCGAGTGCTTATTAAAGCACCTGTTTCTGGTGTAAGCGGCTTCTTGCACCGCATAATGCCACAGGCTCTTTGGTATGTTACTATCTGCTAGCTTACACCTAGCCATTTCGAAAAGGGTGTGCCATTCCCTCTCTGCCACCCCGCTCTGGTGTGTGGGATATGGACGTGACGTCTCGTGTCTTATCTTATACCTTCTCAACAGTGATTGGAACTCTCTGTTTGTGAACTCGGTTTCGTGGTCGGACCTCAAACATCTTACTGTACCATAAGGGGCTACGTCTGCCAGGAATTTCTCTGTGGCCTGGAGTGTGTCACTCTTTGCTTTGATAAAGTAAACAAACACTGCCCCTGTACACACGTCTGTAAAAGACTGTACATATCTAAAACCTCCTATGGACTCGTTGCTTACTGGGCCTGCTAGGTCCATGTCAACTAGTGCAAGTGGTACCCTTACTCTGTCTGTGGGATTTCTGCATCTCGGTTGGGTAAACTTCCCCGTTTTGCACATTGCATAATTTTTGTCAGGTCTACGCTTCTCCCCTTCAATGTGGTCTCCCCTTCAAACACTACTTGCAGTTTCAGTAAATCCTCGTAATTACAATGACCCATAATCTCGTGCCATGTCTGAATATCGTGACTGGCCGTCCCGCTACACACATCATCATTATCATTACACTGGTCGTTGTCATTACACTCCGTTATCAGATAATATATTCTCTGGTACATCTTTATGTCAAACCGGGTACCGTCAGGTTCTACAAGAACACTTTTACCTTTATCGAAGAATACCTTGGCACCGCTTGCAGTAGCAGCTATTACAGAGAATAGTCCTTGTGGGAACGATGGTACGTAGAGAGCGTTCTTTAATGTCACTGTATGCCGGCGCCCCATACTGTCCGTGAGGCATACCTGTGCATCTCCCCTCTCTTGCGCCAAAGCGACCTTGGGTCCTCTGAAAGGCGCTATATAAAACGAAGTATTATTATTATTATTATTATTATTATTAATCCATAGGTGCGTCTCCCGTCCGCCAGCTTCATGCTGTGCCTCTCCGGGTGGAAAGTGTCGTCAAAGTTCTTGAACCGACTCCTGTCGTTGATGATATGGGACGACGCACCTGTGTCCACAATCAGCCCCCTTCTCTGGGCCCGCTGCAGCTGGGCCGGTCCGGCGGTGCCCGCCGTCCGCGCCCCGAAAGCGTAGTCTTCTTGTCCCGTTATTCTCCGGGCGTCGTCTCGATCCGTCTCACGTCAATCGTCGCCGCCATCGATTCTCCGGGCGCCGTCTCGATTCGTCTCACGTCGACCGTCGCCGCCATCGTGTCCGCTGTCGTCATCCTGTCCACAGCCGCCTTCTTGTCCGTAGCTGCCATCTCGTCCGTAGCCGCCATCTCGTCCATAGCCGCCATTTTGTCTGTAGTCGCCATTTTGTCCGTGGCCTCCGTCTCGTTCATGGCCGTCGTCTCGTCCGTAGCCGCCATCTTGTCCATGTGCGTATTGCGCGCTCTGGTTGTGTTTCTTCATGCACGCTCTGTCTGTGTGCCCCATGGATTTGCAGAAGCTACACCAGACAGTCTTTGTGCAGTCGCTTCTCCGATGGCCTTTATCTCCGCAGGCCAGTTCCGTCGTGGTCCTGGTTCTCTCCCTTGGCGTCGCTCGTAGCACCCTCTCCCCCTCCTCCGCGGCGGCTGGGTGGGTGTCTTCCGAGGCCTCGAAGTTAACTTAGCCTTGAACTGTCCCAACGTCATGTCCGTTGAACCGTGTGTTACCAGGAGTGTGAACGGTTTGTACAGCTCCGGTAGTCCTCTCATTATCATCGCCATCATTAGCCCATCGCTTGGTGCTTCTCCGGCACTCCTCAGTGGCGTCGTGATCTGCTCCGCTCTGTTGACGTATTCGGTCGCGGTCTCGGTGGTCCCCTTCCTCAGGCCCGTTAGTGCTATGTAGAGGGCCATGACTCTGGGTCTTCCTCGCCGATGAAATGCTCTCTCAATACCGCCAGGCTTTCTCGGTCTCTGTCTTTAGTGTCGCGGAATATCAGCCCCAGGCTGGTGTCGTCGAGCATCGGCGCTAACTCACAGTATGCACTTGCGTTACGCTGGTCGTCCAGGGCTTGCTCTTCCGCTGTCAGTTCTCCCGTGGGGGCCGCCAGGATCGTCTCCTTCAGCCCCGCCCCGTGCAGAGCTCATAGTTTTCTGCTTTTCCATTGAATGTCGGCCATTTGTCCCTTCTCTTGTTTTCCATCCTCTTCGTTAGTGGTATGCTTAGCTTTTGCTCTTGTTGGCCTAGCGTCTAGCCACGCGGTGCTCCCGGTGCTAACCTAGCCTATACTTCAGCTAAGCTTGCTACAGTACCCTTATTATTTCGCCCCGGCGTTATCTGGGCCCATAACCTGTTAACAGAATTCGGCTATAGGGCGACAATAATGTGGTCAAGAGGCATGGTTTCTATCTTGAACCTGAACTGGCGTGGTTTCTTTTATTCACATGGAAAGAGCAGTAACACTCTCACTGAGAGACATGGGGGAGAGAAAGAATTGGGAGGAGACATCTACTTTTATACTCGCCACATGGTGGTGTACCTGGGTGGCTCCGCCTAGAGCGTCCTCTAGTGGGAACAGATATATATGCAGCTAGACAGTTACTGGTGGAGACAGTTATATATGCAGGTAAACAGTTACTAGTGTAAACAGCCATATATACAGTTAGACAGTTACTAACAATCCTACACAGAACCTCTGACTTCAACAAGTGTCCATGTAAGTGCCCACTACAGTAGTGTACATAAGACCCAGTGCCTCATCCATAGCTAACATTGTATTGCACTATCGCAGGACCTTAGAATGTCTTTTACCATGCTTTTTGTAAACTTTATGTACATTATACCTGTTATGTCTTATTCTTATTACTTGTATTATTGCACAAATGTCTTATTCTTATTACTTGTATTATTGCACAATCGCTGCGGGCATGACCACCCGCATTTCACTGTATGCTTGTATGCCGTGACAAATAAAACTCTTGACTTGACTTGACTTTTTTTTTTTTTTTTTATATATATATATATCTTTTTCTCCCTCCTTTTTCCTCCGATTTTCTCCCATCCCAATGTTAGTCGTTATGCCAATTCCCAATCCCCTTCCTGGTCGCTGCGCACTTACCCCGCACAGTCGGTCTGGGAGAGTGGAGGCTATCACGTGCTTCCTCGGACACACGTCTAGCCAATCAACCGCTTCTTTTCACCTGGCAGCGCGGACTCTCACTGAGAGGGTGTAACGTGTGGAAGGATCACACTACCCCCCTTAGATCCTATCCGCGCTGAGCAGGCGCCCCGACCGAACTGTAGGAGTCGCTGTTTACAACGACCCGGACCCACCCCTCCAGCTTTCCCACCCTCTAATACAGCCAATTGTATTAGTGTGAACGGCTAGCCAAGCTGGTGACAACGCCGGGAGCTGGATTCGAACAGGCGAATCCAGCGTCTCCGGTGTTGGTGACGAACGCAATCTCCGCTACGCTACCTGACCGCTCTGACTTGACTCTTGTTTAATTAATTTCACTATAGGATCTGAATGCGTGGGTTGAGAGCGGATGTGAAAAACCGCTCTCAATATGTCAGGTCGAGGACCTTGAAGCGGATTCGTGCAGTGATGGGGAGCCAGTGCAGGTCCCTGAGAACTGAGAAGTGGGGTAACATGGGCTGATTTTGGTGATCAAACGGGCGGCTGTGTTCTGGATGACTTGAAGAGGCTTGGTGGCGGTGGTCGGTAGACCAGCAAGCAGTGCATTGCAGAAGTCGAGGCGAGACATGACAGTTGATTGGATGAGGAGTTGAGTGGCTTCTTTTCTCAGGAAGGGGCGGATCCTTCTGACATTGCTCAGGAGGAATCTGCAGGTTCTGGTCGTTGCGGTGATGTGAGCAGAGAAGTTCAGCCGATCATCAAGGACTACACCAAGGTTCTTGGCGGTCGGGGACGAGGCCACGGCTACATTTTCCACTGTGATGGAAAGGTCGGTCAGTGGGGAGGATTTGGCCGGCGGGTGAAGCTAGCTACATGCTTGGGCAAAATGTGAAGCTTTCACATCTCCTACAGTTTGTTGAAAAACGCTGCTGTGTTGCCATAATACTGTAGCTCTATTCTTTTTTTGTGGGAGGTTTGATTGGGGCAGTCTGATCAACTAAAACACTATGATACACCAGTCATTATGAATTGAAAATGGGGGACCCTGATGTAAACAAGACGAAAGTCTTTCTCTGGTCTGCATCCCCTTAACAATTGTGTGTATTGTGCCGTACTGTATTGTACCCATTTTGCAATCTGTTAATAAAGTTTTCAATTAATGAATGAATGAATGAATGAATCAATCAATCAATCAATCAATCAATCAATCAATCAATCAATCAATCAATCAATCAATCAATCAATCAATCAATCAATCAATCAATCAATCAATCAATCTATGCTCACTGTGTGGGCATAGAGGGACTTGTCTCCCACAGGAGATACTGTAGTATACATTATTAGGCAGAGAGCAGCTTGGTCCCCTCTCTGTTCAGATTAATGCTATTTATATTGGAACAAATCATGTCTGTTACAAAGCAGAGTAAAATTATCTACATGGGGAATGCTCCAATACCAACAAAGCCCCTTTAACCACTGATGTAGCTAGCGGCTAAACTCCATACCCCCCCCCCCCATTATTACCATAGTATTGTCTCCATAGCTATAATATAGAAGATAGATATAGCTCGGCAAACATTGTGACGCACAGTGAAAGTGACTGTCTTTTAGCATGGCACCGTGAGAACGGGATGTGGATAATGGCTGGCGCCCAAAGTGTTGTGCTTGTTGTGCTCTTATTAAGACACGTTTTTGTTTGAGTGAATAGGTGCATTTTGAGGAGTATCACTGGAATTTCTTGTCAGTGTGCCAACATGGACACTGGTTCCTTGTTACTGCATAATTATGTGGAATCGTGACAGGTCTACATCATGGCCTCCTTGCCAAGTCCTACAAGAGAGTGACGGTTCTTCTTGCACTGAAGGTATATTTATTCCCATTCATATCATTAGACGTCGGGTCAAACATTTCCAAAAAGTCCTGAAGTCATAGTCTATAAGATACACATGAATAAAAAGTGCAATAAATGTATAGAGGTTTCTATCTTTTTTAGATAAGACCCATACTGATTTAATTTCCAGGAGTAAATAGGCTAATCCAGTTTTACTCAGCACTATGGAGGTATATTACTACCAGGAGTAAATAGGCTAATTTTTTTTGGCAATTTCTTTATTGATGAAAACGCATAATATGGTTTTTACCTATACATTCGGATCAGCAGTTCAGCACCTGCACTGTTGGTGGGTGAGCCTAGTAAAGGATGTCGCACTGCGTTCATCTTCAATGAATGGACCAATGCAATAGTCTACCAAAGCCCCCCCTCTCTCTCTATATATCTCACACACACACACACACACACACACACACACACACACACACACACACACACACACACACACACACACACACACACACACACACACACACACACACACACACACACACACACACACACACACACACACACACACACACACACACACACACACACTTCAGAAACAAACATAGTATCAATGAGAGCATCAATAATACACCTGAGTGATGTCTAGTAAACATTTTTTTTTTTTTTTTTGGGCCCCCCCCCCCCCCCCCCAGTGCTGGGCCCTTGGAATCATCCTAAACTACCCCCCCCAGCTACGCCCCTGCTACCAGGAGTAAGTAGGCTAATCCAGCCTTACTCAGCACTATGGAGGTATATTACTACCAGGAGTAAGTAGGCTAATCCAGCCTTACTCAACATAGGCCTATTACTACCAGTTTGTATTTAAATGGGAAAATGGTAAATGGCTAGCGCTTTTATCCAAAGCACTTTACAATTTGTTCTTCACATTTTATTTACCCATTCAATGACACATTCACAGCGGAGGCAACCATGCAAGGTGCCAACCTGATCATTGGAAGCAATTAGGGGTTAGTGTCTTGCTCAAGGACACTTCAACACGCTGCCCGGGGGGAGCGGGAATAGAACCGGGAACCTCTGGATTACCAGACGATTTCTCTACCTCCTGAGCCACTGTCGCTACTTAACCTACAGTTCAAATAAATTGCATTGGAATCCATTTAAATGTAATGCAATTTTTTTTAAATATTTTAATAGATTAATAATATAATCATGTAACCTTACATATAATAATAATAATAATAATAATAATAATAATAATAATAATAATAATAATAATAATAATAATAATAATAATAATAATAATAATAATAATAATAATAATAATAATAATAATAATAATAATAATAATAATAATAATAATAATAATAATAATAATAATAATAATAATAATAATAATAATAATAATAATAATAATAATAATAATAATAATAATAATAATAATAATAATAATAATAATAATAATAATAATAATAATAATAATAATGATAATAATAATGATGATAATAATAATAAATAATAATAATAATAATAATAATAATAATAATAATAATAATAATAATAATAATAATAATAATAATAATAATAATAATAATAATAATAATAATAATAATAATAATAATAATAATAATAATAATAATAATAATAATAATAATAATAATAATAATAATAATAATAATAATAATAATAATAATAATAATAATAATAATAAAGAAAAAATAGCTCTAGTATCGGGAATCAGTATCAGCAGATATCCAAATTCAGGTATTGGTCTTGGAAATGAAAAAAGTGGCTTGCATGTCGAGTGGAGCTCCTAAATCTTGTGCTGGTGCTCCTAAGGTGTCCAGTAGGAAGCACCCGTGTTTTAATTCTGAATAACAAACGAGAGTGTCTGGATGGATGCACCCTGGGGAAAGTCCCAGTTACCAATCAGCAGGAGTCTATTATTTTGTTTGTGGTTTGGCTGATAACATCTGCCTGCTATATACACCTGAGTGTAAATAACCACATTGGCTATTTCCACCCTGGGTGCAAATAACATCTGGCTTTAAAAAATCTCCCACACAACAACGCAAAAACATGACAGTGAGCTCTCTGGGGGCCTGATTGCAGAGAAAATACTCTAGTTCGTATGTGGACGCGGCCATTGGTCATGATGTTATCGTTTTCCATAAGCTCTGGTTTCACCCGTCTACACAACATGTATTTTTTAAAACAAAGTTTTCAAAAAGGTCTGGTGTCACTGACCTAAAAAAAATACCCGTTGTACATGTGGCCTTAGTCGACTAAAACCAAACCGACTAATTGGCTATGAGGGGGGCAGACCTAGTGGATTTATATAATTATAATTATATGATTTTGCGTGTAATCTTCGTAGTATAACATGTTAAATTTGTCTTTCACATAAGATAATAATTATGTAGGGATACCTTGATAATTTGTGATCATATGATGTAATGAATGCTAAATCATAAGTAGAATCACGTTAATCGAAGGTAAGGGCTGCATCTCTCACGAAATAATAATGATGAACATCACAAACAAAAAAACAACTTCAGGAGGTTTGACTGACCGCCGAATTCTCCAAAATATTGATTCATTCAGTCAAGCTTTATTTATTCTCGAAAATACACCGAGCGAGTCAACTTATTCCCAGTGCCGTCGAGTAATCACATTCATAGATCATCATATTGCGTCAATAACTTCAGAAACAGCTGACATTAAAACGAATCTAAGGACAAATAAAAAAACGAAAACTATTTAAAAACATATTGCGGTGACCTGTTTGGTCGCATAGGTTTTAAAATCGACCCATAGACACTAGGGGTGGGAATCACCAGAGGCCTCACGATACGATACTATCACGATACTTGAGTCACGATATGATAGTATTGCGATACTAAATATATTGCGATATGCTGAGTATTGCGATATTAATATTGCGATATATTGCGATGTATTACCTTTTTTCAACTGCAAAGTAAAACTTTGTCAACATGTTTTATCTAATAAAATAAAGTTCAGTTTGTTCATCTCACTTCAATAATCTTTATTGCAGAACATGGTGTTTTCTCAAGCAGACAGATGTAAACACTGTAATCTGTGTTGCATGTACCTGACAAACTGAACTGTTTGTATTACAGTCATATTCCAACTTAACTGAATGCACATGTGTGCGTGTGGACTACTGTACTATTACAGGTATTGAAATGAACAATGCAACTTCCCTATACACATTTTATTTAAAAAAAAATTATGAATAATAAAAAATACTTGGCGTCCCTGTATCGATACAGTATCGCCACACAAAGTATCCCGATACTACTACCTATCCCCACCCCTAATAGACACTAGAGAAGCTAATTTCAATGTATTCCGCCGGGTAGTTCATGAAGATCTACCAAGTCCAGTAGGGATTGTAGGCACTTTAACACCAGAGGCAGCTAGCTAGTGCATCACTAGACTCTTCCTTCATTGAAAGAGAAGGGTGGACGTTTCTTTTTTTCGTACCAGATTGTACGAGTGTGTTGGTCGAGCGGTGAAACATGGCGCATCATGGGGGATCAGCGAGAGAGGCCAGGCTCACACAGACAGCTCTCACCACAAACTGACGTTTGATGCTAACGCAGCCCAACAGGAGCCCCAACAGGAGCACTTTGGCCAACAGGCCAACACAGTTGACTGATTCACAACCTCTTTCATGTCAAGGACTCCCAGAATTCATACACATTCAAAGCTGTGGATGTAGCCTGGATACAGCCCCCTGAATAGACCACTAATACCCCCTTTCAAAATATATATATACTGTATATTATTATACAACTTTTTTTTTGTATCCACTTTTTCTCCCCGTTTTCTATTTTTCTCCCATCCCAATTTCGTAGTAACCAATTCTTCCCTCCCCTGTCTTGAACGTTGCTACTAGACTATGCCTCCCACTGGTCGGCTGTAGTGAGGATAGAAGCCTTGCATCACGTGTCCCCTCCGGTACACGAGGAGGCAGCCTGTCGCATCTTTTCACCGCAGCAGCTCGAACTCTCAGTGGCGAGGAGTAACGCGTGGGAGGCTCACGCTGCCGCGTTATAAAAGAAAATAACGCCACGCTGCCCCCGCTACTTCCTGCTTCAGCCGCACCGGCGTCACCAAACCGACCTGTAGGAGTCGCTGTCCACAACGTCCAATCCCCACCGACACCGGCTTTCACACCCTCTAACACTTGCCAATTGTGTTAGTATGAACGACCGGCCAGCCGGTAGCAACGCCGAGAGCTGGGCTGGAACCCAGCGTCTCCTGTGTTAGTGGCGAGCGCCTTGCCCACTGCGCCAATCAGCCGCCCATTATACATTTTTTTTTTAATACATTTTATTAACATTTTCATTTTCATAATTCATATGATTCAGTTAATCGTCTGAACTGAATATTTAAAATATGGAATTTGGAAACAGGGCAGATGTGCACAATCCATGGGGTCTCGTCTAAGAAGGTTTTTATTGTCGGATGTAATCGAGTGCAGAATTGACCTGTCTCAAACCCTGCCCTCTTTTTACCTCGGACAAACCAAGTTTGTCCGAGGTAAGCGACAGTTGTGATTGGAGGATCAAGAAAAGAGGGCAGGGTTTGAGACAGGTCCATTACATAACTAGTCTAGATACTGTGCACTGTGTAGGTGGGAGATGACAGTGGAGAGACATAAAGCCTATGATCAGAACAGTCACTCGTTGTCTATAGTTTATTCTAGCGGAGTTGACGGACTGTTGCAGGGCAAACAAACCACCCTAAAAACGGAACGTTGTTCTGTTCCAATTATTCATTCATTCAAACCTTTATTTATTCTCGAAAAGTACAGTTGAGGTCACCCTCATTTTCAATGGCGTCGAGACTTACAGACATTTCAATGCATACTTTTTTTTTTTTTTTTTACAATATAATAAGAATAAATAATAATAACTCTTATATAGCACTTTTCACACATGGACCGCAGCCCAAAGTGCCCCACAGCAAATAGCATAAAATGAACATTACAATTTTAATTAACGCTGATGTCACGCTGAAATGTTTCCCACTGCATGATATTAAAGCGCTTTCTGTATGACAGCTTTGGTGTATTGCCTTGATAAATGAGCGTGGGAGAAAAAAGTTATACGCTACAGAATGTTCTAGCATAACAAAATTAGTATACAGTTGACAGAAACCATGCATAAAGTGCAGACATAGGTATAAAAAAAACAATAAAAGTAGTGCAACGTAGAACGTGCAGACATAATAGGCATAAAATAAGTACAATAAGTACAGTGTTGCTCGAAGGCATGTGAACCCCCCCCGGAACAGCCAGTCCCCCAAACAGCCCACACATCAATCCCCACCACATCCCCATCCAAGACACACCCCCTGATAAAGCATGTCATGACCAAAGGAAAACACAAACAGCCCGCGTGCCACTCACACCGCCATGCACGGCGACGGGAATGCCACCCCCGCAGGCCACACCATCTCCCCCGGTCCCGGCGACCTCGCCACCACGAGGAAACCAGCGCCCCCACCGCGCGCCCCCCCACCCCCAAACTCCACGGAGGAATGACAGGTCACGCGCCCCAGGACCTGGTGCCAAACGACAGTTATCTTGGACAGGTAAGTCAATATCTAAAAATATAGACCCGCTGTTTCCCTGAGCGGGCGATCAGAGCGTCAAGACTTGAATTCACAATGTCCTCGAGTGACGCCTTTTGGAGCTGGTCCACTGACGATGAATTAGTGGCCAACGTTGTGGGTTTCATAGAGTTTCTGAGCTATTACACTCAAATGAGTTTTATTTAAATGTAGGGCCTACAGCTATGAATCAGAAAATGGACCCATACCATATCACAGTAAACTCACCATGGGTCGACAGACAGACAGACAGACAGACAGACAGACAGACAGACAGACAGACAGACAGACAGACAGACAGACATACAGACAGACAGACAGACAGACAGACAGACAGACAGACAGACAGACAGACAGACAGACAGACAGACAGACAGACAGACAACAGACAGACAGACAGACAGACAGACAGACAGACAGACAGACAGACAGACAGACAGACAGCGAGAGAGAGAGAAAAAGGGAGAGAGAGAGAGAGAGAGAGAGAGGGGGGGGGGAGAGAGAGAGAGGGATTGAGTAAGAGAGAGAGAGAGCCCCTTGGAGAGGAGAGAAAGGAGGAGCAAGAAAGAGAGAGCATCTCAAAGAAGAGAGAGAGAGAAAGTAAGAGCAAGAAAGAGAGGGAGAGAGAGCGACAGACAAACATTGAGTTAGAGAGAGAGCCCCTTGGAGAGGAGAGAGAGAGAAAGGGGGAGCAAGAAAGAGATAGCATCTCAAAGAAGATGGAGAGAGTCAGACAGGCAGACAGAGAGAGAGAGAGAGAGAGAGAGAGCGAGAGAGAGAGAGAGAGAGAGAGAGAGAGAGGCTTCTTGCACGGTTCTCACCACAAACTGACATTTAGATTCCAACACAGTATCATGGGAGTCGTCCCACAATTCCAGGATTTGTCTCCCGATGACACCATCACTAGTCCCTCTGGTGTTCAGCTTTAATAAGGACAGACCTCTGTTCATATTCACAAATGGAATCTGAGCCGTACGAGTATTACAGAGATAACAGCATGTAAATTCTGTCTTAAGGTGGATTTTC